>NC_135482.1:197980807-198280807 GCF_052094955.1 Ictidomys tridecemlineatus
ACTGATTTTGTTTATTAAAAGGAGTTTTAGCAGCAGCAGATTCTTTTGTTGGTGTCCTACCATAATGAGTGCTCCTCCCCGTCACTTCCAGCTCCTGTACCATTCACCAAGACTACCAGAGCAGTCTCTGGGCAGACACCCATCCTCTCCAACACTTCCTGCTACCCTTTCGGCATTGGAATACCAGCACAGCACGTGGAAGAATGATCTCTACTTTAGTTAAGTGTCCTGCCAACCAACTGGCAAAATAAATCAAATTGCCACTAGCTTTACTGAGGTTAGAATAAGTGCTTCTACTTTCTGTAAAAATATTTGAATGGAGCATTAAAATTTATTATACCTAAGAATTCCTCTCAAACGACTTTAGACTCCAGCTCCACTGAGGCCAGCCAGCTTGCTTTCGATTTTCCACTTACAGTGCCACAACACCAGAGGAGAAGCCATTCTGATGAAAAGTTGATTTTGGGGGGTTAATTTTGAAAAATCAAATATCAGAAAATACTTGAAACACAATTTTTAGAACCCAAGGTGCCACATAACCTCCAGGGTGTTTTCTTTTTGTTAATGCCATGTGACAATAAAAGATAACCACAATTTTTATATAAATAATATTTCTGTTAAATTTCTGATCTCATTTTAGCTATTGTTAGTTTACAAGTAAAAAGGTAGATATCATAAATTAGGGTAAGCAAAGCATGCAAATCTAAAGAGTCTATATCTGAATTCCTAGATTAGCATTAAAACCAATCACCGCAACAAATACCTCAACAGTACGCCTCGTGTGCAGAAAGGAAGCGATACTGAGCATTCAATGCCACAACCGTAAGGTTTTCGGAGAAGCACCTGTGGCAGTTTCAGCAGTTTCTATATGGAATGCTCCCCCTTTCTAGGATTACTTGAAAAAATCAAGTCAATTCGAATTACGTAGCTGTAAAACATTGACACGTGTAGTTTTTACAGATTCAGAATCTTCTGTGTGACTTAAAACGGGCAATGGTGCATACACAGGAAACTTAAATAATAAGGGATCACATTTGCAGGCAACATTTGATTAAAAATACATATACACACATGGGGTGCAGAAGTAATTGCTGAGCTAAGCCACCGGCCTGTCACCACCCTGAGGCCGAGTGGCTGCTCCCAACACTACCTGTTAAGTTACTTCTTGTAACTTTTAGCATGAAGCCAATTTAAGTATGTCAATATTTTAACAAAAGTTTAAGAGTATGGACTAAAAAACCAACAACTCACGATTCTGGTTACTTTAAAATTTGGTATGCTGTATCACAAATACATTAGTAACTATTCCTAGATGGAAATAAGCAAATAAATGGAATCATTACAAAAAAAAAGATAAAACATTACTAAATGTCCATTTGTACAGATAAAACATAAGCAAACATCTAAAATTTCTTTAGTAAAAAACACATTGTGTATTTTTAACCCTTTGGTATCCAAACTTACATAATTAGGAAGACTTTCTTAAATATATTCTTTAGTTAACAACAGGAAGAAACTATTTTTTAAAAAAGTTTCTACCTGAATAAATTTGGTGCCAAGTTTTCATTTCAAGTTCAACATTACCGAGGACAGTTTTATGCTATAATTGAGCCACAATCTTGTCTACAGACATTAAAACACAAAGCTCATCATTCAGGAGCGTGCTATATATGCAACATGCTCTCACTTTAACTCAGTAAGAAAGAAACATCAGGCTATTGCTGGCTCGATGTGAAGGCACTACCTGTAAAAGCAATGGTTTAAAACAATCAAAATTCTAAACTAAACTGGTCAATAACTTGGGAACACTGTCAGACCACATCTGTTCCTGCCTGGCAGGGAACCTGTATTAGGACCTTCAGAAGGGACATCCCTACCCGCAGCACTGCAGAGAAGGGATGAGCAGGAGATAGCGAGTTGACAGATAAGCTGTCATGCAACCAGGAAGGGCAAGGGCTAGGACGTGAGGGCAACTAGAGCTCAGGCATCTGAAGACTGTCTCAGCCATAATCCTAACAAATGTCTTAACTAGACTATTATCCTGAAGGACAAACAAGCAGCAAATGAACTAAAAAACAGAGATTTAAAAAATGATGGCTAATAATGTGAAACTAAGTTCATTTCTACTAAGGACAAAAGATGCAAGTGAATTTCTGACACTAATATTAAGTGCCCTCATCAGACATATTTGTCCTGGTGAAAATTTTGCCTCTAGGCCGGGCTTTAAGGTAAGCAAATAAAGGTGGGTCATTAATGGCCACTGATTTTGAACCATAGTAAGCCAATTCCATTTTAATTAAGAATTTCTAAAAGTTTAGCAGCATTTTTTTTTTCCTGTAGCATTAAAAAACCACCTGTTGGCATCTCATTTTAGGCTTCTGTTATTTCAGACAACTGTGCCTATTTCCTAAATTAGGCAAGAATGAATGCTCTACAGTGAATCACTCTATTTATTATCTCAGGTTAGAGCTTTCTCCAGCTACCTGGAGATCACAGTGAGGTGCCTCCCAAGTTCAAAGTAATTAGGTTGACAAAATGTAGCTCACTTGATCTAGATGCTACAGACTAAATGGCCTCGAAGGAAATTCTCTTCTAGGAAGGCTGTGAGCCTGCAGCTGGCCCTCTTCACACAGTGTGGGATTAAAAGAGACCTGCAAATACGTCTGAGGCTCAAGTAGTTCTAGTGTCCTTCACGTCCAGCTAAACCCCCTTCCCTCCATGTTAATATCTAGAAGCCATGGAAACATTCTCCTTTCCCTCTCAAGAAAACAAAGTAGTAGCCAAAATTCTGAAAGTGAACCTGCTATTTACAGCATTAGTGTAAGGTCTTCTTATCAGCAGAAAGCAAAGCTTTAAGTCTTTCTCCCAAAATCACACTGACTTAACCTGTGTTATCCCAAGGAAAAATCAGTTGGCAGCTGTGTTAGTACACGCCCTTCTTCTAATCAAAAAGACCAAAGTGTGAAGCTGAGGCAACACTGCTGCAGTGAACCTCCCACTCCCCAGCAAGAAAGACTGAGGGTGATAGCGATTTAACTCTCAGACCCAGATTTAGGCCTTTTACAGTATACAAACATGGAGTCTGGTGACAGAACTGAGACTTGACCCTGTGTGCTTCAATTTTTAGATGTAAATAACAGTAAATATTAATGACTATCGCTTAAGCCCCCCAAAGAAGCTCATATGGAAAAGATAACTTGGCACCAAAACTCAAGTTTTAAATTAAGAGAAGAAAACAAAAGTCTGTTAACATACTCACGTGTGGTGCTAGAAAATTTAACACGATGCACAGGAGCTGAAATGCCTTATCTTAGAGTTGCAACCTACATTAACAAGTCAGTTAACAAACCACTCCAGCCAGACACTTGGCACATTGCCCTCAGCAGCTACCCGTGACCCAAAGAGCATTTAGATTTCGGTCACTTCAGTGAAGAAGATACAGTAAAGTGGGGTAGAAACTGAACAAAATTATTCATTTAAAAATTCTGGTATGAGGAAGCTTTTAATCTATTCATGGAAGGAAAAATGTACACTATCTCCTAAATATTATGAAATGTAAAAGAAAGAATTAACAATCTACCCATTTTAAACTGGAAAAAAAAAGTTAATCCTTTGCCTCTGTTCTTTAATTAAAAAAAAAAAGGTATTATCTGCTAGGATTACGCTTGACCATCTGAGTGGTATCACAGAGAACAAATAAAGTGGACCTAAACGCCATTATTTAAGGATTTAACTATTCTATGTTGCTATGACTAGACTAAACAGGGTGAACTATAAAAATGTGCAGAACAGAAAAAGAAGCAATTTTTAATTTGGCTCACTGGCAAAACTGACATTTTATTTAGATGTTAAAACTAAATAACCACATATACTTATAGCAATAAATAATGATTACTTGTGTTCTATTTCCAGGCCAAAGACTAAGAATTTTAAGAATCACTTTTGGCTAGTAGCTCAGGCTAAATATTTCTTCTAAAAAAATCTGAAAGCCCAGTCCAGGGAAGTCACCACAGTGCAGGGTCTTGAGGGGGTGGCTCTTATACTGAGATGGGAAAGACTGGCACACGAGGCCATGCTCAGCCACACCTGGTGGAAAAGAGACACTTGAGGGTCCTGTAACCAAGGACAAAATTGTAAATAAAAGATGCTCATTTTTAAAAAGACACCTACTTAAAAAAAAAGAAAGAAAAAAAAGGACATAATGATAGATACTGATTGGCTTGAAGGATTAAGCTGTCCATCCATTAAAATGAATAAAATTAACATTGTTGTAATAAAATGCTTAGGACTGATTAGAGTATTGTTTGGAAAAATAAGTCATTAATTAAAAAAAAAAAATCAACTCCTAATTATCCATTATTTCAATAAATAATAACTAAGCAACTTAATTATGTTATATGACTCTGTATTTCATAATCAAAGCTTCTGTTTTAAAAAAAATTGAATTTTTCATCTAAGCACAACTATAAAACTTCATTTCTATAACTTTAAAACAAGTCACTGAGAATCATCAATGTTTTAAAATTGTATAATAAACATTAACATTATCAATTACTTTTAGATCATCTTAAGTCATGACTATATATTAACTTATAAGGGTCCCCTGCAATGTAGCAGTTATTAAAGGCCATATTTACAACATTTATTTGCTACATGAAGTAAAGGACTCAAGCCAAAGTAATGGCAAATCTTGCCAACACTTAATGAAACAGAAGCTAAGTCACTGAGACTGCTGACAGCCTCCAGCATAGAAACATGCCTTAAGTGAATCTGTATGGCTTTGCTGCTTAGGGTTTCTGTTCAGAATCTACTAGAATACAGAGTCAAAACAATGGAAACCAAAGGGTTAAACTTTTGTGGGGTTTACTTCTCCGGAAGTCTAAATATTCACATTTCCAATTAGAATAAGGTGGTTTCTATTTCTATGAATCATTCATAACACTTGAGGTAAAACAAAAAAGCTGGTATCAATTATCTGGTCATTACAACTCTATAGCTTACACTCAAGATTTAAGGGTGAAAAACTGGATCCATTGTTAATGCTGTGAACTGTAGAAGAAAAATTTTATAAAATAAATCTTTAAGAGAAAGTTAAGACAAACGAATTTAATACCTAAATAAATGTATAATGCCATGGCTAGCTAATGATTTGCAAACAAGATCACATTTCTAAATTAATATACTTAAAGACTATTCTGTCGGATGATGAGCTAGCTGATATAAACCGGGCAACAACAAGAAATTCTACAACAATGCCACCGGTATCAAAGGCTCCCAGCAAGCAAGTCTGAAGTCTTTAATTACTTAAGTTCTACTTTACAAAGAGTCCTAAGTTAAGTCACACTAGGCTAATGACTGAGACTGTCCACAGCCTTCAGCACAGATGGTCCTCACATCTGCTAAGAGGAGGAATTCAAAACGTAGAAAAGCCCATTGTCTTCAAAAGCACATAAGCCAAAGAGGCCTGCAAGGACATTCTAGCTCAATCCATGTGCTGGCAAAGAAAAGCGAGGACCTGCCACAGAGACACATCTAGTTAGTGGCGAAGTCAAAAATGTCAACTTTGAAATCCACTCACTTGACTCTTCCTTCTGTCCCTGATACATTCTCTCATGACAAGAATTTGGAGCCATCATGGAACTAAGCTCCTACTGCTAATCAATGGTCAACTCAGACTACAATCTTGCTAACACTAACTGGTCTAAAAAACAAAACTGTATGACTAATTTTAAAAATAAAGATTTTAGGGCTTTTGCTTGCTCTACATGCTGTGGTTTGAATATAAACACCTTGACTACTTCTCTAGCTTGGGAGGATAATTGAAGGCACTTACTCGGTATGAGCTCCGTTCGCCACCAGGGCACTGATGCACTCGAGGCTCCCGGAGCGGGCTGCCTTGTGAATGGGAGTTTCCCCCTCACAGTCCTGAAACACACAACACCCACTCTCAGATCCAACAACATTTTCCACATTTTAAAGCAGAACAATTAGCACAGCCAGAGGTCTTCTCATCCATCTGTGACACAAACGAGCTGAGCATCGTAAAATTTGAAGCATAATACAAAGGAACATTTAGGTGAAGAGAAGACAAAGACTAGAGAAGGGGTCGTGTTCTCCAAAGCATTTAGCTAAAGGTCAATATCCCAAAATCCTGGGGTCTCTTTAGCAGGGACAGCATGAATGCTCTCAATCAGGATTCACAAATGTTTTAATCCTGGATCTTGGCACCAATGTGTACACATAAACCCCCAATAATTATCCTATGACAAGTTGAAAAAAAAAAAAAAACCCACATTATACCAAGGCCAAGAAATAGCACATATTATTAGCTTACTTACAGTCCAGCCTACCCATGTTCCTTTTCCTATCTACCCTGAATTTTTTCTTGATTTGGAACCATATTTAGAAAAGATGGTTTGAGGTCAAAGGCTCAGGCAAAGACAGAAGGAGACCATCCCAAGGGTCAACACAACAGGCTCTGCAGTCTAAACAGACCTCTGTTTTAGCAAAGAAGACACAAAGGGGGAACAGAGCAGAAGTAAGCAGATTCAGGGAAAACACCCTGGACTCTTAACACAGTCAACCAGAAAGGATGGACTCCTTCATACCTGTCCACAGGCTACCAGGCAAGTAACAAGTAAGCAGTAAATGTAATCAAAGACCCAAGCAGTCATCACTTCTGTTAGAAAAATTTAGAATTTTTTTTTTTGTCCAGGGAATCCTGAGGGTGAAGCAGCCAGAGTTCTTGGATAAATCCACTTCATTGTCACTGGAGCTACTGCTGCCATACTTGCCTACAGCCTCACAGAGAGAGCGCGAGCCAGTGAGCAATTGGGCATGGTGTGCAGCATTGGGAAAAGCAGCTCCTCCATAAACCCAGTGGCCACCTGAGCTCCTTCTCAATGCACAATGACTCATGGGGAGGATAGTGAGGTGTAGGCTACCCAAGTAAAAACATGGCACATTATTTTGCAGAAAACAGAATATGAGAGACTCAAGGGGCAGAGTGGAGGGAAGAGTGTGTACATGTATTTCAATCAGGGTCCAAAAGGCTGTAAACAGAATATAAAGAAATCTAACACCCCAAACAACAACAAAAAATTTCTATTTTTGAAAAAAGAAAACCAGCAAACCATGTGACTATTCAAAAAAGTGAACTCTTCCAAAGAGGAGGGGAAGGGAGAGAAGTGGTACATAATAAAGCAAATAAAAACTAGATAAAGGCCAGGCGCAGTGGCACATGCCTGTAATCCCAGCAGCTTGGGAGGCTGAAGTAGGAAGCTGTGAATTCAAAGCCAGCCTCAGCAACGGCAAGGTGCTAAGCAACTCAGTTGAGACCCTGTCCCTAAATAAAGTACAAAATAGGGTTGGGGGATATGGCTCAGTGGTCAACTGCCCCTGAGTTCAATCCCTGGTATCGCCCTCCCCCCCAAAAACCCCCTGGGTAAAAATACTGACAAGAAAACTACAAGCAAGATGAAAAACCTGAGTTTGCTACACTATTTCAAAAAGATGATAGAATATTACCAGACACTAAGGAAGACACTGAAAAGCAGAACTATCCAGCCCCTGGTTTGTTACACAAGAAGAGTCTTGGCGGGCACAGCAGACACTGCTTATGACATCTGCAGTCAAGAGAGAGGATACCAAGAGCAAAAGGCTATGTGAAGGGTATCTGAGTCTCTAGTTTAGACCAATCACATCTCAAAAAATACCTAAGTTTGCAATGTGAGTCTAGAACCATGGCAAACTGTGAGAAGAGGGAAATGTGCCAGGAATTCCAAGGGCAGCAGGGCACCTTGATTTTAACAAAGGAAACCTTTGACTTCTGATGTAGATATTGGAAATCAGAGCTGGCTTTCAAATACTGAACAAAGCTAGTCAAGATGAGCACTAAAAATGCAGCACATGCAAGCTAGCTTTACTTCCTCTTGGGGAAGCCCAACACAGGACTGCAGACAGCAGCACATCAGCTTTCTACCATTTCTCAGCTCACCCGACAGATGACCCAGAAAATCTGTATAAAGCATGAGGAAAACGAATGTCAAACTGTTGGCAGCTTACATGCCAAAAGGTTAACAGAAGTGGTATGCCAGGTTCAAAAACTTAAAACACAAATGTCAGATAAAAAGAAAAACTATACAAGATAAGCCAGTGGTACACTGGGAGCTGCCAGAGGGCTACTGTGACCTTAGGACCGCAGAGTGCCCATTACAAGAGAGGCCAAGTCCAGCCCCAATGGATTAAGATCAAGACCATGCCTGAGATTTAGACCACAGCTCTTCACCTGGAAAGATGTGGCCCTCTAGGAGATTCTAGGGTGCCCAACAATACCTGTGGGCACTCTGGGTGGATATGAGGACCTGGGGACTTCTAATCCAGCAAGTATTTCAACAGTGGAAGCTGCTAGGAGAGAGGATCAGGTAGTCTTGCGCTGGGAAGCAGAGCACAGAAGAGGTGCTGCCCGGGGGCACCTGAATGCTATTGCAAGCACAAAAGCACACCTTCAGCTCACACCCTTTATTAGTTCACTACAGGGAGCTTCTAGATTCAAAAACCAATACTAGGCAAATTCCTTAGACCTCTCTAAGTGACTTGTCCCAGGCCACAGTGCCCTTTCTACCTGCAGAGAGGGAGTCCAGGGTGCAGGTCCTGAGGCAAATGGGCAGCTGTGCTGATGCCCAACATGGAGGGTTCATCGGAGATAATTCACAAGCAGAAGAGCAGAGCAGCAGCAGAAACACATAAAGGCACGTCTGAGTGCAGAGGAGAGGGAGGTAGTGTGGAAAGAATACAGGTGTGCCTGCCCAAGGCTAGCTCAATGATAAGAACAAGCCTACCACCCAGGACCTCTGCTCCATAGGGTCTTTCCTATAAGTCTCACACAGAGAACAAATTGCCCAATTATGCCCTGCACTCCTTTCCCACTTATCCATGTTTCCAACCTGGCCGAAATACCTATCCCCAACTGCTACCGTTAAGGTGGGTAGCTGCGCCATCTTCAGGAAGGGAACTACAACCACTTTATAACTGCCGTGATCAAGGAAGGTATTTTAGGAAAGACAAAGAAAAGCAAGAGGAAATAAAAGGATTTTATTTATTTTATAATTAAAATAATAGGATTTTAATTATTTGGTGGAAAGATACTGAAAACACCAGTAAAAATGTGGGCGCATGCACACTTCAGTCTGTGCACATTTCTTAGGATTATTTTATTGGTGCACATTTAAACACAAAGGGCTGGAATCACTTATTCTTCCCACTCAGTAAATGACAGCAACTTTTTGAAAAGTCATCGTCCTAAACGTGTGACTGAAGCTGACCTAGGCCACTCCTTTTGCTAGCATGGATGTGTTTTTAGTAACTATGAAGTGAAGCTGAAGCAGCTGGAGCCAGGAAACCTGAGCTGGAGGCCAGAGCCATCAATTACCAGTTGTGACCTCGGGCAAATCACCCCTAATGGCAGTAGATGATCTGGTGAGTCATAATAGGCAAAAGCACTCTATGAACAGTATGCAAACTTCTGGAAAGGGTCTATTATCCATAATAACTGAAGGAACACTCCAGTCTACCCTCAGGTAAACATTTCAAACTCATTAATTAAGGCCTCACTTTGAAACAATACCCTGGGAGTAATTATAACTGGGAAAGCAGAGTCAATCCCCTACATTCTTACCGGTTTGTTAATGTTGGCCCCTGCTTGGATCAGCCAGACTAGGCAGTGAGGATGTCCTCCAAAAGCGGCGATGTGAGCTGGAGTCTGGGCATAGCGTGTAGTGGACACATTCAGTGTGGCTCCAGCTCTCACCAACTGCATTAAGCATTCCAACTTCGCACACAGCAGGAAGGGATATAAAAACAGGCAAATATGTCGGTATAACATAAAATACCACACAAATAATATAATTTCCACACTGGGGACAAGTGGCATTTTTTGCTACCCATTTTTTTTTTTGAGAGAACAAATTAATTCCTTCCTAACACCATGCAAATTTAAAAAGGTATTTAGAAGACATTTTCCTCATCCTTTAAAAAAAAAGCTGATGGAAAGAATGCAAAATATTAGACATGCACAAATATTTTGATTTTCCTACAATAGAAAAATCCAAAATCAGAAAAGATCAGCGTGCATTACTCCAAAACTTCTATTAAGACTTGTACATACACAATTTTGAATAAGTCATAGTGACTGTAAGTTACAAAAACATACGTAGCTATTTCCACAGGGAATGCGCAACTGTACTGCACACTCCCAGCCCCCTTGTGGATATTTTTTTCCCGGAGACACTCTAAGTTGTCCAGGCTGGCCTTGAACTTCCAATCCTCCTGCCTCAGCTTCAGGATAGCTGGGATTTCAGGGGTGTACAACCTTGCCCAGCTTTATTTTCAGTCTTTAAAATCTGTGTGTGCAAAGAAAAGTATGCAAAAAAGGCAACACAGATGAGCTCTACACCCAATAGGCAGCTAACTTGAAGACCAGCAAGTTAAGACAAGGATTTGTGGCTAAGCCTGACTACTATGCTGGCCTCTGGCTAAAGAGTATATTACATTCAACAAATTTATCCAGAGTCCACCAGGCACCTAGCATTTTTTCAACTGAATCACATGTTCTCCCACACTGTGGAGAAATCTATTTTCTACTTAGGGACCACAAAAAAGCCATCCTGGATGCACCCATTCCCTTGTTTAAAGAGGACCACCAGGACTCTGGTACTCCTTGTGATCCCAATGACTTGGGAGGTGGAGGCAGGACGACTGCAAGGCCAGTCTTAGTAACTTAGATCCCGTCTCAAAAAACAACAAAAAAAGAAGATGGGATGGAGCTCAGTGCTAAAGCACCCCTGGGTTCAATCCCCAGTACAATAATAGTAATGAGGACAGACCTCACAAGGAGAATAGATGTTCCATGACACCCAAGTTACACACCTGTGAGCTAAACTCTCAGAAATACAGACATTTAAAATGTGGTCTGTTTTAAATGAATGTAAAACTGGGAGTGAAGGCAAATTGAACACTGCCTTTATTACCAAGTGAAAAATGAAAAGTACCAACTAGCAATAAGATGAATAGGTGTCAAGCCCAATAAAATGGAAGTGGTTAATCTTTAACATTAGTTGAGAGTTCACTGGACCTAAGCCTGTTAAAAACTGGGTTTGAAGTTCTGGAAAGTTTTGCTAAATATGGTATCTTGTAAAAAGCAAGGTATAATTAGATATTTTTAATGTTTAGTACTCTGGGAACAAATAAGCCTCACAGGTAACTTGTGTGCCATGGGCATGATCTTAGGATATACGACTGAAACTGTTAAAAAGAGTGCAACCACTGACAAAGGGTGGAGAAGCTTTGAGTCTAGGCCTAACTTCTGCCCTAGGAGCTGCTTCTCACAGATGGGAACCTGGGCACCAAACTAGATTTTCCAAGATCCCTACCTTAACCTAAAACCCATAAAGTATGGGCCTCTGGTACAACGATAGTCTCCAAAGCAAACATACCACTTCCTCTGTAGAGATAAAGACCTTTTAAAAATAATTTCGGTCGTTTTAAAAAATTGTGGTAAAATACACATAGCATAAAATTTAGTATTTTAAGGGATTAGGACTATTTTTCGTCCTCAAATATAACTGGGACCGCCTTGGATTGGTAAATAAGTACTCCAAGTGACCATTTGCAGGAAGCAAAGGTGTAAGCATTCCAGACTCCACAGACACGTAGTCACGTGCCATCCCAGCGTGGGTAGGATGGAATCATCAGAAAAGTATTTAAAAAAGAAAAAGATGGTTCTTGCCTGCAAGATCTACTCCCTAAAACAGGCAGGGAAAACATCCAAAGTTTCCTAAAGCTTGGTATGAAAATAAGCCCTAGCAAGAGCCCTCTGGAGAGAGGGTTGTTAACTGCGGAGTGCCCAACAAGGCTGGGTGGCTCTCCCCAGCTCCAGTCTGAGATCAGACGCCACCCCAGGAGATGAAATGGGGGGCGCTCAGAACTGCTAGGTCTCAGGTCTCCTTCAGACGCCTGGCCTCAGCCCGGGCACCGGCCTCCGCACATCTTCTGGCCCAGGCACCCGTGCCTCTCCTGCAGGGTGCCCCCCACCTCCGCATGTGCTCCTTCACCTCTCAGCCCCGGCACCGCGCCCCAGTCCGGACCCTCCCCTCCGAGGGCACTCGGAGACGCTCACGACTCAGGCTGAGGCTCGTCTCTGAGGAACAGCACGACTGCACAGCGAGGGATTGAGCCGCTCCCTCTCAATTTTTAAGGGCCCCTGTCTCTCCAGAGAGGCGACGCCCAGCAGACTCTCCGGACAGCCGCCGCCGACTGTCCCCAGCGACCGGCGTCCCGCCCTCCGGAACGCGCCGCACGGCTCCGCTAGGCACGCACGCGCGGCCTCCGCACAACCGCAGCGCAGTCCGGTCATTCCCTCCAAAAGCAGTGCCTCGACGAAGCTCCCCGCCGAAGAGACTGCGCGGCGGATCCCACCATCGCATCTGCCAGGGCCCGGCCCGCCGCGGGAGCTGGGGGGTTTGAAACCGGGCCAGCCGCAGCACATGCGCCCTGAGCCCTCAAGGTGCCCACCCCGCTTCCGCCCGGCGCTCCCGGCACGCCCCGCGGCCCCCAGGCTGCCACCCCGCGCGCCGCCGCACATGCGCCCTTAGCCCCTAGGGGCGCAGGCCGGCCCACCCGGCTTCCGCCCCGCGCTCCCAGCACGCCCCGCGCCCCCGCCCTCTCCGAGCCCCCACGGGCAAGCAGCGGAAAATGGCGCCTTAAAGCGCCCGTGCCCACCTTGCCGAAATGCGCGGCCCAGTGCACGGGCGTCCAGCCGTAGAAGGAGTCCTCAGCGGCCAAGTGAGCGCGCGTCGTCTGCTGCAGCAGCGAGCACAGCGCGGCCAGGTCCCCGTCGCGGCAGGCGCGGTGCAGCGGGAAGCGAAGTGACAGCAGCTCTTCGCTGGAGAAGCCCGCCTCCACGCCCGCGCCTGCTCCCGCCGCCGCCATGGTCCGTCCTAGAGAGCGCGGGGCTGGCGAGCGAGAGGACGCTTCGGTGAGAGCCCGCGAAGCCGCCGCCGGAGCACAAAGGATTAAGAGCAGCCCCGCAGCCTCGTCCTACCCGCTGCGGAGCTGAGCGCGAACTGAAGGCAGGCGGGGCCTGCGGCGGGGCGGGGCCTGCCGCGGCGGGGACTGGGGCTGACACCTGGGACTACGGGGCGGGGCGGGGCGGGGCCTGCGCCTGGGGGCGGGGCCTCCCCGCGCCGCGCGACAGCAGTCGGCTGCCGGGCCCCGGAGAGCGGCGTGGCGGCGCCGGGCCGCGGCAGCGCCTCCTGAGGCCACGGCGGCTCCGGGTTCGCGTCGGCGCGGCCGGCCGGGCAGCGCTCCCGCGGCGTTGCGCTCTTCCCGTCAGTGCTCTGGGCGCCTGCGGAGAGGTGCTCGAGGTGGATGGTGCGCCCCTGGCGGTAGCGCCTCGCTGCGCCTCGCCGGGAATGCCCCCCTGGACCGAGCGCCGGCTCCACGGGTGTGCGCGGCGGGAATGGGGGCTGCGGGGCTTAGTAAAACGTCTCTCGCTCCACAGTCTGTCAGGCGAGGCCAGAAAGGATATTTTAATAGTTTCAGCAATACTTTAAGGGCGGAAATACCTGTGAACTCGTCTCAGCTCTGTTCACTCTACCACTCATTTTTCTTTGCAAATGACTTTAATTATAGTGATTCTTTAATATCTATCCTCTCACAATGGTTTCCTCTCTCCTTAAGTGCCCCATTTTCCAAAAGGACATAAGCCTACCTTCCCATTTGCAATAATGAGAGGGAGGGATTGCTCTTCTTTACCCCATTCGGGGAATGGGGTGAGTCTCAGACTGAAAGACAGGAATCTGCCTAAGGACAAGCTACTTTGCCTGGGGCAGAGCTAGAAATCAGACCCAGGCCTAGTTTCCAACACAACACTAGGTTTTGCTCTTTTAACCTTTGGTTTATTTTGCATAGACAATATTAAAGCCTGACCAGTCAAACATGTTATAATGATAGGATAGTTTTTCAATTAAGATTGCTTTCTGTTTTCTTCTGACTGTACATTATTTATACAGCCCAACTGAAATAAGCCTACATATATATGATGGTGGATCCTCAAGAGCTCCCTTTTGGGGATCATGGATACCTTGTATCCAGTCAGTACTCTCAGATACTCATGTTCCAATTGGTGGTTCTCCCAAGTTTTACCCAAATCTTACAATTATTACTGTTCAACTCCAGGACTGCAAATGCCCCAGGGGTATTATTTGCCGATCCCAGAAAAGAACTTGGAGGACTCAACAGAGAGGTTTTGGACTGTGTTACTTGCTTTTCCAGCCTGTGTACAGTGGAGGCCTGCCAGTTCCCACAAGCAGGGGAGTGAACAGGACAGGTCAGTTGCTGCACAGGTGAATTTCCTTCTTCAATTTGTGAGTACCCTCCTTCACAACAGGGTCCACTATTTAGATCCTCTCCAAAGGACTGGAGATAAAGGAAGTGACCAGTTCCCCTCTCCATTTCCTTCAGTATTGTGTTCTTTTTAGACCTTTTTATCACACCGGAAGCTTTCCTAAGCACTGATTAGTGTTTACCCCAAAATTAGAAATCATAGATTTGTCTTAGAATTCTTGTTTCGAAAAAGCAAGAAAAAAAAAGTAAAGCAGATGAATAACTGATGTCCTTTGTCTAATTTGACGAAGCAACCAGAAATAAGCAAACAGGTGTTTGAAGAAAGACTCCTGATACACAATAGAAGACAATACTTAACATTCAATATGTTAAAAAAAACAACCCTCCCCCTTTAGAATTGGAATTGTATTTTTCTCATAAAGGATTGCATTGTGTGAAGGCTCACTCTGTGAGGCACAGCTCATGGCTCTGGTGTCCAGCCCAAAGTCAGGTGCCTCCTGTGAGGGTGGCACATCATGGAAAGAGTGTGTGGCAGAGCACCTGCTGCCATGTGCCAGGAGGCAGAAAGGCAGAGACTGGGGTCCACAGTTCCCTCTAGGGCATGCCCCCAGTTCCCTAAGGGCTTCCCACTAGCCTTCACCCTCCTAGGGGGCCACCCTGGGAACCAAGCATTCCACACAGGGGCTTTGGAATGTATCCCATAGCAGATAACTGACAAGAAAGGAGAAGGCAGCAGGCTGTGAGTGGAGCAGGTGCCTAAAGGAGGGAAGTCGGTAAGGGAGGGCCTCTCCTCAGGTGAGGATGGGACAGGTGACTTCCTGACGCCCAGACTTTTGGCCACCATGCAGTCATTTGAAATGTTGCAACTAGAATGACATCAGTTCCCCCCATGTCACTGCCATAGGGTGCCGCAGTCTGGCTGGACACAAAATAACCGAGCCACCACACTGTCTTGTAGATTTAAACAGCAACTCTTTATTCTCGAACTGTCACCAGCACTCTACAGGCACATTCTGGGGAAAATCCACACACTCCACCGGGCTCTGCATACCAAAATACTCTCTGAATCCTGGGAGAACTCAATGGCCCTATTCCCAGCAGGATACACCCTAAACCCAGATCCACCCTAGTCCTTGAGCAGGGTCACCTTTCTCAAACATTCATGCAATGTCACTGCAAATGACCTGGGTCCAAGGCAAGCCCATTTCCACAATGGAGAGTCCTCCCTCTAAGCAACATTGGGTAGGCTGGCAAGGAAATTGCCATGCGTCATTCCTACTTGGCTATGGCTCTCAGCAATAGAGAAGTCCCTAGCTGGTCATTGCTACTATTAAAATATGCCTCTCTGGATCCACTGGGGGGGGGGTGTGTGGACACCTTCATGGAGCAAGCTCAAAAGTCCGCAGTTGCTATCCAGAGTCTCAGATGGGACTGTTCAGCTCTCAGGTAGAAGTTGCTGACCTGTCACTAGCTGGTCAGGTACCTAGTGCCATCAAAGGGATTCTCATCTTCCTGCAAGTACCACTGTTTTATTTGCTACATAACACGCTGGAAACAAAGCACTGGGCCTGCTGGGACTTTTCATGACCTGAAATAAAGGAATCTTAACAGTCTCCTTCTAGAACAGAAATTGGGTGACGTTAAAACAGCCCTTGCCTGTCATGACCTAACAGCATGTCCACTGAGCAAGTGTTTGCACTACAATGGTCTCTAGCAGGAACATACATGCTTGATTGTCTTCTAGAACCTTCTACCACCCTTCCTGGTCCTTTCAAACTCTAGAGTAATCTCAGAGTGGCTGTTGGGCATTTAGGGAAGCAGTCAGAAATGGGACAGAGGCCAAAGAAAACAGCCCTGCCTCCTCCCCATGGAGGGAGGCCCAGGGGGTCACTGCCAGGACAGTTTCTCATTATGCCAGCCTTTTTTTCCATTCTGTTTCAGAGGGCTGGGTCCATATATTTGGAAAGAATGTGCAGGCCTTCTCTGCTGGAGGGAGTTTTGTGGCCTCTCTGGCTTAGTTCCCACCTTTATTTAAGGAAGATAATAATAATCTTCTCCAGGTAAAAGGGTCAATGTCAAGGTCAGATGTGTTGAGAGCCACAGTTTAGAATGACGCCTGGCATTTTGCTAGAGGGAATGGTTGAAAGGTGACCCTGTTCCTGGGTTAGGGTGGATCCTGCTACTTTGGAGTTCGGTGGAGTTCTGGCAGGGATCCAGGAGAATTGGCACGCGGAGCTGGTGGAGGGAGTGTGTTCCCGGGAAGTGTGTGTAGAGTGCTGGTGAGAGTTCGGGAATAAAGAGTTGCTGTTTGAACCTACAAAGCTGTGTGGCGGCTCGGTTATTTATGCCCAGCCAGACTGCAGCACAGAGGAGAAAAGGATTGTAGGCATGAGAGGGATTTTTAGATTGTAAAGATGAAGGTTACTAATAACTATCCAGAGTACCTTTATTAATTTATACTCCCACTGGTAAAATATAGAAACCTCAGTTACCAATTCTTTTCTGCCATTAGGTATTACTTTAGATAGTTTTTTGTTTTTCTCAAAGTCATGTCCTCCAGGGGTTTGGTTGTCAGGATTCGGCAACACTTGGGGTGTGAGGCAGCTGCTGAGCATGTCCCTGGTGCCCACTCAGTTCCTCTTGCCCTGCTTCTTGTTCCAGTATCACTGGGATGTAGTCCCTGCTGGGTGCAGCTGGTGCTGCAGCCTTCTGACCTCTGCTCCCCAGCCCCCTCATCCACAGTGTGGAACAGCTCTTTCCTCTTAATTCTCCAGAGTACAGCAGGGAGCAACCTATAACTTTGATCAACACTTACTTGAGGTTTGAGTACACTGGCAAGGACAGGCTGCTCTACAGAGAAAAGCTAGGAGAGCACAGTGTTCAATCCCAAGGGCGTGGCAGTCCAAGGTCCAGTCCACTGGGCAGCCCACACACGACTGCTCCAAGCAGGCCCAGAGCAGTGAGCAACAAAAGAGGTGAAATTAAGGCTCTACCTCACACCTACTGAAAAATCTGTTCCTCATGGATTACACTTAAATAAGAAAGCAAGATGGCAAACAGTTGAGGAGAAAACAGTGAACATGTTATGACAGCAAAGGATTTCCTAACACAGAAAACACAGCCATGAAAGGAAAAAAGAAAAGGCAGATTTTACTGTAATTAAAAACTTCATTTTGAAAAAAGTTACCAGAAAATGAGAGACAAGCTACTGAACCAAGGAAAATTGTTTGCAAGTCACTAACAAGTAAAGGATTTGTATTCAGTATATAAAGAGAAAAAGATGGATAGCAGAAGAAATGCTCCAAGGTTATTGATAGGCAGTTCACTGGAAGGAAGCTCAAATGTCCAATAGAGAGGATGCTCGTTCCCCTGTAATTGCTCCTGCCCTACTGAGTGCTCTCATCCACAACAGTTCTGTGCCTCAAAATAACCGCAACCCTCCTTTTTTTTTTTTTAAAGAGAGAGAGAGAGAATTTTTTAATATTTATTTTTTAGTTTTCGGCGAACACAACATCTTTGTTTGTATGTGGTGCTGAGGATCGAACCTGGACTGCACGCATGCCAGGCGAGCGTGCTACCGCTTGAGCCACATCCCCAGCCCCCCGCAACCCTCCTTTGCCACACATTCTTCCCTGTCACTGCCCATCTCTCTGCTTCTTTCATAGTCCAGCCTTGGAGAAACGGGCATGGTCCTTGCTTTCTGTCCTTCCCCAGCCCCTTCCTGCTTGCCCGCAGCCACCAGCATTCCCAGAGAATAGCTCCAGTCAGATTCACTGCAGACCTTTAAGTCTGCCTAACTGGACAGTAACAGTTTGTCTCGCAGGACTATGCAACAGGTTGACCACTAGCTCTTGCTTTGTCTTCTATGACAGGCAAGCCCTCTCATTTGACCTCTAAAAAGCTCAAGGACCATATGGTTGAGACCTAGACATGTGGTTGTTTTCTGGATTTTCTTTCTATACAATGCCAGGTAATCCCACACCTCAGACTGTATGTTGATGATCCTCAATTGATGTCTCTAGCCCTGGAGCCCTGTCCCCTCCAGCCCCGGACTAGTAAAGCCTAAGGGTGAGCTAGGATCTCCAGTATCTCCATTTGGATCTCTTAGAGGCAGCTTCACTTGTGCCCCAGCAAAATTCTTGAGTAAGCTGAGCTGCACCTGTCACTCATCCCACACATACATAGTGTTCTCCAGCTCTGTAACTGACACCAGTGTCTATCTGTCCTGTGGCTAGAGTCAAGCCCCAGGATCGACACTTTCTCCCACACAAAGTCCAGCTGCAGGCCCTGCTAGCTCTGGCTCCAAGTACTTCTCCATCGTCCAAGTACTTCCCTGCTTTTCTGTTCTTTCCCTGCTGATCCATCTCCTGTAAAACAGATACAGTAGCCATTTCACTGCTACTGGCAGATGGGGGACCTTTGCAAAATGAAAGTCTAATAGTAGCACCAGTGTACAACCTTGGAGGCAGGTCACTGACCCCTTATATCTGTTTTTTTTCTGGCCTGGCCACGTTGATTAAAACTTCTTCCTGCCCCTTACTGCTGCTCATCTGTTAGATTGGCAGATTGGGATGTGTAGCCAAGGTGGGTCTCTTTGGCCCCCTTGAGCGTAGATCCCACATGCCACAGACAATCTCATATTCACAGCAGGTGCTCAAAATTTGTTAGCTGAATGATTTAATGAATAAAGTAAAACTCAGTGTATAGTGAAGTTGCATCTTTAGGAATTGAAGTACCAGTTTTAACATTTTGCTGCTTTCCCCCAGTGCAAACCACTTTTAAAGTTCTTTTAAATTGCTTATGAAGGACAGCACAAGTCCCACTGTCTCTTCATCTCAGGACTTTGCACCTGAACATAGCTTTTGAGACTAAAGAACTGGTCTCTCACTTGTGCAGGGAGGCGGGGATATCCCCAGGGGTCTCTGCAGAGCTTCTGCCCAGGGTCTCTCAGCCCTCACAGCCAGGTGCTGCCTGGGATCACCTAACCAGGTGTACCCTGGAGGGTACTACTGCTGCTCCTGCTGGGACAAGCTTTGCCTGGCAACTGCACCCCCAGTGGCCTCAGCCACACATTACATGGATTCCGGAGCCCAATCTCAGGGCTGTTGGTTTCTCTGGAGAGTCCCGACTATGGTCCCTGGCGCTGGTCTCCCTGTCCTCATCCCATTAGACAAAAGCTGCTTCAGATGGTGTTATTTTGCAGGCTAAGTTAGGTTTCCAGTTCCTTTTTGTTCATTTGTTTACAGACCAAAAAACCCCACATTACAGGAGTCTGAGGCAGGAGTTCAAAGCCAGCCTCAGCAATGGCAAGGAGCTAAGCAACTCAGTGAGACCCTGTCTCTAAATAAAATACAAAGTAGGGCTGGGATGTGGCTCAGTGGTCGAGTGCCCCTGGCACCCCCCCCCCCAAAAAAAAACAACCCCACATTATGTGTTTAAACCTGTTAATTTTATTTGGTGTCCTTAAAAGCACTTTTCCTGACATGGAATGGTTTTGATTCTGCTTCATCTTTGCCCAGGGCGGGGCGCTCAGCTCCTGGGGTCCTGTTCCTCAGGCCGGGCTTAGTCTTTCTTGTGGTATATGGAAGTCAGCATGCTCTCACTCAGCCTTTGTTTGTTCTTGAGACTATACCCTATTAAGAAAGAGGAGACTGGGGCTGGGGATGTGGCTCAAGCGGTAGCGCGCTTGCCTGGCAGGCGTTCGGCCCGGGTTCGATCCTCACCACCACATACCAACAAAGATGTTGTGTCCGCCGAGAACTAAAAATAAATATTAAAAATTCTCTCTCTCTCTCTCTCCTCTATCACTCTCTTAAAAAAAAAAAAAAAAACAAACCGATTCTCCATCCTGCAGATAGGGCAAAATTTAAAAAAAAAAAAAAAAAAAAAAAAAAAAAAAAAAGAAAGAGGAGACCTCCTTAAGAAGTTATTGGTGCTACACTGCTTGCTGCTGAATCCTGTGTGTCAGCCCCCAGCTCTCTTGTGACAGTGGCGTTCACACCAGTGATGGCCTGCTGACCTGTGGTGCTTGTGGGGGCAGGGAAGGCTTGGATGTCAGTGGTGCAGGCCAGCTCTCTCTGGGTTGTGCAGGTGTGGCCCTCACACAGGTACGGGCGAGTAGCAAGAGCTCCCTGAGTGCCAGGCTCTGTGAGCGCACCCTGCAAACACCATTCCCTCTCACCCCTTCAGCTCCAGACATGGGGCTCGGATTGTCCCACTTGGAGGAGCCAGCTAAGGCAGTCACTTGCCCAGTGTCTCCCTGGGGTCATATGACTTGTGGTTTGAACCTAGGTCAGACCGACTCCAAAGTCTGCTTCTTAGTCCTAACCCCACTTTCTCCTGCTGGGTCCATAAGAGAATGAGGAGCCAAGTGAGTGGATTTTTGTGCTGTTTCCCAGGAGGACACTTCGTGAAAGACAGGGAAGAGCAAGAAGAGAGGTGTCCAGTGTAGGTGGCTTCAGCGGGAGCGGCCTGTGTGACGCTCTGAACATTTCCCCAGCTGATGCTCAGCGTGCATCAGACTTCAGGAGAGGAACCCCATCTGGCAGGGCTGACAGGGCATGAGGGGTGAGAGCAGGGTGTAGAATCAGATGAGACTGGCAACAAGTGAGAGGAGGTGGGCAGGATCCTGGGACTCCTGTGTGAGGACAGAGGCATAAGAGGCCCTGCCAGAAACAGGGCAGGAGAGCCACATAGATGAGTCCCAGAGGAAGGGACCCTGGCGGGTTGGGCAGCAGCCTGCTCCCCTAGCCGGCTTGTTTGATGCCTGCCCTCTAGTCCCTTCCTCACTTGCATGGAGAGCTGGGAGCTCTGGGTGGGGCAGAGCTGCTCCCTGCTCCTTCCCCAGGGCAGCACACAGGAGGGTGAGCTCTGTGCCCTGGTACACAGAGCTGCCAGTGGGACTATGGACATCCACCTCAGAGACTGGGAGGACAGGAGAGCTGTCTAATGAAGGACTGGCTTGGAGGGAGGCATAGGGTGTTCTGGAAGGTCCCACAGAGAAGCATGGGGCCATGAGGGGTGTCAGGGCAAAGTAGAGCCGTCTGAACACGGAGCGTGCCTGGCAACAGAGAGGGGCTCCACCACATGAGCGGTGGGGAGCAGAGGAGACTCAGCTACAGGGGAGGCCTCCTGCCTCAAGTGAGAGGCAGACCCTGGGGTGGCCTAGGGACCTTCCTTGGCCTGGACACTTTATGGCAGGCTGTGGTCTCCTGGTCTCAGTGTGAGGAGACTGGGCATGGGTGTGAGGGCAGCCTCGCAGGGCCAAGTATTCCTGGGAAAGGGGAACGAGCGCTGGTCCCTTTGGTTGACAAGAGAGTGACGTGTTCCTGAGGCAGAGCCCCGGGGAAGCTCCCATGGGTTTGGGAACTGGGCCACCCTGACCTCCACAAAGAGTAACTTCCTGTGGTTGACCTGCCGTCTGGCCCCCTCAGTGACATGGCCAATGACCTTGTATTGGACTGTCCGTCAAAGGCCCAAGAGAAAACCCCATGGGGCTCCTGCCAGGGGCTCAGCCCAGCTCCTGGAGCTCTAGAGAAGGGTGGAGCTGGAGCCCAGGCTCCATTTCCTTCTCTTCCTCAGGGACAGGGGGCTCCAGGGCCAGCAGCCATCCTCCACACCCACCGGCACTTCAGTTCCTGCTCCCTTTACCTATGATTCTTCGAAGACTGTCGATGATTTTCTCCAGAGCTGCAAGGCTTTTAATCTGATAAAGCGTTTCTTTCTCGTCTGTGGAAAAAAAAAATAAGAACAATGATTAAGATTTAACAATTATGGTTGAATTCCAAACTCTCATTTTTCTTTTCACCTAGACCAGCTGACCTACACCTCAGACTGTAGCCTCCACCCTGCACTGCCCCCAAGTTCCTACACCCAACCGTTACCATGTCCTTCCACTCTCCACCAACTCAGAGAGACTCGGGGAGGCCAGCTGGATTAGCCCCTGCTTCTCCTCTGTCTTGTCACCCACCAGTGCACAGCAGGTCACTTCTGCATGCCTCTTTCCCTTGGTCTTCTGAGACCATGCCATGGGACATCCATTAGAATAGGACAGATAATCATTAGAACCAAATATAAAAGACTACTAAAAAAAGTCAAATTGCAGGAAAAGGAGAAATGGCACTGTCATTCCATCACGACTCTTTGTGGTGGAGAAACTTTCCTAGTGCAGGAAAAGACAAGGAGGTTCCCATGTTTCCGCTGCCGAGATGGCTGAGCTTCCCTAGAGTCATTCCTCGGAGCCCACTGTGGCACTTCTTTGCCTCATAACTCCCACGTGTGGCTCCCGAGGTCCCCGCTGTGGAGGCCACACTTCTGTGTGCCTGGGGAAGTCAGTGGTGGGACTCAGCGCATCCTGAATATTGAGGACCAGGGATACTGGGGCTGCTCTGCTTGTGGAGTAAATCCCAACCAACAGTTGGGATCCGGCTTTGTGCAGGCATCTGAGTGTCCCCTGGAAGAAGGAGGAAGGGGACTCTGAGGGGCAGTCCAGCAGGAAGTGCTCTGACTGTGAAGATGGGAACAAAGGATTTGAATCTGCTCCCAATGGAGCCTAGTGCTCCTTAGGAATCGTGGTTGGAGAGCAGGAAGAGGACACTTTCCTGCAGGACTGACTCCTCAGGAGGCCAGGAAGGGAGCATTTTTCCTGAGGCAGAGCCCCGGGCAACTTCCAGGGTCTGGGAACTAGTTCTACAGACTGCAGCTTCCTGTGGTCACCTGCTGTCTGGGCCTTCAGGGCAGTTTTCTAGCAGGAGGACTCTGATGGAATTTCTGCCAGGGTCCCCATATGTCAATGTTTGCAGCCTACAGCACCCTAGCCACTGGGAAGGCAAAGGAACCCAAAGTTCGTGAAGAAGCAACAAAATTTGAATAACCATAGAGCTATTTTAAATTTGTCACCAGAAAGAAAACTTTTCAAATGGTAAAGCTCCAGGACCATGGTTTTACTGGTAAATTCTACCCAACACTTGAGGAAGAAGTTGAAACCAGTCTTACTAGAACTTTTCAGAAACAAAGAGGCACCCCCACTTCAACTCTGTAACCTACTGCCAATATATAGAGATATTACCATGAGGAACATATGGACCTGTAATCCTTGTGAATACAGGTACAAAATCCTCAATAATTATTTGAATATGAATGCAAAACCCAGCAAATATTTGCAAATAAATAAAGTAAAAACCACTTAAGAATAATGCATCATAACTAAATAGTTCTTATCACAGGAATGAATGCAAGCTTGGTTTGGCATCCAAAAACCAATCCATGTAATTCACCATTTTAACACGACAAAGAAAAAGAATTAAATAAAATTATCAATATGTGCAGGAAAAAATATTTGACAAAATTCATTATAAAAACTCTCAAAATAAGGATAGTAGGAACTTTCTCAAACTAATAAAGTATGTCTATAGGAATCTTCCAGCAATGCCATGCTTAGTGACAAAAGACAATTGCCACTAAAAGTGGGATGCTCACTCACTGCCCTATCATTCAAACTCCTGCTGAGGGTCCTGACCATGCCATAAAGCAAGAAACAGAAACAAACGTCTTAGAAATCAGAAAGGAAGTAGCACTGTGGTATTTGCAGAGATAACGCTATGTAGCAATGCCCTAGGAATCTGTGAAACTGCTTCAGCAGTATTAGCATGGAGTCTTGGGCCTAAGACAACCCCTAGATCTTCTCCCCCAGAAGGAGCCTTTTGATTCTCTGTCCCA
This sequence comes from Ictidomys tridecemlineatus, assembly GCF_052094955.1. Lineage (NCBI taxonomy): Eukaryota > Metazoa > Chordata > Mammalia > Rodentia > Sciuridae > Ictidomys > Ictidomys tridecemlineatus. Next base: position 198,004,928 of record NC_135482.1, read on the forward strand.
AGTAACAGTGGGTCTTGCCCGTATTCTGGAAGAAGGAGCCTTGCTGCCTCTCTCAGGGCCTGGGGCTTTGCTCCTTCCCTTTTTCTAGACTTGGTGGTGTATCCCTGCATCCTGGACAAACTGCTTCTCACCAGGTGCCATAGAAGAATTTGGGTGGGATGGGGCTTCCTGCTGGGTCTCCAGCTAATGCCAGCCACTCCCTGCAGTGCTCAGCCTAGGACTAGACTTTCTCTCCTCCCCTGCCTGCCTCTACTCTGTGGGACGCCTGGGATTGTAAGCTCCACTGAGCCCCAGTTCCAGCTAGTCAAAGCTGGCATGTCAGCCTCTACTTGCCTTTCAGAAAAGCTGCCTCTCTTTTCTGTGTTCAACCAAAAATGAGCTAGTCCTGGTGTCCTGTCTCTCTGGGGACTCAGCCCACCTGGCCGCCTTTTGGCCTCCCTCAGCTCTAATGGCTGAAGAAGCTGTTATCTTACATTTTATCTTTCTGTTGTCATGGGGACATAAGGACAAGAGGCACACAGGACGGGGATAGTGTTCTTCACATCTCTCTGTGTACTAACTGGGGACAGAAGTCCCACAGCAGACTTGCTCTAATCTTTCTGGATTGTCCCATTTCTGAATGTTTGCTGTTTTTGTGTTCCCCAACTTGCTCACTCTTATGGGGCACTTGCCCCAAACTGCCTTTTCAGGGCCTTGTCCAGGGGAAACCTTGAGAGGTGCTCTTCCACAGCAGCTTTGCTCTGGCTTCTGCCATGTGTGTTGGCTGCACCCTTGCCAAGACCCAGTTGACTAGAACATGCAGATGGGACCAAGTGGGACCTGGAGCCCCCACAAGCCTGCACTCACAAATTCTCAGTCAACGTCAAATGATAATCAGCTAACTAGAAAAAAATGTTTGCAACAAATATCACAAACTAACCTTCCACAAACTTGAAGAATTGTTTAAAAATAAGATTTGTAAAAATGAGAAAAAAGATGTCAATAGAAAATTCACAGAAATATATAAAAATGGTTCATAAACCTAGGAGAAGATGCTCTAGTTCACTTATGCTTGGACAAATGTGAATTAAAACTCTGGAATACCATTTCTCACCTGTCAGTGACATAGCTGGAAAGGTGCAGGGCTGAAAGGAACAGGTACCTCAGGCAGAGTACAAACTCCATGGCTCCCTGTGGGGCTACCTGTGGTCCCAACCTCCCAACACCACCTGCCTCTAGAAGTCCACCCTATCCATACACCTCCAATAGCATGGAAGTACATGCACGGTCCTTCATTGCATTGTAATTGCAAGATGTTGGAAATTACCTAAATGCCCAGATGCAAGAGAGTTGTTGAATGAGCTACCATATGTCCACGAGAGGAGACTGTGCAGCCATGAAAACAAATAATGAACATTTGTGCAATCTGCTCCTATGTGGAAGAGCATTTAGAGTGGGTCTTTCATGTAAGGAAGGATGTAAGAAAGCACACACGGACCTGCTTGAGTGTGCACAAGAAATGTGGGAAGGATAAATCAGAAGGTAAAGGGACTGATTGCCTTCAGGATGTGGGTGCGCACAGGCAGGAAGAGTGGGGGCTGCGAAAGTGTCATTACAACAGACTGAGGGGGCAGTGAGTTTCCAGGGATGTTACTGTTAGTATCAGAACCATGGACATGTTTCACTCACTCCAAAATACATAAATAAAGTCACCAGGATGGAGGCAGGACCCAAAATGGAATAAAGTCCCAAATGGAATGTTAGATGTACATCCTATAACTCACTGAAGAGGGTGGGAAGGAAAAGAACCAACAAGGGAACGCTGGCAAGCGTATCTGACTGCACACTGTGCGGCTGAAGGCTGAAAACACAATCATTGTCCTCTAGGTGGTAAATCTGTTTGCATGGTGAACACAGTAGCAATTCTGAAACTAAGGCTGAGTGAACGGGTAACACGTTGTAGGTAATGAGAGCCAGGCTCCTTGCAGCTGAAACGACAGCAGACAGTGGGAAGCTAGAATGAGCTCAGGTGCAGTGGGAATCGGAGGTACCAAAGTAAACTCACGGTGCCCAGCACCTGCAAGGGGGATGTAGCCATAGCCAGATTTCTACTCAGGAACATGTCTCCTCAATCTGTCCACTCGGAGGGCTTGGAGACAGAGGTGTTCTAACAAGCACACCCAGAATCCAGCTCTTGGTTTCTCTCTTTTTCTTCCTCTTCCTCTTCTTTTTTGGTACTGGGGATTGAACCCAGGGTCTCATACATGCGAGACTATCACTGTACCACTGAGCTACATTCCCAGTGCTCCTTTTAAATTGTTTTTATTTTGAGACAGGGTCTTGCTAAGTTGCTGAGGCTGGCCTTGAACTTGTGATCCTCCTGCCTCATCCTCCTGAGTGGCTAGTATCACAAGCATGCTCCACCATGCCCAGCTCAGCTCTTGGTTTCTAACACCATCTTCTAATAATGGAGCCAGAGCCTGGAGTTGCTGTGGTGCTAGGAATGAGGCAGTGCCCAAAGAGGAGACCACACACTGGAAGGACACAGACAATACCCACAGCAGGCCCTGAGACAATAGAGCCAGAAAAGAAGTGATATTCATGGCTTCACAGCCCACTGAATAAACTGAGTACCACAGGCTTACACTGAGAGACTCCTAACTGAGCCACAGACTCATAGGAGAGTGACAGCTCTTTCTACAGTTGAATGTCAATCCAATAAATGTAGAGAGAATGCTGGAAATAGAAAATCCCCTGTTGGCAAATACTGCAATCATGATTTTGCAGTCAGAAATCAATGGATGTGAAATTAGTGGGTGAAAACAGGATGAGAAATAGAAGATTTGCAGTCTGAAAGAATCTGCCCATAAGATACTACTTATTTTCAAAGGAAAAAAGAAAATAACCTGATTATGGAGAAGCCTGGCAGGTACCACTTTAAATAAGTGATCGAAGTTCACATCCCTGGCAATGGGATCTGTCCCCATCACGCCCCTCCTCCTGGCATGCCCAGGGAAGGTACAGTATCATTTTTGTATAATGCTGACAGAAATGCAAAATCCAGGTTAGGCAAGGGCACATTCAGACAGACCCAGAAGGAGGAGTGTCTGAGGGTAACAGGCCAGAGCGCTTCCGGGTAGTGAAAGACCTGTGTCCAAGCTCCCAGGCCGGAGACTCAGGTGCATGGCAAGTGGAACTCAAAGATATCAGGATGATTGACATCTGTAGGGTATTTAACTGTTGTCTGCGTGTGCCTTGGGGCCTACTGCCTCTCTTGCAGGCCCCTGCAGCTCAAGAGCTCCTTGGGGGATGGGCTACACAGCTGTCCTTAGGATGGGGCTTGAGATGTGTGCCCCAGGGGCAGGTCCCTCTGCACACACACAACAGGTTTGGTGAGTTCAGGCCTGACTTGGGCAGTCCTGGAGTTCACTAAGGGTGGCCTGGGCTCCAGGGCCCTGGGCTTGCTTCAGAGTTGTCCCTCCTCCCTCTGCCACAGCTTCATTCCTGCCCTGTGACTCTGTTCTCAGTCTGTGGCTCAGGGTCTCAGTAGACTCTGATCTGCTGCTACCCTGCAGTACTTGTCGGGGACAGTGGCCACAGGTGGTGTCTTCAGAATGAACTCACCTGCAGTTCCCCTGCTGTGGGCACTACTAGAAGGACTGCCCCCAATATGTTCTATCTAGAACCTAGAACCACCTGGCAGTGTGCAGTGGGTGGGCGGGGCGGATGCAGGGGTAGTAGAACTTCAGTTTTAAGCAGAATCGTGTTCTGGTTAGTCCTGAATACCATCTGCTTGGATCTTTCAGAACACCAGCAGCTGGTCACCAGAGAAACCAGCTAGAGAACGGATTGAAATGCAGATTCCTGGGTCCCTGCGCAGCTGTTGGGGGGGGGGGGGCCCAGGACTATGAACCAGTAAGCTCCCTGTCCATCAGTGAGCCCACCATGCTTGGGAGCTGTGGCCTGGTCCCCCCCGTGTCCCACGTGCCACACACACTCTTCCTTGTGTTTAGCCTCAGGGTGGAGAGACCTGCCTCCCTATGGGAGTCGAGCTTCTCTCCGAGCCTTTGCACACGCTCTGCTCCCAGCAGCCTCCTCTGTTGGAGGGAGGCTTTTCTGGACTCCTGGGGCCTCTGTGGGAGGCTCTGGCTCTCTGCCCCCCACCGCCCAGGGAGGAGCACTGACTTAGCTGAGCCTGAGAGAAGGACCTGGACCTGTGGCAGCACCTTTTCCCCCTGCTGGCCGCTTCAGGGACATGCAACACCATTCCTGCTGGGCTCCCGGGCTGTGGTTTTTCAGGGTGGGACCCCATGGAAGGGCTGGGAAGTGGGGGCTCCTCAGCCCCCACAAGATCTGGGAAACCTGCCTAACTCAGAGGAACAGCCGCAGTCCCCCACCAGGGGCTTCGTCCTTCCCCAAGGAGACGTTTCCACCCACATCATCTGCCTGCCTCGGTTTCCCCAGTTCCGTGGGGACTTAGGTGGGGGATTTCAGGGTTATGTTCACCATCAGAGGAAAGTCTGTGGGAAGGGAATTGCTTCTTTCGAAGGTTTCTAGGACCTAGGACCTAGGACAAGGACCTGGCATAATTCTTCTTAATACATACTTTCTATGTGTAGAACATGGAAGAAAAGGAGGAAAGTTTTCTTCACTACACGCTTGTGAACACTGTGGCACAGGCTTTCTGTTAGAATGGTGGACTAGAGTGATGAAGTTTTCATGTGATACTTTAAAAATGTGTGTTGGGAAGTCAGTCTGTAAACTGAGGCAAGCGTAATCTGAGCACTTGAGCCCAGTGTTTGGGCCTGGGCAGAGGTTGGTGAACAGATCCTGGGAATTAGAAATGTATCCACTTCTGAATGCAAAGTCCTGAGAGAAGGTCGACCCTTCCTGCTGCTGAAGACATCCCTGCTACTTTATTTACTCATATGGGCAATGTGGATTATCGACGTTATGAAGCTGCATGGTGGAAAAGCACGTTCTCTGATCACTACTCTGTGGCCCTGGCCTGTCGTGTGTCGGACCTTGGTTACCTCCTGTCAGGTGGCTGCCAGGATCGCCCTGCACTCAGAAGCCTCGTGTGAGCAGACAGGCTGCTGTGTTGACTAGGACGCCCTGGCCCCTTCACAGTCCTCATTTCCAAGTGTCTCGTGTTCCTGCAGTGGCTCTGCCCTCCCTGCATCCCGAGTGTGAGCACATGCGTGAACGAGCACACCAGAGATCATCCCAGAATAAGGGCAAATTGTCCCTCCAGGCCGGTGTGACCTCCTCAGACTGGGAAGGACATAGCACTGGCTTTGGACAACTGTTTCTGTCACATTTCCACAGGTCTCTGCCAAGACACAGCTGCCAAAGGAATGCTGGAACAGCAGGGCCCTGCTCAATGCCCCAGATCTCAGGAACACATGCAATTAGAGGGTTAAAATGTGGTATACTTGCTTTTTTTCGTCATTATTTTTGGTGGTAATGTAGCTGCTGATCTTCGTGTTTCAAGGGTTACTAATTTCTTTGGATCCAAAAGCTCTTGGACAAGAATTTCATCTTGGGAAAAGCACACAAGGACATGTTAGAGCAGCGATAAGGACTGGTGTTCTGTGTGCTTCCATACTGCGGGCAGTCAGTGAGCACAGTGGACAGGAAAAGGAACCCAGGGAGGGCAGTGGCAGGGGCCTGACTCCCTGGAGAACCTCCTCTGGGGTGGGCAAGCCACTGCCTCCCTGGATGGTTCCAGAATCGCTGAGACGGTGCACTCTTCTCCTCAGCACTGCCCCCAACTCTAGTCTGCACCTGGAGTGTCCCCCAAAGGCCTCTGTGCTAAAGGCTTCCACTAACGGGAGGTGTGGGGCCTTTAAGATGGGCCTGGGGTGTGGCCCTGGCCCCTTCTCCCTTTTGTTCCCAGACACGAGGTGGATTTTGCCTGCCACCCTTGCCCACCATGACCACTGCCTGGCCACAGGCCCAAAGCAGCGAGGCCACCCAGTCGCGGACAGGACCTCCAAAACCATGAGCTAAACTTTCCTCTTCATGAGTTGATGATCTCAGGTGTTTTGTCACAGAGACGGAAAGCTTATTAACACACACCCCCCAAAGACACGGTGCTAGAAACCTGGCCCCAGACATGGTCACAGTTCTACTCCCAGCCCAGTTGTCATTCTGTCCCATCTCTGCCACCGGGTATGAATGTCTTTCCTGATTGCTACACAAGTGTGGCCTTATATTCTTCCTGTGCTTCCTTCTGACCTCTCCTAGGAGGCCTCTACTGTAAGAGTCCTGGACGTGGTGTCTGACAGGCCCGACCTCCATTCTGGCCCTGCTCTCAGAGGTGATCTTGGATGAGTTTCTTGCTCATGTGTCTGACCTTTGGCTCCCTTCTATAAAATGGGGTTTCTGTTTATCTCACGGGCCTTGATGAGGGTCAAGTCACACAGGGACCACAGTGACAGCCACGTGCACAGCCACTGGGAATCACCATCATCTCTGCAGCATGGCCGTCGTTTCATCTGGGCCAGTGCTGGGTGTGCTGCCCGGAGCAGCTGGTGACCAGCCTGTCCATCAGGAGACGGGGTCACCTGCAGGATGGGGACCAGATCTCCTGAGTCTGGGAGAGGAGGGGCTGAGGAGCGTGATTGGCAGCGCACACGTGTGAACTGGGGGCGTTCACTCAGTTACTTCTCCACCCGGGCAGGGGCAGAAGATGCCCCCAGGCCTCTCCCCCAGACCTGGGGCTGCCCCCTGAAAGGGCCCCGTCAGCTGATGGGCATCTGCGTCCATCACAACCTCCTGACGGGGCTCAGCCTGGACAGCAGCACTGGCAGCCCGGCTCCAGGCTCCCTGTCGGTGGAAGGCCACCTCCAGCTGCTCCTGACACTTAGGCAGAGGGCTACTGGGAGGTGAGCCCTTCATGGAGATGTTGTGAGCTGGGGTCTCCTGTGCTCCAGGTCCCACTCTCTGCTCAGAAGACTTCTCCAGGCCTCAGTTTCCCAAGTGTCAAATGAGGGGTTGGACCAGACGATGGGCACTATCTAGGGCAGCTCTGGCCACAAGGACACACATTGGAAGGTGGCTTGTCCACCCTGAGGTGGCCTCTGACCCTGAAGTGTGCACAGGATTTGGAGACTCGCTGTGATGAGAGACTGAGAACGTCTCTGAGTAAGTGGACATTGGGGCTGTGGTGTGGTCCAGTGGCAGAGAGCTTGCCAGGCTGCTTGCGGCCCAGGGTTTGATCCCCAGCACTGCAACAAACATGACAACAGTAATAAGAGCAGGGCTATATTGCTGATGTTGAAATAAGTTACATTAAGTGAAATACGTTATTAAACTGTTTTTTATGCTTCTTTTAAATGTGGCTGCTATGACATTTCTCTCTACTGCAGCTGTCACTGCATCTCTGTTGGATGCGTGGACTTGACCAGGGCCCTCAACCTTGCCGCGCTAGCCCCACGGGGATAGCTGCGGGAACCCTGGTGTGCCAGCCTGGCCAGTGCCACAGAGCCTGGATCCCTGGGGTCTGGCTGGTCTGTGGACCTCAGCATCAGCAGGGCTGAGGAGGGGAGGTGGCCATGGCTGAGCCTCGGGCCCCCAGGTGCATCTGGTGAAACACAGGTCCCCTGAGGGAGTTCTGGGTGGGCTCCATCCTGGGTGTTTCTACCGAGTCCTGGGTGATGCAGACACTGCAGGTCCATGGACTTCACGTGGGAAGTGAGTTTGTGGTGCTAACAACAGTCTGAGGATGACGTCATCTTTTAAGTTTCTCGGGAGGTGGACCTTTAGGTGTGGGCACTACGCTGTGGGCTGTGGGAATGTGGTCCTGGCCTCAAACCACATCAGTCCTCCCACAGCCCCAGCTTTCACAGCTTTTCACAGGGAGTTGGGAAATGCCTGTCTCCCAACCCTCCCCACAGACCAGGTGACACTTATGGGGGACCCTTACCAAATACTGTGGCCACGTCATCATCTAGAGCTTTAGTACTTGATGGACTTGAACCTAGGAGAGAAATAAAAATCCAGTTTAACAACGTTTGCCGAGTTTTCATTTACTTCTCTGTAAACGGATACGATCGTGCCGGATGCCCGCCAGCCTGCTCTAGGGGAAGGAGCCCTGTGGCACCCCAGTCCCTCCCACGGGGGCTGAGAGATGGCCACTGGAAGTCCCCTGGGACTTGGCTGTCTCATCTGGACAATGGCAGGAAAGGGGGCACCCAGGCTCAGCTGTGAGGATGGTGCCCACCCTCCGCCCAGGTGCCCTGAGTGCCCTCCTGGTCACTGGAATCATCTGGTGCGTGATAAGAAAACATCCCATGTCCACAGATTTCTGGGCCCATTCAACTGGACAAGCAAAGGAAAGGAGCACATTGTTACACTTTCTGAATGTGAGGATGACCAACTGGGCGCCCACCAGGCTGAGAGGCAGATCCCCCCCCTCCTGCCCAGCAACCAGGCCCAGCTCAGTGCAGACAGCCAGGGAAGGCTCATCAGCCAGCAGACGCTGCCCTTGCCTTGCTCTGAGAACTCGCACCCACACCCCAGGGGCGCCCAGGGTTGGCAGGGCGGCTGCCTGGTTCCTCTGTCCGTGTGTGCTGCAAACTCACAGAACTCAAGTGTGCCAGGTTTGCCTCCCACAGGTGCTTCCTGCAGCGAGTGCCCTGGAGCTTAGCAGTGGGACTGGGGAGGGAACAGATGTGGTGCCACTTCATGCTCTGGTCCTGAATTTGGGGGCTGGAGGACCCAGTGGCAGGTCACCCTCTTTTGTGAGCAAAGCATTCCAGTGTGGGCCCGTCTGCAGGGAAGAATTAGAGTCTCCTGGGAGAACCGTCAGCCCAGGATGTCCACAGGGTCTAGGGCTGTCCAATCTGCAGCCTTGGTTGCCTGGTGAACAGGAACCATACGCTACGTGACCAGGACACTATGGCGATTCCAAGAGCTGCTTTCTCAGCAGCATCCATGAAGTGGTTCCTCCCTGCTGACATTTAAGACTCTTCTTTATTAGAGGCCGGGGCTTCTCAGGGTCTTGGTACATTTCCTTGGCTCAGGTTGTCTCAAAGTCAAGGTCAGCCTCTTCCTGCGGCCTCCAGGTTGAGGGTAGCCCCCACGGAGGGCCAGCATGGCCGCTGCACCTTCCCTTCTGAGCCACAGAGAGCTCTGTCTGAGAATCCAAAGTTCCAGCTAAACCAATGACAAAGCTGATTTTCAAATGGTTTTAATGATGGACAATCTGCATACCAATCACTCATCTGCACACGTGCTGGGAACAATGCAGGAAATATGTAAAAAGGTCTGTGCTGGCAGTGACAATTGCTTCCCAGTATGCAAACAAACACAAGTACAGTTCTCCTTGGATGAGACATTAATGGACCATTAAGAATGGGGACAGCTGCGCTGCCCAAGCACATTGTTAAAAATATTCCTTTCTTTTGCGTCTGTCCGTATCACAATGGAGGCATTGTGCAAGTCAGCCCTGAGCACATGCATAAAGTATTGACGTCTCATGGTCTCTGGGATTCCACGTGCACTGTCAATGCAGCCGCTTGTCACCTCCTCCCTGGAGTCGCGGCTCCAGACGGCACATGCCCGCGTGTCAGGACGCTCCGCGGCTCTTCTCCATGTTGGCATCACACACATTCTGGCTCCATGGAGGTCCACTGTGGAGTTCTGAGTTTGCTCTGGTTAATTCGGGGCATGCAGGATGGCGCCCTCCTGCCTCATGAGGACCAGGTCATGTGCTGTCCCTCCCCTCGGTGTCCACCACCCCCACGTGAGGACCCGCGACAATGGTCAGCTCATGTGGGAAATGGTTGGAAGACCTCAGAGTTGGGTGAGGAGATCCCGTGTTGCTCTTGGAGAAACACCCCTTCCTGGCCTCACGGGGGAACACCTCCAGGGCCACCCAAGGTCTCCACCACACCTCAAGCAGGGGGAACCTCGAGGGCCACCTAAGGTCTAAATCAGACCGCAAGATGGAGACGACCCCAAGGGCCACCTGAGGTCCCAACCAGGCCTCATGCTGGAGATGGCCCAGGGGACCACCCAGGCTTAACCAGGTCAACCATGGAGGTGACCCAGAGGACCATCCAGGTCTCCACCAGGCCTCAAGCTGGGGGGACGACCTCGAGGGCCACCTGTAGTCTCAACAGGGTCTTAGGAGGTGATGACTGGCAAGACTGAGCCACACCTGCTGAGCAATTTCCAGGGACAGGCGAGAGCTGTGTGGGCAGCTGTGCCCAGGAATGGACGAGGGGGCTGGCAGTGATTGAGTGAGGATGTGACCTTTGCCCATTCTGGAGCCTTCTGGCCCCCAGTGCCTCCCAGCACTTCCTGGATAGTTGCCCTTGAACCCTGTTCCTTTAAAGAAAGAAGTGAGGAGCTTTGGTGTCTTCTTGATGCTGCTGGACCTTGGTAGTGCCCACCCTCCCCACAGACACGGGCTGGAGCTGGACAGTCCAGCCCTGGCAAACGCTGGGTGTGTAGAAGGGAGAACAGGGTGGGCACCCATGGCCAGCAGCTGTGCCCTGTCTCAGAAGGGTCCCATGAGCCCTATGGGCACAGGACCTTTTCCCTCCCCTAGCAGCTGGGTGGGGGCTCTGGACGGGCCTTTTCTTGAGCTCCAGTTACATCTGAGAAGACTGAGGTGGAAGGAGCGGCCTGACCATGCCGCCTGTGTGCCAGGGAGGTCCCGCTGGTTCTGGGTCTTCTGTGCTCTCTACAGGCTGTGCCACTGTGCCTTTCCTCAGAAGAAAAGAGGTGGATGAGGATGCTCACCCCAAACGAGGGAGATTGGGGCGGGGAATAATAGAAACAGACTGGACTCGACAAGGGGAAACAAAGGGAAGGGACGTGGGAGGAGAATAGGAAAGACAGTAGATTAACTGGCCATAACTCTCCACCTTGTATTTGTATACACAACCAGGATGACTCCACACCAGACTGAAAACCCAATAGACCAAGTTATGCTCTATATATGTATATTTTGCCAAAATATATTTTACTGTCATGTATAACTAAGCATAATTTTTTAAAAATTTTTGAGTGTCTTTAGGAAGATATTCAAAGATGAGTGTGGATCTTGAAAGACACCACCATCCTTTCTTCTGGAGCCCATTTATTTATTCATTGCCATGAAATGCTTGTGTTAAGCCTTAGAAATAAAATGTGCATTAAAAAAAAAAAGAGGTGGGTGAGCCAAAGTCACATATGGCCATGCTTATGTCCTGGCTTCAATCAACCTATTGCCTGCAAAAGGACCCTCTGGGATAATGGAGGAAATCTGAGTATGGACTGGGCATCAGCCCATGTAAAGGATTTTGTTAGTTTCATTAGTAGGATTATGACATTGTGGACATAAAAATCCTTCTATCTGTTAGCAAGAAAATGTATTATCTCAAGTGATAAGACAAAGTGATAAAACAGTGCTAAAATACTCCCCAAAGTGAAGTAAGGAAGCCCCCCCCCCCTCTCTCTCTCTCTCTGTGTGTGTGTGTGTGTGTGTGTGTGTGTGTGTGTAGAACAAAACAAAATGGCAAATGTGCAAAACTATTGAAACTGGTTGGGGACCAATGGAGGTTTATACTATTCTTCCTCTCTACTTTGGAAGTTAGAAAATGTCTGTAAGTTAATAAAAACTTAAAATACATACTGTATGCAACTCTCCCATGAAATTTTGGAATTAAAAATTGCTTCAATGACAGAAAAACATTTGAGCTTCTTCCATCCTTGAGGACTGTAGGGGCAATGGTGCTGTGGGTGTGTAGGGAGGGGAGTCTTAGTCTGCACAGCTGTAACAAAATACCTGAGACTGGGTCATTCAAAATGAACAGAAATTTATTTCTCACAGTTTGGAGTCTGGAAAGTCCAGGATCAAGGTGCTGGCAGGTTCCTGTCTGGTAAGGGCTGCTCCTGGCTTCCATGATGGTGCTTCTTTGCTGGGTCCTCATGTGGCAGAAGGTGGCAGGGCAAGCTAACCAAACGCTGCAGGAAGCCTCTTTTGTAAGGTTTTCAATCCCCTCCCAAGGAGGAGCCTCATACCTCAATAACCTTGAAGTCCCCAGCTCTTAATGCTGTCACTATCATTTCAACACCTGGATTTTTGAGGGGGCACCTTCAAGCCATACAAAGGGACCTATTGGTGAAGGACGTCACCTGCCTGATTCAGGTCCATGGTCTCTGTCTTCTGGTTTCATTGGAGTTCTACCTGAATGCATTTTCCCTGGCCAGGGCTGCGCTTCCCACCAGCAGCACAGCAGGAGGACAAGGACGGGGGTCCCCACTCCTCTACTCACGGCCATGTTCCTCCAGCCCAAGGAGGAAGACCTTCCCTGCAGGTCCTAGCTTCCCCAGCCTTGGTCTCCAGGATACATGGAATGTCAGTGACCTGTGACATCAGGACCAGGAAGTGACTGGGGACCTGCCCCCTGTGGAAGTCCAGGACCTGTGACCTCAGACCAGGAAGTGACTGGGGACCTGCCTGTGTGGGGGTCCAGGACCTGTGACCTCAGGACCAGAAAGTGAGCTGGGGTCACTTCCCCTGTGGGGGTCATGTCCAAGGTCTGCTACTTGGAAGAAGAGGTGTGGACATTAACCTGTGTGGGGGTCCAGGACCTGTGACATCAGGACCAGGAAGTGACCAGGGACCTTCCCTGTGTGGGACCCAGGTCCTGTGACCTCAGAATCAGGAAGTGACTGGGGACATGCCCCATGTGGAGGTCCAGGACCTGTGACCTCAGGACCAGAATGTGAGCTGGGGTCTCTTCCCCTGTGGGAGTCATGTCCATGGTCTGCTACTTGGAAGAAGAAGTGTGGACATTAACCTGTGTGGGGGTCCAGGACCTGTGACCTCAGGACCAGAAAGTGAGCTGGGGTCTCTTCCCCTTGGGAGTTCATGTCCATGGTCTGCTACTTGGAAGGAAAGGTGTGGAGACTAAGGTATTCTACTCACTGCCCATTTTGGTGTACACTTCTGACCTGAGGATCTTTGAGAACTGAAGGGATTTTTCCATAGTGTGGATTTGGAAAGTCCCCAGAGACTCTATGAAGAAGGTAGGTCCCCAGCAGGCAGAGGTCCTGGGAGGTAGAAGCCACTTTGGAGGTGGGGCAAAGTTGGAGGAAGTAGGTCACTGGGGAGTAGCCTTGAGGGGTGTATTGGGACCCCAGCCCCTTTCTCTCTCCTGGCTGCCATAAGATGAACAATTCTGTCTTGCTACATGCTGCCACCATGATTTGCTACCTTGTCCCAAGCTCACAGGGATGGGGTCAAGTGACTTTGGACTGAAACCCTTGAAACTGTGAGCAAAAATAAATCTTTCTTCCTGTGAGTTGTTTTTCTCAGGTATTTCGTAACAGCAACAGAAAGCCAACTAACACAGGTAGAGTATTACTGAGGATTCCAAGTACAGATGGCCAAAATCCACCAAAATCTTTTTCAGTGAACAGAGATGCATTGTGAGGACACTGGGGATGTCACCGAATTGGAGAACACACACTGGGACCTGCAGGTCCAGATAGTCCTTGAAGAGCACAGGCCCCAGGACCCTGCAGCGCCAGGGTCATGAAGAATAGGCACTGCTGGCTCCAGGTGCCAGCCCCTCCTTTTCTGTTCCCCTTTGCTGGAGTCAGCCCCAATCTTCCCTGGCAGTTAGACTTCGACCACAAGACAGAGATCATAGCCTCTTTCTCCATAATCATCCTCCAGCTCGTTCTCTTAGAACTTCTAGAGCTTTCTCCATCAACATCAGGGAGAAAACCCAAAGAATTCTGGTTAGCTAACCTGGGTCCCGTCCTGTCCTGGGACCAATTCTGTCATCTGGCTCCGAGTGGGAAGCTGGCCCAGCCTGGGTCAGGCGTGGGGGATGGGTAGACAGTCCCCAGGTCACACCTCTGTGTTGAGAGGGGCAGGAAGAGCCTGGACACACAAGGCCATCAGCACCCCAGGGACTTACTGGCCTGCTGGGACCTGGGGCTCTACTCTGTTGCCGACCCGGGACCTGAAAGCACTTGTTTACTTTAAATATCCTTTCCCACTTCTAATTATCACCTGACCCAAGGTCAGTTAGCTGGATTTATTACTAGATTTTGTTTCCTTACAACGACCTTGTGGATGTGATAATCCAGGACTTCCTTTAGCCTGAGAATGTCGGTCTGTTGATTTTCCATCACTAGTTGGAAAGGGGATGTTTAGGACAGGCTTTCTTTCCTCTGAATTTAAAAAGTAACATTTTTATTTTTAGAACAGTTTCAGGTTAACAGAAAAAAAAACTCACTGAGCAGTGAGTCTGCGTCAGAATTGTTGGAGAAATGTTGGAGGTCAGGCCCCACTGTGTCCACAGTCCCTGCTGGTTCCGACTTGCTGCTGCTGGGTGAGCACCTGAAGTTTTCCTCCTCAGTCCTGAGGTTCAGTGGCTTCATTATTATTTATCTTGTTGTTTTCTTCTTCATTAAATTCCCAGGAATAAGTCATGTTTGGTTTTCAACTGAAACTACTATGTTTTAGTTTCTGGAGCTTTTTCTATTTCAGGTCTTTACATGCACTATTAAGTCAATTTTGTTGTTATTGTTTTTTGTTTTTGTTTGTGTGGTACTGGAGATGGAACCCAGGGATGTTTACTCCCGAGCCACACTGACATCCCAGCCCTTTCTACTTACTTTTTTATTTAGAGACAGGGTTTTGCTAAGTTTGTCCAGGCTGCCCTGGATCATGCTCTGCTCCTCCCAGTCTCCCCATGGCTGGAATCACTGTACCCACCATCTATTTGGTTCTTTCTTTCTTTCTTTTCTTTCAAACTTTATTTATTTATTTATTTGTGTGTGTGTGTCTTGCTGAGAATCTAACCCAGTGCCTCACACGTGCTAAGCAAGCGCTTTGTCACTGAGCCACAACCCCAGCCCTCTATTTGACTCAGGAGCACCAGTTTTCCTTGTATTGGACTTTCTTTGTTCTCAAGGTTTGTTAGATTTCTCGAATTGATGCAATTTCTCTTTTTCATCTCCATTGTATTTTTGCCCATGCAAATCATACATTTCTCAGATTTTCTACTTCCTTCCTTACTATTTATATCATGTAGTAATGCTGTTGTTAGGCTCTCTATTTGTTTAATCATTACATTAGTCCACTCTTCACTACTATAATGAAATACTTGAAAAAAGCTAACTTTATAAAGAAAAAAGTTTGGTTTAGTTTATTATTTGGGATGCTGAAAGTTCAAATAGTAGTGGACAGGCTATGGCAGACGTGAGAGTAGCAAAAGATCACATGTCTAAATGAGAACCAGAGAGCAGGGGTTGGGGGTCAGGCTTAGGCTTCCATATCTACCCTCCCACAAGGACTATGGGAACACTGGTACCACCAACTGACCACCAGGCCCCACACCAACTCCCACCACCATCACCATCCTAGGACCAAGTTCCCAACTCATGGACCTTGGGGACCAGTGATATCAAAACCAGAGCAGCTGTCCCCCTTTATGTCCAACTTAGCATACCTTTTCATCTCTGGTCTTCTCTGCAGGGTTAGTTTCTCCTCAGTGAGGAGTTGTGGGGACTCACCTTCCTACTAGTGGTCAGGTCCTCCTGTGCAGCTCTGTTGGTTGGACTTTAGCCTGCTGTTTTTTTCTTTGATTGCCATTGTTTTAGTGTGTCTGTTTAACTTTGTGCATCTTTTGCATCAGCCCCCTGTTGGGCAGGTTTCCCAGATCATATTGGACAGATGGTGAATGACTACTAGATTCTCCTCTGGCCTTTGTTAAATCTGATGGGCTACTTCTCACTTTCTAATCCTCTGTTCTGTGGTTTGGGGAACCTGCCTCTGTCTATACCCAAGGAGATGGAGTTGGAGGGCCGCACCTCCCCACGCTGCCCAAGTTGGGAGTCCCTGGAGCAGGGGTCTACCCCCAGGAAACCTCAGAAGAAGCCCCAGGAAGTAGTGACCATCAGGTAGCACGTCCTCCTGTCGCCAGACCCCAGTTACAAAGCCTCCTCAGCGCGTCTGCACTTGTTCCCACTCATGGAAATATCCCGCAGACCCATAATTTGGCAATGTACATATAACGAATTGTTTTAAAAACAGAAGTGACGCTGGCTATTGTAATGTGTGCTGTTTTCTGAAGGGAAGAATTAGAGAAGCGTCATCGGAGAAGTAACAAACAGTGGTTAATGTGCTGCTTCTTGCGAAGACGCAGCACAACTTATAATCTTCCTTCGCGGGTGCGAGCTGTCGGTGTTTCATCAGGCCTGCGCGGTACTCAGGTGTTCCGGTACCGTTCGGGGACCGCCTGTCACTGGCCGAGCTGTGGGGCTGCACTGTGGTTGGCTCTGGAGCTCCTCTCTCCAGCCCTTCTCTGGTCTCTGTGGTCATTGTCCTGCTCACCTCTGTCTTCAGAGCTCTCAATAGGGCTCCTGGGACGGGAGCTGTCAGGAGCACAGAGTTCTGGAGCCGCACAGATGACGCCGGCTGATGCCTGGAAAGGCAGAAGGGACCGGGTCTGTGTCCCAGGGTCACGGCCAGGCTGGGCCCGTGGCCAGTCCCTCCCAGAGGGTCCACGGGGTGGGGTGGGGAATCCGTGCAGACCAGTCCTGCCACTGACCTGCCCAAGGTCCCGCAGTGCAGGGCGTGTCCCCAGGGCCATCAGCCTTGACCTCTGTGACCCCGAGGTTCCTCTGCGGGGAATCCCAAGGGTGGTGACAGAGCAACACGCAGGGGAATGCCACCTGTCCTCGGGAAGCCATGGTGGAAGGTTTGCGGGTTCTGCCTTCACACCCTCGTTCCCTGCCTTCTCACTGGCATGCGTTCAGGGGAGGGTGGGCTCTCATCCCTGTGCCCCGTGGGCCATGGAATCTGAGTCTCTTCTGGGTGAAGCGGACTGGCTACAAAATTAAGCTAAGAAAAAGAAGCCACACGACCCAGGAAGTAATTTTGGAAAGCGAATGGGATGGCTTCACGACCCTAGGGGTCCAGCATCCACAGTGGGAAGAGCCAGCGAACCTGGGCTTTATTTATACAAGGGAACTTCAAAGGTTTTCTACAGAATGTTCTTCGCCAAATAAGGCAGGAGGTGGGCTGTGCAGGCCCAGGGGTCAGGCCCCATCCCGGAGCAGCCTTCCCAGCCCAGGGAAGACCCAAGGCACGTGCCCGGCGTGATCCAGTAAGTGGGCGAGGCCACAGAAGAGCCTGCAACGCTGAAGCCACGACGCCTCGGCTCCAGGGCAAGTGAAGACGCTTGCTCCCGAGTGGCTTTCCACAGTGGGCCCAGGCTGCTGTCCCAGGAAATCAACTTGGTTATAAATCTCCACACAATAAAATCAAAGTGATGGAATCTCCCTCTAGATTCTCAGTGGCTGATAGGGTTAGAAGTCGAGTTTGAACCCTGTTGCATAAAGTGCTTTATTACCAGGTGGCGCACGGCGCATTGGATGACAGCTTCCTTGTTTATGGCTGTCTCTCTCCACGGGGACAGAGCCCCTGAGCACAGGGACTGTGTCTGTGTTCTCTGTGGCATTGCCAGCCCCAGGAACATGGCCAGGCTCATGGTGGGCATGAGTCACTGTGTTCTCTGACGAGTGACTGATCCCGTTACACTTGGCCTCCTTCTCTGGTGCTCACCTTCTCCTCTTCCTGGGGCCATTCACTCCTTTACTGCAGGGGGCATCACAGGTTGCTTTCTAGGGTGGGTCTGGTGAGAAAGGCTGTTCTGTAGTAAAATAAAGTCCACGGGACGCTGTGCTATGCCACCAACTGAGGCTGTTGCTTTTGGTCCCATTACTGTCTCGGTTTCCAGTAGGAATCTCAGGTGCAGGAGACTCAGAATATTGACTTAATTTTGTAACTGTCATATGACAGAGGTAGTATCCGATAGTTACAGAGAATGGATTAGGATGCCAAGAAAGTGGAAGGCTATTTGTTGAGGGATGTTTTACTGACACTCAAGAGTTAAATTTGAAGCAAACAGGCCAACTGCTGGACCGCTGGACTCCGTCAGAGCACAGCTCTGTGCCCTGCCCACTTCACGATCTGAGGAGCTCACTTCAGAGAGGGGAAGCAAATCTGTGAAAAGCTGCCAAAATGGCCCACGGGACAGTTTAAGAAGGAAGCAGCACCTGGTGGGAGAGTGTGTGAGGCTGTCCTCACAGAAGGACGTGCCAAAGGCGTCCCTGTGAGACCTCCTTCCTGGTCATTGTGGAATCACTCCCACTCTCTTTACAGACACACATTCTGTCCTCTCTTCTTTCAAGGTTTACATTTCATAGTTAGTTTACTGTTTAGAGAATTTCCAAAATAATACTGACCATGAGTTGGAGTGTAATGGACAAGTGTCCTGAAGCGTGAGTGCCTGACCCCGCCGGCCGTGTCACTGGGTGAACAGAGAGGACTAGGAAGACGGTAAGAACGATTAGGAAAAAGTGGCCTTGGATAATGAGGATTTCTTCTTTCTCTGTCTCATTTTCCTTGTATTTACATACCACTGACCAGATGTTGAGGGACTGTGTTGTAAAAGATCACGCCAGGTCACCTAAATCTGCCTTTTTTATGTTGCATAAATGAAAATTTAGAGAATTAAAGGCAGCCATCTTTCAGACACACTGCTTGTCTCTTAGTAGTCTGTGAAGAGATGGTCCCTTGCCAGGCCTGGGGTGGGGTTGAATTGCATTTAACGTGATGCAGCACAGGAATTATTAATTTGTGAAACCAAGAAATCGGGCTGTGTGCGACTTCCAGTGCAGAACCTAAGGGACCCCCACTCCCTGCTGAGTGAGGAGTCCTCAGCTGATAGCCACCTCTGGTTCCTCCAGTTGTGGACTCCCTTGAAATCACAGGGCACCGGGGAGTCTGGCAATGCAGAGAGGAATCCATGGGAAGACGGGAAGGTCTTAGGACGCAGACCTAACTTTAGCTAAGGAATTCATGAAGCTGGGAATCTGAAGCAGTCTTCTTCATGGCCAGGCTTCCCGGAAGGCACGGAGTTCTGTCCACCTCTGGTGTGCTAGGCCACTGAGCCTTCTCTGCTCTGATTCACGCGCTGCCCAGGGGTTCATCCTCAGTAGAAGCTGCCTGAGTCTTTGGTTGACGACTAGTCATCATGAGTGGATGGCCGGGCAGGGCCACGCTGTGGGTTTCAGGTGTCACTCAGCAGAATTACAGGCTGGGAAAGCAGAGGTTGCAAAGCACAGGTGTGGGAGGCCAGCCTCGCACGTGATTTGAGTCACTTCCCTGGCTGGGCGAGAGGCGCTTAGACTCATCCTTGTGTCCAGAGCTTTCCCCACCCTTCTCAGTCCAAGGGCTTGTCTGTGCAGAGGTGTGTCTGGCCACTACCCCAAAGACCCATTCATCGCACCTGACCTTGGGACACTGCCCCCCCCTTAATCTTTATTGGATGGGATTTTCCCCAGAATTTTTTTGTTCCCCAATAAAAGTCCACTCCCTGGCGTGTTCTCTCTCTCTCATTAGCCTCTTCAGTAAACACTGCTACCATAATAGGTGGCTCGAGGCTGGAGCTGGTTTAAAGGTAGAGTCTGTCTTTTTAATTCAAACTCCTTAAGGATTTCTCATGTACTGAACCTTCATTTATGAAGCCTGTGCTGGTCGCAGGCTAAACACAGGGTGTCAGGCAGCTTGGGACAGGCTGATGAGGCCTACCTAGGAAGAGCTCCTGTCACATGAACTGAGGACGTCACAGTGGATGGACCAGGGCTGTCGGGGAGACAGAACCTCAAAAACCAAGATCACCCTCAGAGTGGGTGACCGAGGCAGCTCTAGACAGGACAGTGGAGATAGCAAGCAGGTGGCAGGCTGACGCTGGCAGGGCCCCGAGTGACACTTCTGGAGGATGGATGGCCCCGTGGGGTGATTGCGGGTGCTGGCTGAGTGGACGGCCAGTGGATGGAGTGGCAAGCAGGCGTAGGCGGGTTTCCCGCACGAATCGTGAGTGGAAAGAGGCTGGTTTTTCTCTTGTCCTGAGCAGTGGGGTTTTAAAATAAGGACTAACAGAACAAGAGTACTTGAGGGCAGGACGTCCTGGCAACGGTACTCCAGGACTGCCCCTGGCCAGCCTGCACACGTAGGTGCTCCCCCCACATGGCGCTGGCCCAGGGCTTCCTCACTGAAACAGAACTCCAAGAGTCTTGAAGGAGATCGAAGTGAGAAGAGAGAGGAGGAGGGATGCAAAACAGGTCTCTGGGGCTGGCCACAACCCTGGTGCCCACTGATCTTCTCTCCACATTAGACTTTCACCATTTGAGAAGGCTCTACTGAAGTGGCAGCCCCGTTCTCCAAAATCAGCCATGATGAAAAAAAGCCCTCTTCCCCATGGCTGATGTTAGGACGGTCAGCAAGAGTCCTCTGTAGATAAACTTCCTATTTTCATGTCGCCCTGTTTAACTTGGCCACTGGACAAGAAGATACCAGCACTCCAGGTGCTGGACACCCCTTACTAGTTTTTCACAAACGTATCCAGTACAGTACTTTGAAGAAATATGCAAACGAGGCCTCTGGCCTTGAGCTGGGCTTCACAGAGATGTCTACATTTTTAGGATAAGTTACAAATGGGCTCCGTGGTAACGGCTGGCAGGGGGAGGAGAGAGAGGGGAGAAGAAGTTCTCCTCTTCTCAGGTGTGGTCCTTGAAGAGTTAACTTGCCCAAAACAGTGAAAGAAAAAGCTGCTTTTATGTGAACTTCTGCAGACTGTGAACTTCTGAGCCCCTCCCCTTACACACTGGGTATAAAACTCTGAAACTCCCTGAACTCGGGGTTCAGGGGATTGATTGATGACAACAAAAGCTGTGCCCTCTGAACCTGGCTGCAGCCAAATAAAACTGTTTCCTGCTGTCTTCGGTGCCTTGCCTCATTTGTCCCTACAACACCATAGCCAGTGTGGACACACACCCATAATTCCAGAGATCTGGGAGGCTGAGGAAGGAGCATCACAAGTTTGAAGCCAGACTCAGCAACTTAGCAAGATTCTGCCTCAAAATATGACATAGAAAGAAGGGCCAGTGGGCAGGGCTGGCTGGGTGGTGTGAGAATTGTCTAGCACATTGAGGCCCTGGATTGGAGCCCCAGTACCCACCCCCCAACACACACACACAGGAGAAGGAAAAAGCAAGGGCTGGTGACATAGAGCAGTGGTAGAGTGCCCCTGGATTCAACCTCTATTACTGCAAAAAAAAAAAAATTCTATATAAAAATGGATCTGCCCAGTAGGTGGCCTCTGGGACTGAGTGGCTCTCTGGAGATCTGCCAGGCCAGGCATGCGCAGCCGCTCTGCTTTTCATCCTAAGCACGTCCATGGAGGTGGGCTGCTTCAGGGACAGTCTCCATCCCTCTGTGTCCAGTGCTCAGGAGTGGTGCTCGCAGGTGGTGATCCCAGGGCCCGCCTCCAGCATGGCTCCACCCAGCTTTGCTGAACACAACTCGCCCTGTGACCTCATGAGTCGCAGCAGGTGGTCGTACTTCAGCCTGCCCCATCATCGGCTTCAGAGTGTTTTCATCACCACCAAAAGAAACCCCACTCACATTTTCCTATTTTGATTGTTTAGGTCTTCCTGTATCCGGCGGAATCAGTTTGCTCTACTTCTGTCTACAGCCCAGGCCTTGGAGTGGGGTCCCCTTTCTCCTTCCCCCACAGATGTCTTCTTGGTCAACGCTGAGTGCTGAGGAGACCCTGCTGCTCTTGTGCCTGGCTGGATCCATCGGGCCCGTCTGTGGGATTTACTGCTGGGGTCTCTGTTGACCGGATGTCTGTCCACCAGCTGTGTCCCTCCCTCATGAGGCTCCACCTGGGGAGACCGAGGATTCCCTGGTGGTATTTCTTGGGCAGTGTTGTTTGAGCTATATTCAGTTGCTCCGGCCCTGTCTTTCCCACAGAGGTGCCACAACACCCTTGCCTGCATCCATAGGGTCTCGCTGGATCGACCGCGTCCTTGTGGTTGGTGTTGCAGTATTGGTACGGGCCCAGGGCCTACATGGGCCAGGGAAGCACTCTAACACAGGGCTGCATCCCAGACCTCTTAATTTATTTTGCGACAGATGCCCAGGCTGGCCTGGAACTTGCCATCCTCTGCCTCGATCGTACCCGGCTGGAGACGCACTTCTGAGATGACTACCCCAGCCAGGGCTCTGGTTGGTCA
Organism: Ictidomys tridecemlineatus; assembly: GCF_052094955.1. Classification (NCBI taxonomy): domain Eukaryota; kingdom Metazoa; phylum Chordata; class Mammalia; order Rodentia; family Sciuridae; genus Ictidomys; species Ictidomys tridecemlineatus. The sequence goes on from NC_135482.1 coordinate 198,027,011, forward strand.
TTTTCATCACAAGGGGCTTCCTCCCAAGGGCTAGCCCAGCCCAGTGTCCCCGTGCACCCTGGCTACTGCTCTGTACTGCCTACTGTCCTACTTATTCATCTCCTAAATTGATATTGGAGGCGGAGCCAAACAGAAGGACTAGCATTGGGAGGGCAGGTCCGACATCGACTGGCTTAGTGTGCTCTATTCACAGTCCACTTAGGTCCCGAGTCACGCAGGTCTTTTAAGTAGATTTATGAGAGGGAGTAGTCCTCTGATGAACTGAAAGTTTTTTCCAAGAGAAAATTTATAACTGAATTTGACTTTTAGGCCATTAACTGGGACTAATAAACTGGATGGAAATTTTAAAGAGATCCATTAAGGGATGATTATGTAATATTTGAATTAAAATTGCTTCTTAAAAACCCTACTCCTAGGCTTTGAAAGGCCCTGCAGAGCTATTACTGTAGTTTTTCAAAAGCTGTACTTTTAAGAACAAATGAATGAATTTTAAGAGACACAGTGTTTTACTCACCATTTTTATATAATACACTTATGACTCCTGCTTCCAGTATGTGCACACCTATTACTAATCCCAATATCTGATCATATTTAGGAGGACAAAACACTGCACTCTGGTTCCTTCCTGATCCTCAGGGCAGACGGCGGCTGCAGGCCCCGAGCTCTGAGGCCAGGGCATGGGCAGGCACCCAGGGTCCCCTGATGGGCTTGCCGCAGGGCTTCCTGGGCTGGGTTCTCAGGGCCTGGAGTCCTGTCAGGGGCCTATGGGGTGTGGTGCCCTTGGAATCTCCTTCCTGCTCACCCCTGCTCTCCTCTGGATGCAGAGCGCTGTTGCTGTGGAGCCTGACAGCTGTAGACTCCAGGTCGCCTTCCTCTGACCTCTCCAGCCTGGCCATGGTCGGGGGCTCCTGTGTGCTAAGCCGAGGAGTGGCCACTGTCCAGCAGTGTAAACTTGCTGTCCAGGTCTTGACTTTATTGTGACTCTCTCGTCCCTGGAGTGAGACCAGTAATGATGCAGCAGCCAACAAGGGGAGGTGGCCAGGGCTGGAGGGGAGGAGGCCCCTGGGCCAGAGGCAGGCTCCGAGCCCTGGCAGGTGGTTTCAGCTTCCTCTGGCTCTTCTCTGCTCTGAGGGCACAGATGGCTTAACTGCCATTGGCTTCAGTGTTCCTTTCTATAAGTTGATGATAATTCTTACTGCTATGTGCTGAATGTGCCCCCCACGTCTGACCTAAATTTGTATGTTGAAGCCCCAACCACCTGTGCGGCTGCGTTTGGAAACAGCTTGGGGAGGTAATCAAGGGTAAGGGTAAGGCCCTGGGTAAGGCAGGCTCCGTGCCTGTAATCCCTGCTGCTCCAGAGGCTGCAGGGGGTCCCAAAAAAGCCAGCCCTAAACAACTCAGTGAGACCCTGTCTGTGAATAAAGTCAAGGACGGGGATGTGGCTTAGCGGTTAAGCACCTCTGGCTTCAACCCTGGTACCAAAAGAAAAAACAAAAGAAGAAGTGTGTTCTCTCCTCCCCCACACTCCTGCACCAGGGAGAGGGCGTGTGTGGACCCAGACGGAACAGTGATCTGATCTGCAAGCCCGGATGAGCCCTCAAGGAACCAAGCTCTGTGGGGCCTTAACCTTGGACTTCAGTCTCCTGAAGGGTGAGAAAATAAGGATCCACGCTGGGTTGCTGTTTTCTTTACCTTTCTTCTCTTTTTGGTGCTGGGATGGAACCCAGGTCCTTGCACCTGCCAGCCAAGGCCCACCATTTGCCACACCCCAACCTCATGGTGTTCCTTGTGCAAGCTGGGCTAAGATGCTTGCCTGGCAGCATGGTGGGGAGACTGGCATGTGGTGATGCCTGTGGAATCTTGCAGGCTGATTCTTGGTACCAGGATACCTGGCTGCTGGGTCTCCAAGCCCACAGTACTCCTGGGTACCCGTCCCTCATCTGCCCCTTTTGGGAGAGTGTAAGGCTCAAGAGAAGGCGCTGTGAATACTGGAAGGCTATAGGCACAGGGAGCCCCACTGAAGGAGCCAAGCGAGCACCACATCGGACACTTCCTGAGTACCCTCGGGGCACTAAAGGAAACTTGAAGGGCACAGACAGAGGGCGAGTGCCAAGAACCCTGGGCCAGACTGAAGCAGGAGGGACAAAGGAGGGGAGAGCACATTCTTGGGCTGTTCCAGAGGAACCCTGGGGGGAGTTCCTGGAGAGAGGACCTCAACTCAGGGCCGGTGGGGTTCTTGACAAACGTTGCAGAAAGAATTTAAGGACATGTCAATGACCTACAGACAGAGACTTACTGAGAGGAGCAGAGACATAGTCTAGGAAGCGTGCAGGCCTTGTCGGGAGCAGGAGACACCTCTGGGGTCTCAGGCTCTGCTTTGAGGGACACTTGGGGGCATGGGAAGCCACATGGGGATGACTTCACTCTGGTGATCATCTTCTCCTGCAAGGAAAGAGATGACCTTGACTTTCCCCCTGACTCTGGGATGCAGGGATGCTGTTCACACAGGATCCTTCTCAGTGCCTCGCACTGACTGTGTGTCTTGATGATTTCCAGGGAGAAAGGCTTCCTGACTGACTGACAAATGAGCTGTGACCTTTGACACAATCATGTTGTGTTCATTTAAAAATGTCTTATTGTCACTTTGTAGATACTAACAAAGTTACTTTAGACACGTGAACCCATTGGAATCAAAGATACAAATATCACAACTTTGGATTTTAGGACGAATTCTAATTTTGCCTCCCCCGTTCAGATTACATATAGAGAAAAATTCCAGGGTCGCCTTATACCTCCAGTGTCTGAGATCTCCCAGAGTCCCCAACTCCACTGAGAACTCTTTTCCCATTTTATACAAAGAGAAGTGCTAGAGTTAGCGTTCAGGTTGCTCCACACCTGGCGAAAGCTGTCAGATGGGCGCTGCGTCCCACCTTTATCTTATCTAAGATAAAGCCAAGTGAGTGTTTCAGGAAGCGCGCGTCGTGGCAGGCCCCACAGGCCCCACAGCAGCTCCTGCCGTCCACGTGTGCTCTCTTCTCAGGGAACACACCTCAAGACCCATACGCGGCGTTTCCATCTGGTTCTCTACCTTCGTAGAGTCAGGTGACTTCAGGCACCTGCGGTGCCCTTGTGTTTCCTTGGGCATCTAGAATGGCAGTGGGCCAGAGCCTGGGATCTAGCACTCCCTCAGCAGCCGTTTCCCACTGGGACGCACACCAGGCTTGCTAAGGGAGTTTTTTAAATTTTTGTTTTAATGCATTAACTGATTTTTTTTCTTTGTTAGCCCATTGATATAGCAGTTCACATAAATTGAATTTTTTTGGGGGGGGTACTGGGATGGAACCTAGAGCCTTTTGCACTTATGGGTAATTTTTTTTCAGTATTTCCTTAGGACTGTGAATATTCTTCGAATGCTTTAAATAAGTTGTGGCATCCCACTGAGTCCCTCATTAGATAATGAGTTATATACAATCATTGACATGTCTTCACTTTATACTTTATATAAATCATGAGCTTGAATTTAAAAATTCTTTTAACAAAAACAGTGAAACCTCTCCCCAGAAAAATGGACATTTATTCCAAATCTCACCTACAATTTAGAGATCTATGGCCTTCAAGCCCAGGAAGCCCTACGTGTGCTCAGACTTGGCAGCTTATGAGAGTTTGCCTTAACTTCCTGCAATTGCTGGTTGCATTATTTTCACCCATGAAACAGAGTTACATGGCAAGAAGAAGAGCTGATACAGGTAGGTATGCCTGGTGTGTGGCTGGCAGAGCCCACTCTGCAGATCCAGTCCCTGGGTTGGCAGGAGGCTTCCTTTGGGAGAAGGAAGAGCTCTACTCATGATTGGATGATGGAGTCCAGTGGTCAGGCTGAAGGCCAGTGGCCACACTGAAGAAGACCAATAGCCATGCTGAAGACTAACGGCCACAATGAAGAAGACCAATGGCCATGCTGAAGACCAATGGCCATGCTGAAGACTAATGGCCACTATAAGAAAGGCCAGCAGCTACAATAAGGAAGACTAGTGGCCATGCTGAAGGCAGTGACCACATTGAAGAAGACCAGTGGCCACACTGAAGACCAATGGCCATGCTGAAGATCTGAGCAAGCGGGACTTGTGAGACAGTGAGATGCGACAACATCTTGGTGTACCTTGTGCCAGAATGTTTGGTGCCTCACTAAAGGGAACCTCTTCCTCTGCATTTCTGTGCATCCTTGACCTCTACTGCCTTGTTGCTCTGAGAGAGGGAAAAATGGGGTAATTCTACTGCCACACTCTCAGAGAAGGATCTTTGATGGAGTTGGAGACCCTGTACACAATTCAGTGAAAACATCAAAAACACCGGTTGGGTTATCCTTAAGAATCTTGCTTTTCAGTGACACCTCAGTGTACCAGACCATGATGATAAGGACCAATACACTTAGGAAAGAACCCAGGCTGAAGCATCAAACAACCTGGTAGTACGCTGGCAGTGACATTGACTGTGATGATTCTTCTGTTCTGAACTCATTTTCAATGAGAAAAAAGTTACTTATCCACTAATTGTCAACCTCGCCAAGGAAGGGTCAGGTAGTTGAGTTTTCCGACTCTTCAGTGTTCTTGCATTTTTTCATGTTCCCTGAGTTGTGGCTGACACCCTGACTGGGAATAAGAGTCTTGGGTACACTGTGTCTCCTTTGGAGCTTTGCAGAATTACTTCACAGTTTTCTTTCCCAGTTTTTTTGGGGGGGAAGAAGTACAATGCCAACTCAGTTCACAATCCTTAGGAAAAATTTGACTTTCCCCCCAATAGACTGAAGAATTTTTCCTCATCTTTAAAGTTCAGTAATTTAATAAGGTATGGCAAAATACACTTTTCTTTTTTTTTTTTTATAAAGAGAGAGTGAGAGAGGAGAGAGAGAGAGAATTTTTAATATTTATTATTTTTAGTTCTCGGCGGACACAACATCTTTGTTGGTATGTGGTGCTGAGGATCGAACCCGGGCCGCACGCATACCAGGCGAGCGCGCTACCACTTGAGCCACATCCCCAGCCCCAAAATACACTTTTCAAAACATTAATTACCAGTCTACTACAACATAAAATAGCAATGAGATATACTATTACACACACATACGGTAGCTAAGATTCAAAAGACTGACAGTACTAAACGTAAAGGTAAAAATTCTAAGCTGATTCCAAGCTACAAGAGCTTGAGTTAAAGTGTAAAAGACTAGGCTTCTAGATTACAAGGCCTGGGCTAAAAAGTAAAAGACAATTGTTACAATTGTAAAAAGTCTATTGTTACAATTCCTCTGCTACCCCCGGAACCTGTAATCTCTGTAAAGTTGTTAGGACAATGCTGGAACTGCCTAGTAAATATCTCCATTGATTCCCTGGTTGTTTAATAGCTAAGGGCTCTAGGTAGCATGGCACGTAAGCATCTAGGCCCCAGAACCAATCAGTTTAAATGTGTACCCCGCTTAGAAATGACCAATCACCCCTGCCCTGATTGTTCCCGCCAATGTATGTACTAATCATGTTTCAGAATTGTTGTTCAATTTTCCCGCGCCTCATGATGATTTGTTCTGATGTATGCAAAGCCCCCCACCCTCTCCAAAAAGTGTACTTAAGCTCCTCTTGACCTCTGCTCTGGGCTCTGGGCTGCTCTCCCTTCTTGAGTGAGCACAGAGTCCCAGAGCGCTGGAACAGATCCCCAATAAATTTCCCCCCTGCGATTGCATGAAGTGAGTCTCTTGTGTGGTCTCTCCCTCCGACGCTCCGCTGCACCCCAACACTAAACAGTGGTGAGGTCACAGAGCAGCTAAAACTGCTCTGGACTGAAGGTGGGAAAGTAAAATGATAACCTCCATCTTGGAAAGTGGTTTAGCAGTTCTGCAACAAGTTAAAACCTGCCCACCCCTATGTGTTTACCCAAAAGAAATGAAAACACATTCACAAGAGGCCTTGCACGGACTGGAGTTGTGGCTCAGTGGTAGAGCCCTTGCCTCTCACGTGTGAGGCATTGAGTGCAATTCTCAGCACCACGTAAAAATAAAGGAATTGTGCCCATCTACAACTATATAGAATGTTTATATCAGTTTCATTTAAAATAGATAAAACTGGGAAAAATAAATGATAATTGGACAAACAGGATGTGGTGTCTCCATGCAATGGAGTATCTTTACCAAAAAAATAAACAGGTTACCAGTACACACCACACAAGAATCTCAAAAGCATTATGCTGAGTGAAAGAAGCCAGATGTAAAATACATAGCACTGAATGCTCTATTTGTACAGATTCTAGGAAAGGCAAACTAATCTCCAAGAATCAAAATAGTCAAAAGAGGCCTGGCTGGCAGGGGAGGATCAGCCTGCAAAGAGCTCTGAGCCTGTGAGTGGATGGAAATTCCTGGGGTGGGCAGAAGTCACAGTGTATAAATTGGTCAAGCTCACTGAACCATAGACTTTAAGTGGATAAAGTTTATTGCACATGAATTAGGTCTTACTAACGTTAATTGTATCAGGTAATTTCATCAGTGTACCAGGTGGTATTGAGTCCTAGAATTTGATGTGTTCTTTGGTGAAATATTTAGTTACTCTTCATTTCAAGTATATTTCTCCTATCTCTTCTTTAATTACTATTTATTCTCTGCTAGCCCTCTTCCTCAAGGACACTAGTTATACTTACGTTGGATCCTTGTTTTTGTCTTCAATATTAATTTGCCTTGCTTGGACTTCTTTAGGTTTTCACCACCTGCATTCACTGTAATTATATTAGAACTTTTCTCAGTGCCAATAATTCCATTTCAGCCATGTCTATTTCAGACGCTGATTTTTCAAATTTCTTAATTCTTCATATATTTTTGTCTCTCCAGTTCCATGCTTTTTGCTAAACTTTTCAAGTCCTAGCAAATGCAGAAAATGATATATTTTTTTTTGCAACAAGTGGCTATAATTTTCTGAATTCTTTGCTGTCAGAAGACAAATCATCCTCAACCTTTAACTGTTATGAACCAAGAATTGCAGTCTGATAGGCTAGGAAGTCTGCCCTATTTGTTTTTTTGGGCTACAATTTTCCTTTTCATATAATTTGCTTTTTCAAACATCCTGCCTTTTAATTCTTTTATATTATTGAACTTAAGTTGATAAATTGTTGTCTTATATATTAATTCACTCTTAGGAAATGCACTTCAGTTTTTGAAGGAAAAGACTATTTATGTATGTTTTATGTATCTCTACCAATGAGCTACATTCCCGACTTTTTAAAATTTTGAGTCAGGACCTCACTAAATTGTGAGGCGGGCCTTGGACCTGTGATCCTCCTGCCTCAGCCTCTGGAGTCACTGGGTTGCAGGCTTTAGCTACCACAGTGGATTTGGACTATGTTGGATCTTAAAGCTAACCTCAAAAGGGACTCTAAAGCACCCTCAGATGTGGCCACTGTAACACCAGGACTCTTGTGGATGCTGCCCCTCATGCTTTGCATTTTGCTCCTGCCTTTGTATATATATATGAATGACAGCTGTGGCTGTGGAAGAAAACCCAACTCATTGAGTGAAGCAATGGATTTTGACATCTGAGAACTAACAGAAATTAGAATTCTTGAATCAATCGTTTAGTAGACTGTGTGGAATTAAATCATTCATCTTAGCAGATTAATTTTCAAAGAGGACTTAGTTTTAATTCTAGTCCTCTCTTGATCGGTTGATTTTTAAGTTCTGTGCATCAAATATTTAATCCCAGGGTGAACACAAAACCCTGTGGACCCTCCTTGCCCACGATTGCCTTGTGCTTGGGAGTGCAGGTGAATTTTGAAGTGGTCTGGTATGGACTCATTGGAGTGCACGGCTGTCACCCAGGCTGTGTCATTTCCCAAGCTGGAAGCCTAGGTTTGCTCAAATCTGTCCCCCACATGGCCTTGCACATTGGGCTGTACCCTGACTAAATCCCAACCTTCTGACAATGAGGTCACATGTCTGAAATAGAGGCTGCATTAAGAGAACGATCTGCTTTTGCTCTGAAGGCCTTGCCGCCCCAGAGACATTCCTGTGCTCTTAGAATAGATTCATTCCCACGTGCAGCTGCTTCATCCATGAGTGTCCATCCGCTGATGACAAATCCAGCATTCATGCAACTTTGGAGAAGGACAGGCATGACCCCTTTGAAAGGGCGAGCTGGCTCATCCCAGTTCTGTCGGGACCAACGCATCCTGATGGAGACACCTGTGCACAGTGAGCCGACAGAATTCTACACTCAGTGAAGTGACTCATTGTGGGCCCAGCTGTCCCAGTCCTGATCTGAACCAGTGACCTGTTATCCAGCATCTTCTTTCCAACCAGCAGAAACATCCTGCCACCTGTTATTTTTATTTTAAAGCTTTGGCTTGCATTGCAGAGTCCTAGGCTCTGAGACACACTGGCTGCTGTCAGATCAGAACACAGAATCCCCCAGGGCTCTGGTCCGTTTTCCTGCAAGTCTATAAAGTTTATCAAGGAGCTGAATGCCTATTTCAGGGGTGGGGCGCTGGCTCCTGCAGGCAGAGCTTGGCACTGGGACCATAACCCATGGCATCAGCTTGGGGGAGAGGGGTAGCTGCAGAGCGTGAGGGGCAAGGGTGGCCGCACCCCAAGCTCTCCCCCAGCCACTCTGCCTTGCTGTTCCCTAACCCTCACTTGGACTCAGGTAAAACAACCGGGGAGCAGCCAAACTGGGGTAGGTGGTTTCGGGTGTGGTTCTGCTTCTGGACTCTTCTTTCAATGATCTGGGCTCTGAGGATGGGCCGCCTGCTCCTGGCAACCTCAGCCTACACTCTGAGCTCTGGCCTTGAATCTGGTCTAGTCCTCAAGGCTTTACGGGGCGCAGGGTGCTGCCTGAGCTCTGGATGCTCTCACTGTGGTCCTCACCCAGGTCTCCTCCAGGATTTCCCATGTCCTCTCCATGCCCCAGGCTGCTGTTGGGGGTTCCTGGGCTTCTCCTTCCCCAACTCTGGGTCCAAATGACGTGAGAGATACATGCAGGAGCCTGCTAGAGAGGGGATCTTACCACTGGTCAAGCAGACTGGAGAGCAGAGCGTGGGCTTGAGCCCCACCCCAGACGGAACCCCCTTCGCAGGGGAGGGGAATAGCTGTGGCCTCTGCTAGGGGCTCCCAGAGGAGGGGAGGGGAGCGTGTGTCTGCAGCTCCCTCAGCCCAGGGGTCTGGAATGTCCCTGCCCGCGGCCTCCTCCTCCTCCTCCTTGGGTGGGGAGAGAATGCAGAGTTCCCAGGGCCTCAGAAGGCCGTCATTCCTGGGTTACAACCGCATGGACGGTGTCCCCAAGCCATGTCCACAAGAAGCCCAGATGTGCTCTTATTTGGAAATAGGGTCTTTGTACAGGGGGCCCAAAGGATCTCGAGATAAACCATCTTAGATTCAGGGTGAGCCCTAAGCCCGTGGCTGGCATCCTTGCTGGGAGAGAAGAGGATGTGGAAGATGAGGGAGGAGGCCGCAGGGGGATGGAGGGTGGCAGGGACTGCAGCCATGCTGCCACAGCCACACCTGGGGCCACCAGAGACCCAAGAGGCCTGCCTGGCCCTCCCTGGAGCCTTTGGAGGGAGCATGGCCCTGCCCACACCTTGTGCAGACTTCTGGCCTCCAGAACTGAGAGAATGAATTTCTGCAGTTTTAAGCTACCCACACTGTGGTGCCGCGGTCTGGCTGGGCACAAAATAACCAAGCCGCCACGAGGCACTTGTAGGTTCAAACAGGAACTCCTTTATTGCCCAAACTCCTGCGAACGCCACCCACTCAGCCCTCCCAGGAACATCACACATCAACCAATGCAAACTCTCCAGGAGTCCCGCGAGAGCTCAACCGGAACTCAATGGGAACTCCAAAAGTAGTAAGTAGCAGGCACCGCGGCAGCAGGAGCCACCCTATTGCAGGACAGCAGGGGTCTATATACAACTGAAGACACAGCCTGTTTCAATCCAGCATCATCTAGTCACAGCGATTATACACAGCTTAACTTAATTATCATCATCTTAATGGCTCGCTGGCTCACCTCTCAACCATTCCTTCTGGCAAAATGCCAGTAGCCATTCCGACTCGGCTGGGGCTCTCAACACTGTGGCACTTCATTATGGCAGCTTGGGAAAGGAGCACCCAAACCAAGACACAAATAAGAGAGAGAGGAGAGCAATATGGGCAGAGAGAGGGAGGGGGCATTCTCCCTGCAGAACCTCCAGCAGCTGGCTTTGCTCTCCAGGCTGAACACCCGCAGCTACTTGGACTTGCACATCTAGGAACCCTCGCGGGAAGCCAGGTCTGGCTCAGGCCCTCTTTGAAGCCTCCCCTACTGCGAATATCTCACACCTCACCCATGAATCCCAAGGTGGCACCTGCTCAGTGTGGGACCTGTCCTCCGTGACACAGCAGCATGTAGGCAGGGAGGCGGGAGGTGGCCAGGGGTTGCCTGGAGGCTGGGGCCCCACATCAGCACCTGCACAAGTGAGGTCCTTGCTGATAGACGTGCAGGGGACACTCCTGCTAGAATCACTTCCCACCACAGGTCCTATCTTTGGTACTTTGTAAATGTAAGCTACAAATGATCCACACCTCAAAAAGAGAGAGAATACTTTTTCTTTCTTTGTGTGTCAGCTCTTGTATATTTATATATGTTTTCACACATATTGCCACATGTACATTCTTATGAATATTCATATTTCCCCATGTTACTCTTTTTTGACGATTAGCCTTTATTTTATGTTTGTCAAATTATCTTGCATCTTTTAAAATTAATTTATTTAAAATAGGTCTATATGACAGCAGAATGCATTTTGATTCATGGTACACAGTTGTAGCATAACTTTCATTTCTCTGGTTGTACACAATATAGCGTCATACCATATGTGCAGTTATAAATGTACCTAGGGTTATGATGTCCACCTCATTCCACCATCTTTCTTACCTTCACCCCCTCCCCTTTACTCAATCACAGTTCCTCCATTTTCCACACGCCCCCCGCCCCTTATGAATCAGCATCCACTTATCAGAGAGAACATTTGGCCTTTGTTTTTTTGGGATTGACTTATTTGCTTATCATGATATTCTCTGATTCTATCCATTTACCTGCAAATGCCATAATTTTATTCTCTTTTAATGCTGAGTAATATTCCATTGTGTGTGTGTGTGTGTGTGTGTGTGTGTGTGTGTCACAGTTTCTTTATACATTCATCTGTTTAAGGGCATCTAGGTTGCTTCCACAGTTTGGCTATCATGAATTGAGCTGCTATGAACGTTGATGTGGCTTTGGTCCAATAGTAAGCTGATTTCCTTTGGGTATAGACTCAGGAGTGTGATAGCTGGGCCAAATGGCAGCTCCATTCCAAGTTTCTAAGGAATCTCCATACTGCTTTCCAGATTGGTTGCACCAATTTGCAGTTCTACCAGCAATGTATGAGTGTGCCTTTCCCCCCACATCCTCGACAACACTTATTGTTGCTTGTGTTCTTGATAATTGCCATTCTGACTGGTGTGAAACGAAATCTTAGAGTAGTTTTGATTTGCATTTCTCTAATTGCTAGAGAATGTTGAACATTTTTTCATATATTTGTTGGTCGAATGTGTATCTTCTTGTGAGAAGTGTGTTCAGCTTCTTAGCCCATTTATTGATTGAATTCTTTTTTTTTCAGTGTTAGGTTTTTTGAGTTCTTTATATATCCTGGATATAAGTGCTCAATCTGACATGCGTGTGGCAAAAATTTGCTCCCAAAATGTACGCTCTTTCTTTACCTCACTGATTGTTTTTTTGCTGAGAAGAAGCTTTTTAGTTTGAATCCATCCCATTTATTGATCCTTGATTTTATTTCTTGTGCTTTAGGAGTCTTGTTAAGGAAGTTGGGCCCTAATCTGACATGATGAACATTTGGGCCTACTTTTTCTATTAGGCACAGGGTCTCTGGTCTAATTCCTAGGTCCTTGATGCACTTTGAGTTGAGTTTTGTGTATGGTGAGAAAGAAGGGTTTAGTTTCATTTTGCTGCATATGGATTTTCAGTTTTCCCAGCACCATTTGTTGAAGAGGCTATCTTTTCTCCAACTCATGTTTTGGCACCTTTATCGAGTATAAGATAATTGTATTTATGTGGATTTGTCTCTGTGTCTTCTATTCTGTATCATTGGTCTACATGTCTGTTTTGGTGCCAATCTCAAGCTGTTTTTGTTACTATAGCTTTGTAGTATAGATTAAGGTCTAGTATTATAATGTCTTTTGCTTCACTTTTCCTGCTAAGGATTGCTTTGGCAATTCTGTGTCTCTTATTTTTCCAAATGAATTTCATGATTGCTTTTTCTATTTCTCTCTCTCTCTCTGTATGTACACACACACACACACACACACACACACACTCACACACTTAGTTGTAGATGGACAAAATACTTCTAGTTTGTCTATTTATTTTTATGTGGTGCCGAGGATCGAACCCAGTGCCTCACACGTGCAAGGCAAGTGCTCTACCGCTGAACCCTAGCCCCAGCCCTGCTTTTTCAATTTCTATAAGGAATGATGTTGGGATTTTAATTGGAATTGAACTGAATCCATATAGTGTTTTGGATAGTATGGCATTTTGACAATATTGATTCTGCCTATCCAAGAACATGAAAAATCTTTCTGTTTTCTAAGGTCTTCTTCAATTTCTTGCTTTAGTATTCTGTAGTTTTCATTGTAGAAGTCTTTCACCTCTCTTGTTAGATTGATTCCAAAGTTTTTTTTGGGGGGGGCGGGGGGTGATTGTGGAAGGGTTAGTTTTCCCAATTTCTCTTTCAGAGTATTGTAATGTATAGAAATGCATTTGATTTATGGGTATTGATTTTATATCCTGCTACTTTGCTGAATTCATTTATTAACTCTAGAAGTTTTCTGATGGAGTTTTTTGGATCCTTTAAGTATAGAATCATGTCATCAGCAAATAAGGATAGTTTGAGTTCTTCTTTTCCCATTTGTATTCTTTTAATTTCTAATTGCTCTTTTAATGTCTAATTGCTCTGGCTAGAGTTTCAAGGACTATGTTGAATAGACATGGTGAGAGAGGAAATCCCTGTCTTGTTACTGTTTTTAGAAGGAATGCTTCCAATTTTTCAACATTTAGGATGATGCTGGCCTTGGGTTTAGCATAGATAGCTTTTACAATTTGGGGGTATGTTCCTTCTATCCCTAGTTTTTCTAGTGTTTTGAACATGAAAGGGTGCTGTATTTTGTCAAATGCTTTCTCTGCATCCATTGATATAACCATATGATTCTTTAAGTCTATTGATGTGATGGATTATATTCATTGATTTACATATGTTGAGCCAACCTTGCATCTCTGGAATGAACCCCACTTGATCATAGTGCACAATGTTTTTAATATATTTTTTTGTATGGAATTTGCCAAAATTTTATTGAGAATTTTTGCATCTATGTTCATCAGAGATATTGGACTGAAATTTTCTTTTCTTGATGTGTCTCTGCCTGGTGTTGGTATCAGGGTGATACTAGCTTTGTAGAATGAGTTTGGAAGGGTTACTTCCTTTTCTATTTCATGGAATAATTTGAGGAGTATTGGTATTAATTCTTCCTTGTAGATCTTGTAGAACTCAACTGTGAATCCATCTAGTCCTGGGCTTTTCTTGGTTGGTAGGCTTTTGATGGCATCTTCTGTTTCCTTGCTTGAAATCGATCTGTTTACATTGTGTATGTCCTCTTGATCATATGCCTCCAGAAATTTCACAGTGTCTTTGAGGTTTTCTATTTTCCTGGAGTATACATTTTCAAAATAGTTTTCAAAATAACTGTCCTCTGTAGTTCAATAGTGTCTGTCATGATATTTTGTTTTTCATCACAAATTTTAGTAATATGAGTTTTCTCCCTCCTTTTCTTTAGGGTGGTTAAGGGTTTGTCAATTTTTTATTTTTTTAAAGAACCAGCTTTTTAGTTTGTTGATGTTTTGAATTGTTTGTTTTGTTTCAATTCATTGATTTCTGCCCTGATTTTAATTATTTCCTTTCTTCTACTACTTTGGATATTGTTTGTTCCTCTTTCTAGGGTTTTGAGATGTAATGTGAGGATGTTTATTTGTTGACTTTTCCTTCTCTTAATGAATGAGCTTAATGCAATGAACTTTCCTCTTAGCACTGCCTTCATAGGGTCCCAGAGATTTCCATAAGTTGATCAGAGTTCTCATTGACCTCTAAGAATGTTTTGATCTCCTCCCTGATGTCTTCTGTTATCCATGCATACTTCAATAGCGTTTGCTTAGTCTCCAGGTGTTGGAGTAGCTTCTGTGTTTATTCTATCATTGATTTCTAATTTCATTCCATTAGGGTCAGATAGAATGCAGGGTAGTATCTCTATTTTTTTGTGTGTTTTCTAAGACTTGCTTTGTGGCATAACATATGGTCTATTTTGGAGGAGGATCCAGTGCTGCTGAGAAGAACGTGTATTCACTTGTTGTTGGGTGGAATATTCTACGTATGTCTAACTTATTGATTGTATTAGTGCGTTCTCTAGATTCTTTGTTTGATTTTTGTTTGGAAGATATATCCAATGGTGAGAGAGGTGTGTTAAAGTCACCCTGTATTATTGTGTTGTGGTCTCTTTGGTTCTTATAGTTGAGAATGGTTTGTTTGATATACATATATGACCCATTGTTTGGAGCACAGATATTATGATTGTTATGTCTTACTGATGTATGGATCCCTTAAGCACTATGAAATGTTCTTCTTTGTCCCTTTTCACTAGCTTTGGTTTGAAACCCACTATATCTGATATGAGGATGAAGACCCCTGTTGTTTAAGTGGCCCATGTGAGTGACATGTTTTTCCCCACCCTTTCACCTTCAGTCTGTGGATGTCATTTCCTGTGAGATGCGTCTCCTGAGGCAACATATTGTTGGGTCTTTTTAAAAAATACAATCTGTCAGTCTATGTCTTTTAATTGATGAGTTTAGGCCATTCACATTCAGAGTTATTATTGAAATACAATGTGTATTCCTGGACATTTTGGTTTATTTTTGGTTTTTAACTTGACTTGGTTTCTCCTTTAGTGGCTTTTCCTTCTGTGTAGTTCCTCCTGTTGCTGATTTTCTTGTTGCTTTTCATTTCCTCCTCCTGGAACATTGTGCTGAGTATGCTCTGTAATGCAGGCTTTCTCGCTGAAAATTCTTTTAACTTTTGTTTTTCATGAAAAGTTTTTATTTCATCATCAAATCTGAAGCTTAATTTTTCTGGATATTAGATTCTTGGTTGGCGTCCCTTTTCTTTCAGAGCTTGGTCTATGTTGTTCCAGGATCTCCTGAGTTTGAGCATCTGGGTTGAGAAATCTGCTGAGATATGAATTGGTCTCTGCCTGTGTGTGGTCTGACTCCTCTCTCTTATGGCCTTAAGATTCTATCCTTATTTCGTATGCTAGGCATTTTCATTACAATGTGCCTTGGTGTAGATCTGTTGTAATGTTGTATATTTGGTGTCCCATAGGCCTCTTGTATTTGGTTTTCCAATTCATTCTTCGTGTGTGGGAACTTTTCTGATATTATCTCATTGAGGAGATTGTTCATTCCTTTGGTTTGAATCTCTGTGCCTTTCTCTATCCCAATAAATCTTAGTGTAAGAGTAAAATTTCTAAGCTGTTTCTAAACTACAAAGCCTGAGTTAAAGTGTAAAAGACTGGGATGGTAAAGTTTCCAAGCTGCAGGGCCTGAGTTAAAAAGTGAAGGACCATGGGGCTGGGGATGTGGCTCAGGCGGTAGCGCGCTCGCCTGGCATGCGTGCGGCCCGGGTTCGATCCTCAGCACCACATACCAACAAAGATGTTGTGTCCGCCGAGAACTAAAAAAAATAAATATTAAAAATTCTCTCTCTTCTCTCTCTCTCTCCTCTCTCACTCTCTCTTTAAAAAAAAAAAAGTGAAGGACCAGGTATTGTTAAAATCCTGTGTTAGGACAATACTGGACCTGCCCAGTAAATATTTCCACTGACTCCCTGGTTGTCTAATAACCTGGGACAATGTGTAGTTTGTCACGTAGTTTTTTAGGCCCTAAAACCAATCAGTTTAAATGTGTACCCCGCTTAGAAGTGACCAATCACCCCTGTCCAGCCTGTTCCCGCCAATGAATGTACTAATCCCGTCTCAGAGTTGTTGTTCAATTTTCCCGCACCTCATGATGATTTGTTCTGATGTATACAAAGCCCCCCGCCCTCCCCAAAAAGTGTACTTAAGCTCTGCTTGACCTCTGCTCTGGGCTCTGGGCGGCTCTCCCTTCCTGAGTGAGCCTTGAGCCTCAGTGCGCTGAATTGGAATTCCTCAATAAACTCCCTCCTGCTTATTGCATGAAGCCAGTCTGTTGTGGTCTCTTCCTCCGACGCTTCGCTGGACCCTTACATTAGATTTGGTCTTTTAATACTGTCCCATAATTCTAGGATGTTCTGCTCATGGTTCCTTACAATCTTCACTGTGTGGTCAGCTTTATTTTCAAGATTGTAATCTTTGTCTTCATTATCTGATGTTCTGTCTCCCAAGTGATCTAGTCTGTTGGTGATGCTTTCTATTGAGTTTTTAATTTGGCTAATTGTTTCCTTTATTTCAAGGATTTATGGACTTTTTTCCCCCAGAATCTCTTTCTTGAAATAGTCTTTTGCTACCTATATTTGCTCTCTTATTGCTTTCTTGGAGTGATCAATTTTTGCCTATATTTGCTCACTTAGGTCATTCTTTAATTCACAGATCATTTTAATCGTGTACATTCTGAACCTCTGCTCTGACATTTCACCCAATCCATTGTCCATGGGTTCTATTATTGTAGTATCCTTGTTTGTTTGGGGCACTTTCCTCCCTTGTTTTTTCATGCTTTCTATGTGTCTCCCTTTCTTTCAGTGTGGATCTGAGGTATGACAGTGTCTGACCTATAATCTTGCAGTGTCCACGCAGATTACCTGTACCTCACCTTGGTGCTGGGCTTCTAGTACCCAGTCAGTTGCTGCAGTCTGGCTGCAGCAAAATCACGAGCCACTCACAGCCTTGTAGATTCAAACAGCAATTCTTTATTCCCGAACTCACACCGGCACTCTACAAGCACGTTCTGGGGAAAATCCACACTTCCACTGGGCTCTGCATCTCAAAATACTCTCTGAATCCCAGGAGAACTCAATGGGAACTCAAGGAGTGGGCGGGCGCCTGAGGCAGCAGGATACGCCCTATTCCCAGCCAGGTCCACCTTAAACCTAGAACCGCCCTAAACCCAAGGAGTGGGATACTCCCTATTCCCAGCAGGATACACCCTAAACCTGGACCCACCCTCATCCAGCAGGATCCTCCCTAAACCTGGATCCGCCCTGGTCCTTGAGCAGGTTCACCTTTCTCATGCAATGTCACTGCAAATGACCTGGGTCCAAGGCAAGCCCATTTCCACAATGGAGAGTCCTTCCTCTAAGCAACATGGGGTAGGCTGTCAAGGAAATTGCCATGTGTCATTCCTACTTAGCTATGGCTCTCAGCATCGGACTGCGGCAGTGAGTGTCCCATGATGGATGCTATAGCAACAAAGGTGCTGGTAGCAATAGTGGAGGTAACTCAAGATAGCAGTGGAGGGGATGGGGTTGTGGCTCCGGACTAGAATACTCACCCAGCATGTCCGAGCACCTGGGTTCAATCCTCAGCACCACATAAAAATCAATAACGGTATTGTGTCCATCTACAACTAAAAAGTGAATATTTTTTTTTAAAAGATAGCAGTGGGGGTGCCCCAAGATGGATGCAGCTACTTTCAGGGATGGGGCTGAAAGGTGGGCCTTACAATGGCTTGGGCTACCTGTTCCAAGATGCAGCTGCTTCTAGGCTAGGTGTTGTTGCAACATGGAGGCTTGGGGAGGGCTATGGCGGTGGCTATGGTGTCCCAAGGTGGAGGTGGGCTAGGCCTGGGCTCCCAGGTAAGCCTGCGGGGTGATGCTGGGCCTGCCGGGTCCTAGGCTCCCACATAGGTCTGCTGGTCATGGGTTCGGGCCTGGGCCTGACCTGGGCCTGTGGTCCTGCACAGGTGGTGGGGGTGGTCGTAGGCCTGAGCCTGGGCTCCAGAGTGAGGCTGCTGGTTGGCAAGGCTGTCTTGGACCTAACGTGGGCCTGGGCTCCCGTGGGTCAGCAGAGGCAGTCCTCGAGAATAATTTTTCTATATAAGTTGGATATGAGTCTAATGGGTTTTTTTCTATTTACAGACACTAATTGCAATTCAGTCAAAAATAAATCACATTCAGTAAATGTTGTGGCATTATATATTCTATTTCACAAGAAAATGGCATAAGACCCTTCTTCCTTTTCAATGCTACTTTCAAAGGTTAATTTTTTTGTAGCGATATTCTGCCCACATTTCTCTCTATGTCAACAATGACTTTGATTTATTATCAATAATGAATAGAATGGCAATGATGATAATGAGGGCAACAGAAATGAATTAAATCAACAATATTCAGGTCAGACTTTCCCAGGTAAAATTTTGTAGGGAAATTAGTTGATTATAGTCAAGCTAGAACATTTTAAATATGCAGTTAATTTTTTCAAATTTGTTGCTGAATACAATTATCTATGTCTATATCTATATCTATATATATTAGTTGTAGTTGGACACAATGTCTTTATTTTATTTATTTATTTTATGTGGTGCTGAAGATTGAACCCAGCGCCCTGCACGTGCTAGGTGAACGCTCTGCTGCTGAGCCACAACCCCAGCCCCGTGTTGTTCAATACATTTTAATCTTTTAAAAATTAGCTTGAATGACACAAACAAATACAACTATCTAAATGAGTAAAGAGGAAACTTTCTTAAAGTAGCGGGGAAAATGGAATTAAGACATCATCATTGGGGCTGGGGTTGTGGCTCAGAGGTAGAGTGCTCGCCTAGCATTTGCAAGGCCCTGGGTTCGATCCTCAGTACCACATAAAAATAAAATAGAGAAATTGTGTCCAACTACAATTAAAAATATATATATATTAAGAAAAACATCATCATTCACAGCCACTACCACCATCAAACCAGCAGCTCGGGGCCTGTCAGGGGTACGTACAGTCTCAAGTTCCTCTCCACAAAAGAACCATTCATTACAAAGGATAAAAAGAAAGACTTTTAGTAACCCCCCCTCCCGCCAAATACAGGGTGTTGATCAAATACCAGAGCTGATGGTGTCAGCCATGGAACAGGTGACATCAGGTGCCCCTGACAGAGGGCCTCCAGGATGTGTCACTTCCATGACCTGCCACTGAGATGCCCAGCCTGGTCTGATCATGAGAAAGGGTGGGACAGGCTACGCCATGGGGCTTTCTGCAAAACGACCAGCCTGTGGTCTTCAGAAATGCGGGGCCACTGAACTCAAGAGTGAGACCCGTTCCAGACTGAGGCCACGAGGGGTGGCTGGGTGCAACCTTGGTCCTAGGCTAGCTCCTTCCTTGCAACCAACACGGAACTGGTGGAATCTTGCGGTGGGTGCTCAGCAGGAGTTATTTTTAGTATTTTTGCAACTTTTCTGTAGCCTCAAAATTGCTTCAAAATAAAAATTTAAAGAACGTCTGGAAAGCCTGCCTCCCGACAGTCTGGTTTGTGGTGGGATCATGCAGGAGAAGGGGCCTTCTTGGGCTTCTAGGACTTGAGTCCTGGCCCACCGCTGGCTGGCTGCGTGACCTGGGCCAGTTCCTTGACGCTGGGAGACTGAGTCTACTCCTCTGTAGAAGCAGGATGGGTCAGCGCCTCCCGGGGCTGTGGAGGGTTACCTGGTGATCGACCTGAAAGCGAGCTCAGGGGTCAACACACACAACCAGCCTGGACAGTCCTCGTCCTAAGCAGTGTGTTCGCAGGCCGGGCTGCCAGAAAAAGTACCACCAGCAGGCTCATGAGGAACAGCAGAAACCCGTCGTCCCCCCATCTGGGGGCCTCACGACTGAGATCCGGCGTGGGCAGAGTCGGCTCCTTCTGAAGCTCTGGGGACAGCCTACTCCAGCTTCCAGTCAACCCCTGGTGTTCCTTATCTTGTACTGTGCCAGCCAGTCTGCCCCCACCTTCTCGCAGTGTCCTCCCATGCTGTGTCCAAACACCCTCTCTGCATAAGGACATCAGTCCCATAGGCCTACCCTGCTCCAGGATGACCTCATCTCAACTGGCTGTGTCTACACTGACCCTGTTTCTACACAGTCACGTGATGTGCTGGGGGTCAGGACCTCAACCTATGAATTTGAGGGGGACAGAATGCAGCCCACACAAGCACAGGGAACCTGGGGTGTCTTTGAAGCCGTAGCCACTGATCATTGCTTCTTTGACTTCATAACACACGACACTCCAGCGGGGCAGTCGGACCTTTCCACAGTACCAGCTGAGGTTATCTGTGCTTTTAGACAAATTTGTGATGCTTACTTGGGGTTCCTGGAGGCAGGAACCTCTCGAGCTCATCATGAAAACCCCCCTGGATACCGAAGGCCCGCAAGCAGCCCACATTTCTCACGAAGAAGACAAGCGTGCATACTGGGGCCAAATAGGTCCCCTGAGGCTCTGTCTTTGAAGGGGTTTGTGTCTGTCCAGATGAAGAGAGAATACAATCTCGATGGAGTTTCGAGAGCCAGGGCAGCTTCTGGGTCTCTGTGTTCTGGACAATGCTGCATACCTGGTCTAGGCAGCCCTGGGCAGTGGAGTCCATGCAGAGGTGAGACTCTGGTTATCTGGGTCGGGGTTGGACCAAGAGCTGAGGGCACTGCCCTGATGCTCAGGCTGAGGGCCCCCAGCCAGGTGCCAAGAAGGCGAGTGTGGGTAGTGGAGAGATGATCACAGCACAGGTCTGCTTTTCCTTAGGCCTACCACGTGATGATCAAGAATGAAATCCAAAGGATTTGCTCAGAGGACTCGAAGTAAAAATGACACAAAGTCCATAAGAGACATGAACCTGCACAGTCCAGTTTAACCTCCAATTATGTGGACATTACCTACTCACATTATTAATTATTTCTAATTCAAGTTTTCTGCAGAGAAAATGCTCTGTAAGCACCCAAATCTTAGAAGTTTTGAGACTTACCTCACATGCCCCATGTGGGCTGTCTTGGAAAACTTTCATTGTGTGCTTTAAAAAGTGTGTTTCCCAGTTGTTGGACGTAGCGCTGTGAAACGTCAGCTTGATCAAGGTAGCTAACGGTACTGTCTGCTCTTCCACACTCTCTCTCCTGGTTTATCCTGCGGTCAGCTCTTCCACACTCCCTCCCTCCTAGTTTATCCAGCTGATCCACCAATTATCGAGAGAGAAATGTTAAAAGCTCCAACTAAGATGGCAAGTTTGTCTGTTCTTTTAATTCAGCTACCGTTTGCATCATGTACTAGGAAACTCATGGAGCGCACACATTTATGACTGCTATGTCTTCTTGATGAATTGATTCTTCTGCCATTGTGAAATGTCTCTGTACCAGAAATTCCTCATTGTCTTCTGTTCTATTTACCTGGATGTAGCCGCTCCAGAGTTCTAACACCATTTCCATGATGTATACTTTCCTGTCTTCTTATTTAAACCTACTCATTTTTCCTATCCTTACAAGGCACATATTATAGACAGTGTGGACGTAGGCCTTGCTTTAAAAAGATCCAATCTAACAGCTCTGGAGTGCTGAGCCCATTTCCACTTAATGTGATTGTTGGCATGATTGGATGTTGGTCTACTCTCTTGCTATTTGTTTCCTGCCCCTGCTCATGATTTTTTGCATTCTTATGTTCCTTTTTTGGGGAGATGGGAGGATAATTGAATATTTTTTTTTAGAATTGTCTTTTTATTTCTATTTTGAATTTTCCCACAAACTTCTTTATATAGTTTTCCCCATGTTTGCTGTAAAGTTGGCAACACAGGTTCTGATTTCCCATGGGCTGCTTAGAACTCTTATTTTGCCACTTTTTGTAAGATACAACATAATTTGCAATCACATGTTTTCATTTATTGCCGTCTTGATCTCTATGCTACCATTGCTAAATCTATTACATCTATATAACTTATAAACACACAGGAAGGTGTCATGGCTTTTGTTTGCCAGAGGCTCATGTGTTGAGGAAAGCCGTTGCTCACCCTCTGCTCCTTATTTCTGTGCTCTTCCTCCCTCTGGCCTCATTTCCCTTCCACCTGAAGCATTTCCTGCAGCACAGGCATACAGCTGGTGCATGCTTTCAGCTTTCATTGATCTAAGTACATCTTTATTTTTCTCCTATTTCAACAGGTATATCTCCTGGGTGTAGAATTTTGTGTAGACAGGTTTCCCTCCTTTTCAGCATGCTGAAGGCATTGTTTCACTGTCTTCTTTTCCAAACTTTTTCCGATGAGAAGCTGGGGGTCCTTACTTTGCTGTCCCACTGTCTGGTGGCTTTTATGATTTTCTCTTTACCTGTCACTGCAACCCCAGGAGCAGTGGCTGTGTGGCACTCTACTGCAGAAGGCGGGTGGACGTTGGCTCCCTGATGGACAGAGAAGCCCAGGTGATTAGGACAGTCTGACCACAGAGACCAGAGCACTGGGAGCTGGTCTTGGTGTCCTTAGGAGTGAAACAGATGGGAAGTTTATGAATTCAGACTCCCTCTAGGTAGATGGAGGGTTCTAGGTCAAGTGACCAAAGTCCAACAAGAATCATGAAACAGAATGTCAGTTCTGTCATCAGTCCCGGAACCAGAGCCCCTGAGTGAACAGGAGCTGGGGCTACTGGGTCCTGTCCACGACTGAAAGTTGACTGCTCATCTTTCTGCAGCTGTCCCCAGGGACCTGTGGCCTTTCAGCAGGGTGACTGTGCACAGGGAAAGGGCAGTCATCAGACCTTTTGTGGACTGCTGGATCTGGCTCTGAACTGACACTGATTCCAGGAGACCCAAATGTCCCTGGGGCCTCCAGCCAGCATAGGGCTGGAAGTCAGGAGATGCACAGAGATTGAGCCAAGTCCCTCTGGCTGTGGGCCCAGGGCCTGACCCCATCCTGCGGTTGTTTCCCAACAGGCTGTATTCAGCAAAACGTCACCTGCACACCAAGCACTCAAACCCTGAACACAAGAACCTGAGGGTTAGGATGGGCAAGGGCACTGGCTGCTGGGCCGGGCCACACCGCAGCCGGCAGTGGGGTCTGGCCATCCGGGTGACTCTCGCTGGCTCCTGGCGCCTGCTGTTTGGCCACGGGTACCAGGCGCACCTGTTGGGCCCCTGAGGCTGCTTTCCTTTTATGAGCTGCAGCTGTTGCGGCGGCCGGCTGCCTGGGCACTGCCCTCCATTCACGTTTCAGGATTCCTTACCCAATGCCTGGGCGCCCTGGCTACATGAGTTCTCAGAACATTCTGTGCCCGTCCCTCCTCAAGTGTTGGCTGAGAAAGACTCTGAGGACACGCTGCTCCAGCAACTCCGTTTCCCCCACTCACTGGAGCCCTCTATTTTGATGTGAGCATGTCACCCTGTGGTTTCCGGGTGGAGTCTCTATGACAATGACTTGTGCATTTTGAAGGGTACAGGGCTGGACCGTCCTTCATCTCATTGCCTTACGAAGAGTAAGCATAAATGAAAGGCTGAAAAGTAGCAAGTTTAATCATTCATTTACTATTCTTCTTTTTTAATACAGAAAATGGAATCCAGCACATTTTGTGTCTTTATTTAATGTAGACACTCGTCTAATTACCTCTAAATATTTATGCGACCCAGCATATCAAATATGATATGATGTTTACAGGGAAAATCTCCAAATGTTCTCAATTTTACAAGATATTAAAAAACAGAGAAGCAGGACTGGGGCTGTAGCTCAGTGGCAGAGTGCTTGCCTCGCACATGTGAGCTCCTGGGTTCCATCCCCAGCACCACATAAAAATAAACAAATAAAAATAAAGATAAAACAAATCAGAGAAGCACAGGCTTGCCTAAGAGTACATAAAATTTGATATGATATCCTTGATTCTTAAAGCAGCCAGTTTACACAGGAAATAAGAAGACAAATGAGAACTGAATGGACAGTGTGAAGCCCATGATAAGGAACCCAAGCTCTCCGTGAGGGTGTCCCTGTCCCCTGACCCGCGTCCTCTCCCCAGCTCCTGGCAGGGTGCCCGCACAGAGCAGGTGCTCTGTCAGTTAATGGACAGGCAACAGAGAAGGGGCTCTGCCACCCACATCTGCCTTTGTCCATGTGAGCTGACTGTAGCTGGAGACCCCGACTCTGAAGCTGACCACTATGCGGAGGCCCTCGTGCTGCCGTGTGTGTCTGACTCTCTCTGCACCTCGGTTCCTTATTGGTAAAGAAGGGCAACAGCAGGGCTGGTGAGGATTGGGCACTTTGTGTGGCCTGTCTGGGACACTGCTGGTGCCTGGGGACCCAACGTGTTGGGCTGCTACCACTTCCCCGCCCCACAAACCCTTTCCACACTAGCCTTCTTGTCCCAGCCTTGCCTCCTCCAGTCCATTTGCTGCAGGTCACCAGAGTCACTTTCCAGAAGCACAAAGTGGGGATTTGATTATAGGGCTCTGCGGATCACAGGGTTGTCTATTGGCCCAGACAGTCCTGATGAGGAGGCCCAATGTTCTCCTCCACCTCCTGTCTCATCCCTTCACAGCCTGGGTCAACCAAACGCCATGTTTTCAAATCAGTATGAATAAATCCTTACCTCATGGTGGAATGAGATGGACATCATTACTCTCGGTACATGTGGTGCAGCTCTACCTCGTGTACATCCAGAGAAGTGAAAAGTTGTGCTACTGTTGTGTACAACGTACGGAAATGCATTCTGCTACTATGTATAACTAATTAGAACAAATACAAAAAAAAAATAATAAAATAAAGAAGTCAGTGAGTAAAGATGATGCCCATGTAGCAAAATGGTAATGGATTGTGTATTGTTTTAATTTTGCCTTTATTTTTTATATTTTTATAAATTTTCACAAAGGACATAGGGTGGCTCTTAAAGTAAGAGAAATTCCCCCAACGGGAAGTGACAAGCTGATCTTGCGCCTCTGGAGGGCAGCCTGGAGTCCGGCCTGCCTGGCCCTGACGAGGTCATTTTCTACCGTGCCAGAGTCCGGAAGAGTGGCCCAGAATCCAGGCAGCTGGCCAAAGAGGGGCCTGCCGCGGTGGCGATCGCCTGTAATCCGAGCGGCTTGGGAGACCAAGGCAGGAGGATTGCAAGTTCAAAGCCAGCTTCAGCAACATAGGGAGGCCCTGTCTGAAGAAGCAAGCAAATCCGGAGCCCCGCGCATTTCTTGACCAGGTAGCACCCGGGCTGTCTTCAGTTCTTGGCAGCTGTAAGATCCCTGCAGAACAGTGGAACTGCTCTTGGCCTCAGGCTCGCAGCTGACAGAGGTCCGAGGCCGCATCCTCCCGCTTCCTCCTGCGGCATCGCGCGCCCGGAGGGACCGGCTGCGGACCGGCTGGGACCGGCTGCGGCTGCGTGTCCGCTCAGAGCACGAAGGGGCCTGGGGTCAGGGTGGACGCAGAAGCGCAGGACCACAGGTGTGAGTGTGCACGGGTGCGCGTATGCACGGGCGGCCACGGGACACCTGCTGCGCTGGGCACCTGCTCCGTGCTCGGCGACGGTCAGCTGTGCCAGGGCGCCCCCTGCCGACGACACTGCCCTCGCGGCCCGAGCCCTTACCTGCCGCGCTCCTCCGGAAGCGACTGGAGCGTTCGAAGTGGCCCCGGGCGAGCCGTGCACGCTCCAGGTGAGCTCTGGGCGGCGTGCGCGTGCCTGGCTCGCCCGCAGCTCCCGCCTGCCTGGGGCGCGGAAAGTCAGGGTTCTACTGGGAAGGAAGGGTAGCCCGAGGCCTGTCTGGAGTTTGGAAGCGTCTGGCTCTCCTCCTCGGGGCTCTGGAGAGAAAGCCCCGGAACCCGGGGAGAGCCTGCCTCTGCGTTCCTGCAGGTCCCGTGCAGACACCGCTAGTGTCTTCCACGGTGTGCGGCAGAGGCAAAGCCAGGGCTGATCCTCGGAAAGGAGGCGCCCTCCTGCCCACTGGCCTGGGGAGGGAGGAGGTGAAGTGGCCGCCGCACGTCGCTGGTGCTTGTGCTGAGAAGGCAAGTTTGTTTCAGCACTTCCGAAATACTAGGGGGCAATTTTGTCAACGTGCTGGAGAGGGAGAAGAGGAAACCTGGGGAGCGGAGGTCAATGGGAATGCCAAGCTTCTCTCGGGCTGGGACTCCAGATGTCCTCGTGAGCCGTCCCACCCCGTCTATGCAGCACCTGACGTGCCACCCCTGGAAAATGGTACCTTGCATGCTGGATATTTCAAACGGGAGGGATGTTGTTACCGCTGTTGACCGGTGACGAGTTCTTGCTCCCCGATGTTGAAGAATAACACCAAAGAAGCACGCCGAGGCAAGGCCGGAGTAGAGATTAGAAATTTATTAAAGGACAGAAGAAAAGACTTCTCCCGGAGGAAGAAGGGGACCCAAAAGGTGGAATCCGTGGAAGTGCAGTTGTCTCCCCTTTTTATAGTTCAGTGATGGAATGTAGGTTGGAAGGCCCAAGGGGTAGGACACAGGTGGGCCTAATTATCACCTTTTGGGATGGGATTATCACTTCTCTGGGATGGGCTATTTCCAAATCTGTTGGGGCTGTTGGTTAACACTTCTTTGAGGTGGACTTTGGCCTAGGGCCTTTTCAGGACTTCATTAACATTCCATGAGTCGTCCTGTGTTTTCCCTGAGTCATTCTCAGCATGGCCTCCATTTTAGATTTCACTCGGTATTAGACCCAATTTACCTAACTACACTAACTACCTAACTTTAAATCTGGCTTCATTCCCCCCTCTAATTTGGGAACTCCTTACTGCTGTAAGGAAAGGGGGCGAAGAAGATCTTTCTGGCTTCTTCAGGCTGAAAAGGGACGATGTGGGGCAAGCAGTTTGGAGTCCCCCTTTTAAAAATCGGGTCTATCGAGTGGTCCATGATAGGCTGGAGGGCCATTTGAGTGATGGGTGGTCTATAAGAGAAACAAGAATCCATTAGTACTGGAACCATATTGATGCAGCAATAAATCCCATAGCACAGGAATATGCCAATGAGTATGATGGCAAAGACAAAGACTAACAATATTTTCCACCAGGAAGTACCAAGAACCGGGAGCTAAGATATTGTTTCCATGACAAAGTTGCTGAGAACATGACTTCTATCTGAGCATGTAAATCTTTAAGGATATTTGTCACATTGCCAGAAATGTCAGCGATGTAAACACAACATTTAACTTTTAGGTTACACATGTCTTTTTTTTTTTTTTGAGATAATTATTAAATTATTAAACTATATCATCTGATCT
The DNA here is from genome assembly GCF_052094955.1 of Ictidomys tridecemlineatus. Classification (NCBI taxonomy): domain Eukaryota; kingdom Metazoa; phylum Chordata; class Mammalia; order Rodentia; family Sciuridae; genus Ictidomys; species Ictidomys tridecemlineatus. The sequence continues at coordinate 198,054,273 of NC_135482.1, forward strand.
TGTAAAATCCTTTTACTAGTATGACCTGTGTCTATTAAATTTTGTTACCTAGGGCTGGATAACCATACTAGCAAACACCAAGCCTACCTGTGTAGGTTAGGAATATCTGTGGGCCTTAAACTAAAAACTACTCTGGCAGTTCCTTTTGATAGTTATCAGGCATTCCTACCTAAGAATCTCTTTTGCAGCCTCCAGTTTACTTATTGTTGGAGGTTACATTTAACTATTATTATCATTTAAAATGTCCAGGAATAGCTATGTTTTGACCGTCTTTGCTAAGTGTTTAAGATGAAGCAAGTCAAACTGGCTTTGTTTCCATCTATTATTAATAGTCAGTTGAATCTCCTGGGGAGTCCTCAGGAACTTCACAGCAGCTTCTCAGTTCTGCTAGTGCCATTTGCGCTAGGATGGGTCCAGGCCTTGCTTGACCATGTGGCTTCCCTCGGGAGCATCAGGAATGTCTCCCTTTTCTGATGACCCTCCTCTTCACAGCAAATGCACTGATTGGCTTTCTGTCCTCCACTGGTCTCATTAATCTCCCTGATCAGGAGGTTATGTGGCCTAGAGTTGCAGAGCCCTTTGGAGAAGACCCTATCCCCTGATTCAGACTGACTCAGAGGGCAAGAGCCAAACATTGGTTTTCTTGGCCCCTTTTAACTTTAACTTTAAAACTTAATCTTAAACATCCAGCAAATAAGTTTCAACAGCCTTATACTAAGTACTGGGCTTTAGTACCTATCTCTCTATCTTGTAGGTGATAACTCCTTATCTTAAGTTAACCCAGGTTGTGAGTTCTTAAAGCAGTACCTCTTTAAAACATTAACAGGCAATCCTTAGACCATCTAAAAGCAAACTACAAAACAAAACTAACTAGGATAAAAACATTTAGTTTATGTAATAGCTACCTTGAATTCTGGCAGATTTATACATTATAATTCCCTGTTTGAAATCCTGGCAATCATGACAAAAACCAACTTTTGGACACAACCTTAAATTCACTGAAATCTGGCCTACTTCTTTCATAGTCACTTTCACATACAGTGAGATGGGACATAGAGCCTTATCTCAAGGTGGGGCTCTTCATGCAGTCTCTTGGCAGAAACAGACACACTTGACAGAAACAGTCTTAAATACTATAGTTCTGAAGCTGATCTCTGCTTTTTAGACATCATTTTAAAAGCCTACATAAATTGTTGTGAACTTGAGCAAACACAACATAATGTCACATCTAAAACAAGAATTAAAGAAAGGCCGAAAGCTTTTAACCTTTTGTAGAAAAGTAGCAAAGTACTTTTGTGTTTTGCAATAAAACCTTCACATAGATTAGGCTCTCATTAAGTTTTCATTAACTTAAAAATACATTTAAATTGTATCTCAATGTAAAAAGTAACATGGAACTTTACATAACTTATTGATAACAAGTCCAGTTATAGAACACAAATGATAAACTTCCAACATGTTTTTCTTTTAAGCCTAAAATTACCATACAATTTGAGAATACCTGCTTGATATAATGCTCTTTCTAAAGCTTCTACCTTACAGACTTGTATATTTGGAAGATATGAACACATTAATGGCACCAATTACATTGATGTTTTTATATTAATCAAGTTTAGCTTTTAAAGGAATAACATAGCACAATTCTCTAAAACAGCACTTGTTTAACCAGCTGTTTAATTTCTTTAATATTACTTTGCTCAAAAACTTACACTTATAACCAATTTGCACAGACCTTCTTTATCACTTACTTAAACCCTCTTAATTACTCAATCCAGAAACACATTTTCTCTCTATTAAATCCATATCTAGAACCTTCTAGTTTCTCTTTCATCTGTTAACCTCCTTCTGTTCACATCTTGAAACAATATTTGTAAACCTTTGAATCTGAGCAGATTATTTTATAGACAATAAATTTATTAGGGCCTTTTTTTTGAACAACTAGAATAACTTATAAGCTTAATTTAAGATCTCCTTTTTTAATCTATTTACCAAATTTAAATTGAGCCATTTGAATCACATGAATCAAAGATATTTGGATCCATTTTTAATTTTTCATGAGCGCTCCTCATCTGTCAATTGTCATATCACTGCATGATATATGGACATACACACAGACATACCGACATACAACACTAACACAAGTGTAACACATAACACAAAAGGCCTTGCAGATTTCTCAGGTGAAATCTCATTGCAATGTTAAAAAAAAAAACTCCAGTTGATCAAAAATAGAACTTATCAGAAAAACATTAACTTGTCTGTAGGAACAAAATCATGAGCTCAAAAAAAATATAGAATCTAAGAAAAGGCAAAAGTCCTAAAAAACTTGACCAGCAGTAGTTAGTAAATGCCATACAATTTACTCTTTGGTTTAATCCAGTTTGAGTTCCCATAAAAAGACACTTTTACTCTTTTTTTTCCTTGGGCCTGAGCTCCAGGCTGCTTCTGTTTGCATATCAGCGTAAGCCCTGGCTGAGGTCTAGAAGGACCTGGAAAACCGGAATTCTGAGCAGAAATTTTATGCCTAAGGCATTTTAACCATAAGTCACAATTTTTAGGTTTGGAAGTAGAAATAAGATACAATTTACAAAATTTCATCTTTATATCTTCCTACACTAGAAAAACTTGCTCACACAAAACTGAAAATAGGATCTTTCTTGATAATATAAAAGCCACCATCAGAAGAAGTTCCTTCAGGATCATTAAGCTACTTTCTTTGTTCTGAAGTTTCTAAAGTTACATTAAATCACCTGGAAAAAATCCACACGCTACCATGTATATCTAAAATTACGCTTTGAAAATTTCCAAGACTGTTGCTAATTAATGTCATTTTAGTAAGCCAGACCAATGTTTTAATTCAACACTTTTCCTAAATCCTACACACTGAGAGAAACAGATACCAAATCATAATTTACTATCCTTGCCCAAATCAATGCACTGTATACCTAGTGAAATCTCCTTAGGCTACCCAGTTCAAAATTGATGAAAAAATAAAACAATGATTGGGAGTTACTTGCCAACTTGGAAGTAGAGTTCTTTTAATTTTCTATCCTAAGTATTTAAGTTCTCTGGCATGAATTATCTGAATCACAAACTTAACAATTACCTAACCCTAACTTTTAACTGCAAGATTATGCAATGCTTCAAACTCATTTAGATACCAGATTGTTACAAAAAAGCACATTTAGCCAAAATCATCCAAGAAACAATCTATAACCTTTAAAACAGACCAGATAAGAAAATATCTCTCCAGGTTTTGAACCTTCATTTAATTATGACTCCTATCAGTGGCACCTTAGATTTCCCATGAGTGGACCAGATGTTCTCACATAGGGGCAACTATAGGTGTAAAATCAAGGGTCTCCGTGTGACTGACTTTACTGCATTTAGGTGGAGTAATCCTTACAGTGCAGGGAAATTATGAGGAAATTTCCCCAAAGCGAAAATGGCTCTGGCAGCTGCTGGGAATTCCTCAGTTTCCCTTTCACTTGCAAGATTAGCTCCTTTGGATAGATCCAATCCCAGGCAATCTGGCTTATCTCCTAACCTTCCAGTAGAGTCAGTTTTTAATCTGCCTTAGGTCTTGAAGGGGGAGGGGGTATGTACTTTGATCAGCCCAAATTTTTCTCTGATTCTTTTTCCTCAGTGAGTCCAAGATTTTTTCTCTCCATGGCAGATATCATAGCTAAGTCTACTTTACACTGTTGGCATAATTTAGGATTTTCCCTTAGAGCAAAGAAAATCTGAATATACAGCATCTCACACCATTTCCTTTTTGTAAATTTATCAAACTGTAAAACTTAAAATTGATATTTCCCTCTGGTGGCCAGGTCTCTCCATCAGAGAGTTTGTATTGAGGCCAGGCCAAGAAAATGAGGCACTTTTTCCTTGAGCATCTGAGGTTCAAATTTATCCCAATTTTTCAATACGCAGGCTAGTGGTGCACCTAGCGTATTGGAGAGAGAAGCTCCTGTCTGAGTGAGGAAAACAGGACTCAGGCGCCCACGCTTCGCCAGAGAAAACTGTTCTCCTTAGGGACGTCTCCCTAACCTTGAGCTTCCTAAACGGTCCAGAAAACCCGTCTCTCACCTGGCTTTGCCAAGGGGTTTCTGGTCCCCTTTAGCAAAGTGCTAGGGTCTCAGTTTGCCCTGTGCCAAAGACCCTGGGAGGATTCAGACTTAAGGGCCTTACTGCTTTCCTCCCGACCACTAAATACCCATTGAATCGTGTGCTCTTTGTCGCCTTTGCTCTGTAGACTAGCAGATTACCAGAGTTGATTCTAAAAAATGCTTCTCTTAGCAGCTTAAGGACCACAGCACATTTTAAACATTGGGTGGTAAAACAGACTATTGAAAGTTACCTATGCACCTTAGGGAACCTGGGCAGATATTACTAATTATCCCATGCCTTTTTCTCAGTCCTACAACCTGAATTGCTAATGTTTCTGACCTACGAAGGAAGGGAGGCATCCAGGAGGAATGGATGCGGGGTTGGGAGTGTTGCATGGCCCATACGGAGGCAAATGTAATTGGAGCTTTCCCTCAGTGCCATTCATCTACGGATCACCCTAGATACCCCTGAGGGCTGTCGGGAGAGGGCTCAAGAGAAAGGAACCTTTGGAAACGTCTGAGAGTAGCCCAGACCGGGATTCCGCAGTTGTTCCAAACTCCTTCCTCCACCTCCACGCATCTGAGGCAGATCGGGATTCGGGACACTGTGTACTCACGCCAATTGCTCTCCAGGCCCAGACAGAAAAGTTGGAAACGGCTTTGGCAGAACCCAACATGCCTGCTCTGTACCGAACAGGTGATTGAGAGCTGCTTAGGCCGAGAAACCTCTCACCCGAGTCTTGTAGAGTGGCGGCTGCACTAGTTGCATTTAAGTAGCCGACGGGTGCCCACCTTACCCTCCAGAAAGAGAGAGAGAAAGATGCACCTCAAACAGACATGGGGTGCGTAGAGAGGTGCTTACCTCAGTGCAGAATATCTCGGTATGGGACCTCCAATATGTTACCGCTGTTGACCGGTGACGAGTTCTTGCTCCCCGATGTTGAAGAATAACACCAAAGAAGCACGCCGAGGCAAGGCCGGAGTAGAGATTAGAAATTTATTAAAGGACAGAAGAAAAGACTTCTCCCGGAGGAAGAAGGGGACCCAAAAGGTGGAATCCGTGGAAGTGCAGTTGTCTCCCCTTTTTATAGTTCAGTGATGGAATGTAGGTTGGAAGGCCTGAGGGGTAGGACACAGGTGGGCCTAATTATCACCTTTTGGGATGGGATTATCACTTCTCTGGGATGGGCTATTTCCAAATCTGTTGGGGCTGTTGGTTAACACTTCTTTGAGGTGGACTTTGGCCTAGGGCCTTTTCAGGACTTCATTAACATTCCATGAGTCGTCCTGTGTTTTCCCTGAGTCATTCCCAGCATGGCCTCCATTTTAGATTTCACTCGGTATTAGACCCAATTTACCTAACTACACTAACTACCTAACTTTAAATCTGGCTTCAATGTGAGGAAGGCAGGTGCGGAACCTGACCACCAGGTTGTAAGGCCTTTGGATGAGAGATGCCCTCCCTCAACCTGGAGGAAAGGAGCAGCCTGTCTCCAAAGACTGAGGAGGAGGAGGAGTGGTGCCTAAGCAGCGACCTCAGTTCCAGCGAGCCACCCTTAGCCCGTCCTTTTCTCCATCCTGTCCCACTTATTCCCCATGATTTCCACTCCTCGCACACAGGGGAGGAGGGGTCTTTGGTTCATTGTGGAGGCTTCCCTGTCTCCTAAAACTTATTCAATAGATACAGTGTACCTTAAAGGAATGTGCATGCTTTTGTTTAAATCTGTCTTTTGCTGAGAGCCGCCAAGTAGGAATGACACAAGGCATTTTTGGTTGAAAGGTGACAACGCAAACCATTGAGATGATAATGATTATGTTAAGATGTGCATTCAATTGGAGATTAGACCCCTGCTGTCCTCCTAGGCCTGCTACTTTGGAGCTCTCCTGGGACTCCCGGAGAGTTCCCATTGGTTGGGGAAGTGGGGTAGGAGGGAATTCCGGTTGGGGTAGTGTGTCCCAGGAGAAGGCCGCTTGCGTGGCATTCGCGGGAGTTTTGGAAATAAAGTTTGTTCCTGCTTGAGTGGCTCGTGATTTTGTGCCCAGCCAGACTGCGGCAGTCTTTTGTTATCAGGGCCCCAGCATGAACCTTGGATGGAGAGAAGAAAGACAGGTTTTCTTTCTGACCCAACTCCCCATGTGATCTGGGGGACTCTGCTTCTACACTCCACAGCAGCTCCAGGCCCACCCTCCTGTGACCACCCTCACTGAAGTCACCAGGCCTTTGCAGGGGGAGGGGAATATTCAGATACTCATGGGTGTGTTTCGTGTGGAAGTGTGGTCATGTTTTCATCAGGCTTTTCCAATGTGTTGCCGATGAAATATCTGACTGTTGTGCCCTGTGGGGTTTAATGTGTTAGACTGCACAGCTTGGTTACTTTTAGGGATGCACAGGATACATTATAGCAGGCTGAACACCACACACACACACACACACACACACACGCAGGACACGGAGTCCAAATTATGAGAACTCTGGTAATTCAAGCTTTGCTACAACCTCTCTGCTCCAAGAACATAACTATGAAATCAAATTCAAAAAGAGAATATTAAAAAAAGAAGACCAGTGTCTTCTGGGTCAGAAAAAAGACGCAGGAACAGGGCATCAGCAGGGCTGAAGTTGAGGTCTCCCCATGAACTATAAGCAGGATGGTACAAAAGGTGAAACTAACAATAGCAAAGTTAGGAGCGTTTCAGAAAGCAAAGCAGTCCACAGTGTCCCTAACAGAGACCTGAGATGATAGGACCTGGGCTTACCTTAGTCCACAGAGAGCTGAAATGGCAAGAGCTATGTCCATCAGCATGACAAAATACTACAGTGAGGCAGCCACTTGAGAAGGAAATAAAATGTGGCACCATTAATTCAGCATTTAAAAACAGTAGATTGGTAGTTGGCCAATTATTGCCTGAGGACCAAATTCAACCTGCTGCCTGTTTTTATAAAGTTTTATTGGAACAGAGCATTCACACTTTGCCTGCAGCTGCTTGCACACACAGGGGCAGAGTCAGACCATCATGGCAGAGACCATTCGGCCACAAAACCTGAGATATTTACCTCTGGTTCTTTGTAGAATAGGTTTGCCCACCTCCGTGACATACTATTTATGCTTATGTGCACACACACACACACACACACACAAACACAGATTTGTGTTGCAGATATAAAATTAAAATATGCTTTTGATTAATACAAACTTTGAGAGAGAGGAAGGAAAATGGGGCAATGTAGGTGGTCTTTTCTCATTGGAAAAAAATTTCTTAAGCAAATGTGGTAAAGTATTGATTTGCCTAAGATGGGTAATGAGTATACAATTATTTGTCATATTTTCTATACCTTTGAGTATTTTTAAAATATTTCACAATAAAGTGTATTGAGACGGTAAAAGAAGAATTAGGTTGATCTGCGCATCTGAACTTGAATGGTCCCAGCTGTATTCTTATGAGACAATGTCAAGGTGCAATGCTGTGGGTCCTCGTGCTGGCGTTTGTGTGGACAGAGGGAAGCAACCCCTCTTTACAAAAGAGTAACTTTAATAATACCATTTTGTGTTTTTGGAATTTTCTACCATGTGAATGAAAAAACAATATTAAAAGAATGCCTAGGAAAGTAGCACTTGTGTCCTGTTTTTTCTGGATGATCTTGCTATCCTCAGGTCTTGCCTCTACCATCTGCAAAAAAAAAAAAAAAAAAAAGAAAGAAAAAAAAGGAAAAGTGACTGTTCAATCAGCCAGTCAATGGCACTTGTTAAGTGTCTACATGTTCCAGGAATACAGGCTACTGAGCCCTCTATTTATGGAAAAGTGCGTCATGAATCTCATCTCTGCAAACAAAGTCATGAAGCAGGAATGTGCAGTGTGGACTTGGAAGGCACGTGCCCATTTGCTAGGAATGCCAAAGTTGTAGATAAGAGTGGAGACATTTATGTATGTGTCCCTGGATTCTCTGGCTGGTCCCAGGGAAGCTGTCTCGGGGATGCAGCCACAGTATGAGTGACCTGGAAACACAGCTCACCGAGGGAAGCCAGAGGTCCCTAACTGAGAGACACTGCGTGACTGTGTCCTGAACTAAAAGCAGCAGCGCTGACTCACGTCACCACCCAGTGGCAGCACAGATCTCCTGGCTTTGGCACAGAGCTAGTACATAAGCACACCCTGTAACTGCATTGACCCTTCAGGCCTGACACCATCGAGACTCGTGAGGTTGGGTGGAGAGTAGCCAGTACCCCAGGCTTAAAAGGAGAAAAGGACCCTTGTTTCCTTTATGGGCTCTGCAGGCTGCTCTCAAGTGGGGTTTGCTCATGGGTTCCACCCATGTCGAGCATCCTTGCCAAGAATCCTGGTTCCATTCTCCTACAGGCCACATTGGCCACATTGCCTTACTCTTCTTTCTAGTTCAATTGAAAAGAAGACGTGTTTCTAGCTGGTTGGATGACCAAGTCGAGCCCTGAGCAAGTCCCTAGGTAACTGGTGTCTTAAACTGGGCTAGGTAGAACATGTTCAGAGTGACCCATGGTCCCCATGAGGAATCAGATAGTGGTCTGCGTGGACACCCTCTCTACAGACCACAAGGCACCGGGCTGCGTTCCTGGTCTCCCTCCTCTCTGGGGTTCGCCCCCAGGGGGGAGAAAGAAGCCACGTGGGTGTGGCCAACCTTCTGCCAGCTTCCTCCCGCAGGGTTGCATCTCAGCCTAGAACATGCTGGAAGGCCCCGCTCACTTGCCACATGAACTTCCACCCTGACAGCCTCACCCACGGCACCTCAGCACCTAAGGCCCTGAACTGAAATGTCCCCTTGTCCTCACAGAGTCCCCTGGTTATTTTCGGTCCATCATGCATGTGTGGAGGAATTGGGAGGGTTCACAAATGAGAAGAAAGGCACTTATTTTCCTCACTCTGCATGGAGCAGGTGGAGCCTCTCCTGTGGCGGGGCCCTGCTGGTCATTCAGTTCGCCTGAAACCCCGTGTGCCAGGAGCTGCTTGTCCTGTTTCTGGGAGACGGAGGCTCAAGGAGAAAACACCCTTTGCCAGAATCTTCCGTCTTGTAGGTGCCAATCCAGGACTCACCCCTGTCCCAGCCATGCATGCACGCTGCCTGAAGTCACCTCTGAATCCATGGAGGATCTGTCCTGGCCTCTCCGGGTTGGGCGATGGTGGCTGGTGGCTGCCTTATTCATCTCTGGCCTCTTCTCCAGGTGGTGGTCCTCTCTTGTCACGTCTGAGTCCTCATCTCCCTTTGTGAAAGGACTCACACTGGGTCAGCTGAAGGCCTGTTTCTAGGTGCTGTCACCTTCTCAGGTCCTGGAGGCCGGCACCCCATCTTACTTCACATCAAGAGCTTTCAGAGTGGAGGCTGCTGTAGTTCGAGTGTTCGTGTCCTCCCAAAGCTCCTGTGTTGAAACCACAAAAGCAACGGTATCGGGAGATGGTGCCCCCATGACTGGGATTAGTGACCTCCTGGAAGAGGGGCCAGGGAGCCCTTTGTCCCTCCTGCCCTTCTAAGTGAGGACACACGGGATCCGTCAGCCTTGGACTCCAAGACTGTGAGAAATAATTTTTCTCTTCTTTATAAAGTGCCTGCTCTAGGGAATTTTGCTATAGTAGCCAGAATAGACTAAGAGGGGTGGGAATGTGGGGGGAATCCCAAGGCCAGTCTACATGGAGAGCAACAGGGGCCAACTAGGACAGGGAGACTTCTGGGTCAGAGGGAAAGGGGATCCAAGGAAGAGAGGGCTTGGCCTCCACCTAATAGAGGAGACAGGTCTTCCAAGGGGCCAGAGACAGAGTGCAGAGGAGGCAGAGCGGCCCAGGAGAGGCCTGTGCCCTGCGGCCTGACGCGCAGGTCTCGGGGAGGTCGGCCACCGAGAGGTGCCCTCAGAAGTTAAGGGCAGACGTGCAAGTCCGGCCCGTCGTCAGGCAACCGTGGACCAGCATCCGGGGTTGGCAGGAGCCGTGGTGACTCCAACGCCCCCCGACCAGCGAGATGTTACTAAGCCAGGGAGCCCAGAGCCCGCACACCGGAGGGAAGCCCACGGGGAAGCAAGCCCCTGGCCACAGGGCCTTTGAACAAAACGTGAGGCAGCGGGATGGGAACTCACTCCGCAGAACCCGGATCCCTGACCGATGCCCGGCTTGGGCACCTCTGCCTGGCGGCACCTGTTGAAAAGAGAAGCCAGAACTGCAGCCGCGATCCTGATCGATCCTGGTCGCGCTGTTCCCATGGCGACTCCACTTGGGGCTCTCGGTGGGGAGCGGGGTTGTGTCCCTGTGAGCACCGGACCCGGACTGGACTGGTTAAAGTCAGAGAGACGTTCCGGAATGTTCGCGAACAAAGCTGCACTTGCTCCGACCGCGTTTTCATTTTTCCGACTCCTGCGACCCAGGGTGGGTCGGGGGCACCCCACAGTCTCGTCGCCTGCACGTGCAGCTCATGAGCAGCAGGGGTGCCAATCAGCAGGCCTGCTCACAACCACAGGCCTAGGATCCAAATTTCAACCCAACTATTACAAAATAGATATTAGCTCCTTCATCTTATGCGATTTTTTGGGGGGGGCGGGGAGTGCCGAGGATTGAACCCAGGGACGCTTTACCACGGAGCCACATCCCCATCCCCGCCCCCCTTTTTGGAGGCAGTGCCTTGCTAAGTTGCTGAGACTGGCCTTCAACTTGTGATCCTCCTGTTTCAGCCTCCAGAGTCACTAGGATTACAGGTGTGTACCATTGTGCCTGGCTCTTATAGGATTTTTATCACTTTTTCACTAATGTGTCTTTTAGTCTTAAGAGTAATTTCCTTTAATGTCTACAAATACACTTTATTTTATTTTTGGTTTGCTTTAGTATATTGAACATCTTTCTAAAATAAACTATGAGAAAGCCATTCTAATTCAATGGAAGAGATGCTGAAAGATTCAAGATTAACATCCATTATTAGCAATGGAAAACAGAGGGAAAGACCCGAGAATTGGGCTCCTAGAATTCTGCCCCATAGGAGACGGCAGGGTCAAGCCGAAAGCCATCAAGGGGAACGATGAAGAAAGATGGGCTCTGGGGGCAGGGGTTTCTGGCTAGAAGCTGTTCCTTGCTCACTGGGTCAGTGTTTCCTCCCAGCCCCCTCAGGCTGGTTCTCTAGGCTAAGAGGGTGCTTGCTGTAGTCGAGAAAGAAAGTGGCGGGCTGAACCCAGGGGTCGTGCTGAAAAGTTTCCCGAGTCACACTTGGCTCAGGCTCCTCCAGGGAAGATGGAGAGGAGCTGGTCCAGGTGGAAGGACACGCCTGGATAGCAACGAGAGTCTGCAATGCTCATACGAGGGACAGCAGTCCAAACCCTATCTTGCATAAGCAGATGGAGTCCGACAAAGACTCGCCCTAACCTGTCTCCCATGTGGGACTGACCTAGCCCTATCAAGCCCTTGGTGGGCAGCCTGGGAGACTGGGAGTCAGGGTAGCCCAGTGTTGGACAGGACACCATGGGAGACAGACCCATGTGGTTTCTGGCTCATCTCCATCTCTCAAAGCTTCTGGACATGCACACCCTGGAGGGGGTCTCCCTGGAGGAGAACTTTGGAAAGCTCCCTCTAGTGAGACTGGGCAGGGGTGGCAGGGTGGGGGTGGGGACTGCCTTGAGAAAGCAGCTGAGGAATGGAGGGATGGGGATTTTCCAGAGACTTCAGAGATGGTGCCTGATAGGAACCCTGATTCAATGCTCCCACTTGGGGCTAATTTGCAGAATGAGGTAGTTCCATCCTGACCTCTCTGGGCAGGGTTGGTCAGGGAAGGCAGAAAACAGGCCTTCCTATGACCTATGGGGATGAAAAGTGGCCAAGAAAAGCCAGATTTGGGCTCCCAGAACGCAATGAGAAAAACAGAGGGCCGTAAAGGATTCTAGGTGCAGGCTGAGCTGAAGGCGCCTTCTATCCAGGATTCTGATCCTGACATTGGCTTGGAGGCAGAGACAGCCCTTCCCTGATCTTCCAAAGCCTCGGAGATAAAGGGACCAGCTGGAGGATGGGCTTTGGGGCATCCAAGGGCACAAGTATGTGACGGCCACCCCTATGGAACTCAGCAGGGACCACAAAGTTCCAGCCTCAGTTTGTTCTCAGAGCAACAAGCACAGCACGAGGTTTGGGGGAGCTTCAGTCTTGGAGACAAGGCGGGGTTGCAGGTCTGTCTTCTTGGCCTGGGAATATTTGGGATTCCCCAGCTGGGCCATCCAGATCACCCTTCTGGAATTGCCAGTATTAGAATCTGTAAACACGTCTGGATGGCACCTGGCAAAATGCCAGAGGGAGTGGTTTGTGAAGTAGGGCCAGCGAGCCATTAAGTGTGGAGACTCCTTATTGGTTGACTGATGTATCTAGTTTATGCTAATTAAGATAAGCTGTGTGGAATGTATATATACCCCTCCTGTCCTACAATAGACGGCTTCCACTCCTGCTGTATCAATATACACAAGTTGCTCGTCACCCCCGGTTATTTTGCTGCAGCCAGACTGCGGCATGCCAGCTCTCTCCTCTCTCCTCAGTGGACAGGAGAGTGGGTGGGAGGGCAGCTTCACCCAGCGGGAGCCACCACCCCCTCTCCACGGGACCCCCAGCCCCTCTCCTGGGCAGGACCCCCGAGGCCGCACAGGCGTGTCTAGATCTCCATGTCCACGGGGCGAATGTTGCCGTTTTGTGCTCTCTGACCCACAGCTCTCTGGGGTGGCCGGGTCCACTTTTCGAAGCAGTTGGTCCACAGGCTCAACTGTGCTTTGGTTGAACATGTCTGTCTCAGGCCACAGCTGTGTGTACTGACACAGATGTTGCCGGATCATCTCCACCCTCTCCACCGCCAGCCGCTCCAGCTCCAAAGTGGTGGTCACCATCTCTTCAAACCACTTGGACTGCGCCTGGTTGTAGAGACCCACACAGCACATGAGGTCATCGCCAGCCTGTGTGGACTTTCTCCGTGCCTTCTTGATGTCCTCCTCTGTCTTGTTGCTCAGCTTGATCTCCAGCTGCTGGGTCTTCATCTCCAGGTCTCTCTGCCGCTCTGTGAGGGCTTTCCGGGCCTTCTCCACCGACGTGCAGCAGCTGGCGAGCTGCTAGCGGAGGTCAGCGATATGGTGGTCACACTTTTTCATGTCTTTCTTGAAGTTCTCACAAAAGTTCATTAGGGGCTTCTCGACCTCGCTGTGAAGCTTGGCGGAGAACTTGAGATGAGCCTCTTCTTCATCTGCCAGATTCTTCTTCACCTGGGCCCAGGCTTCTCCCAAGGAGCCTTCCTCCTGTGCAGCCAAGGAGTTCTGAGAGAGCTTAGCCAAGTTCTTTGCATGTTTTTCTTCAACCTTTATCCTCTCTCGGACGAATTCAGACGTTTCTTTCTGCATTTGTTTGCCTTTCAGTTGCTTTTGGATCAGCAGTTCGAACCCAGCCACTGTGCCATTGCCTTGGGGATCCTTCTTATCAGCCCAGAAGTAGTCACAGTAGCTCCACTCGGTTGGCTGTAGCAGTTGCTGTTCAGGCATGGTGTCTGGGTGAGGGAATGTCACGCAATTTATCATCTTCTCTGTGGGGTCAAATTTATTTTCAAGATTATATATTTTGTCTTCATTGCCTGAGGTTCTATCTTCCAAATGGTCTTGTCTGTGGGTGATACTTTCCATTGAACTTTTAAGTTGGTTTAGTGATTCCTTCACTTCAATGATTTCTTCTTTATTTCTTCTCAGGACCTCTAATATATCTTTACAGAAGTGATCTTTCATCTCCTGAAGCGAATCTGTTATTTTATTGCAAAACTCCTGTGCCTGCTCTCTTATATAATTCTTTAAGTTGTAGAACAGTTTTACTAAATTCATCCTGAACTCCTTCTCTGACATTTCTTCGATGGATTCTCTTATGGGAGTGCTGCAGTCCAGCTGGAAAATAGCTGCTAACAACATTCATTCTGCCATGTAAATGCCGTGCTGTCTTCACATTTCCTCTGCCAGATTAATCTGTCCATCACTTTTAAATTCAGCCTCAGCCATAATCTCAGGACATGGGCAAAATGTAGACAACTTCTTGGCCAAATGTAAATGACTATCCTCTCGCCCAGTTTCCCATACAGACCTTTTTCCCCCCTGATACTCTTGAGCCCAGTCTTTCCTGTTTACACTCCCATTGGCATTCTGGTCTTCTGAGCTATGACCAGACCGACTTTTTAAGTTCTGATTTACAATATTCAAAGGCTTCTCCATCCTGCATCTCAACTCTTCCAACTGCTTCCACAAACCAGTTTCTATGGCCTCTGGACCACATGGTCAGGTTAGTCACAGCAATGACCCCACTTCTAGTATCACTTTCTGTGTTAGTCAGATTTTCATTGCTATGACCAAAATACCTGACAAAAACAAGTTAGAGGAGAAAAGTGTTAGGTCGGTGGCGACTTGGTGGCAACTTAGAACAAAGCAGCCCGCACCGGAAAAGAACATCAATCCGATGCTGGCGGAAATGCCTGTCAATCAACAGGACCCCCTGGCCAATCCTGGAGTTCAGCCAACTCCCCTGGCCAACTTCAAGGGGGCAAGGGACCCTAGAGACACCTTTTCCTGTCCCAAGCCCTTCCCTTCCTGCTGTAAGCCCCATAAAAGTCCAGTCCGGTCAAGCTTCCACGCGGTTTCTCCTCAGATCCTTCCCCTGTCCCCTCTGTGGGTCTGATCGAGTTCCACCCGGGAGTGATATCTCAATAAAGCCTGTTCAGCAGCCCTTTTAAATCTGCCTCCTTTGGCCGCTGCCTGCCCCGACTGATCTGACAAAAAGTTTATTTTTGCCTTTCTGTTTCAGAGGCTTAGTGCACGGTTGGCCAGTTCCATTGCTCTGGACCCAAGGTGAGGCAGATTATCAGGCAGAAGATTGTGGTGGATAAAAGTTATTCCATGAACAGTGCCAGGAATCCGAGAGGGAATGACCATAGAGAAGATGAACCCTACCGGGGCCTGTCCACCTCCTCTAGCCATGACCCACTTGCCTACAGTTACTACCTAGTCTGTGCACTCGAGCAATGAGGGAAAGACCAGGTTACAGTCTCACAATCCCATCATTTAACCTCTTGGAATTCCTGCATCAACTCAGGAACTTTTGGGAACCACATACCCCATCCACATCAGAGGTGTGGTAGATGCATTTCTGTCCTTTCTTCTCACACACAGTAAGCCACGTTCAGTTTAAACGGCTACGTGATGAGTATCCAAGTCCTGACCAGCAATGTTAGGGTGACAGGGAGTGCAACCTCTCAAGTCAGCCTCTCCTTGACCACCCCAGGGAGGCATCTTCTCCTAGCCCAGGGGGTGCCTAGGGACCTGTCCACCTCACTGTCTTGGAGGAGGCCGTGGAACGGCAATGAGCGTTTTCCCAGGGATGTTTAAAAACGAAACCAGGAAGCAATGACGGTGTGGGAAGGAGAGAGTGCAGAGGCCACCAGCATTGAGGGGCCTTTCTTCCCACCTCCTACCCCAGGTGTGAGCAGAGGAGAGAAGCACAGTGACGGGCTACGGTCCTGCTCATGTCCCCTCATGAGTACTGAGGACTCACAGAGACTCCCAGGGAGAGCACTCCTCTTCACGGTGAAGGAAGAGCGCCTTTTCTGAACTCCAAGAGGCAAAACTTTCTTATACCCTCTCTGTTTTGAGAAGTCCAGATGTTCTCCAAGAAGAGGCAGTTACTGCTACCATCTCTTAATGAGGCTGCTCCTGCCTTGGCAGTGACCTCTGCCCTGCGCTGAGGGAACCAGATTGGCAGCACCCTGAATAAGGCCACCTGTACACAGTGGCTCTTGGGGGTCAGCGGCTGGTTGATCAAGGATAAATGCTGCTCCTCAGATGTTCTCCTGTCCATCTTGTGGCCATAGTCACAACTGCATCTTCCCAGGTGGGTGCAGGGGTGATGGGCAGCTATGCTTGGCAGGATGCCAGGCTCAGGTGTGAGGGTGATCTGTGGCCATGGGACATAGCTATGGGACCCACGGAAAGCCCATCCACAAGGACCAGGTTCTACCTAAATGAACTGATTCAGTATGCTTTTTGGAACCAAAAGAAGGACTTTTCCCATTTTAAGAAAGTGAATTGTAAATGAAGGACTCTATGGTGTTGCAGTAGATATGTTTGCTGCGTGTCCATTTTAGCTGCACAGTTCAGAGGCATTAGGTACATTCATGCTCTTGCACAAACTTCACCGTCAGCCATCTTCAGAGCTTTCTCACCTTCTAGAATTGAAACTCTGTTTCCATTGTACACTAACTGCTCCTGTCCCCCAGGCCTGACACCCACCATTCCATCTTCTGTCTCTGTGAGTTTGACAGCTCTAGACCATCATGTAAGTGGACATAAATAGCATCTGCTCCTTTGCAACTAGTTCATTTCACTGAGCACAATGTTCTCAATGTCCACTCATGATGTAGCACCTGCGGAGTTCCCCTCCATGAGCTCAGTGCTACTCCACTCCATGGGCTTGCGGACATTAGCTGATCTATCCTCTACTGATGGATGTTTGTGTTGCTTCCGCCTTTTGGCTGTTGTGAACAGTGCTGCTAGAACCTGGTCCTTGCTTACAGTTTTCTTGGGTGTACACCCAGAAATGGAATTGCAGTGTCATATGGCAATTATATGTCTAATTTTATTTGTTTATTTATTTGGTACCAGGGATTGAACCCAGGGACACTCAACCACTGAGCCTCATCCCCAGCCCTTTTTATTTTTTATTTAGGTACAGTTCCTCACTAAGTTGCCTAGGGCCTCACTAAGATGCTGAGGCTGGCTTTGAACTTGCAATCTTCCTGCCCCAGCCCCCTGTGTTGCTGGGATCACAGGCATGTGCCACTGTGCCAGCTCTGGGTCTAACTTAGTTTGAAGAGTCATCCAGCCATTTTTTCACCGTGGCAAGAATTCTTTGAGTGATACCTGGGCCTTTTGTTGGCCCTGGCTTATGTGTGTCCTCAAGTCGCTTCTAAAGCCATTCAGAATGGACGGAGGGCCAGTGGGCCTGCAGGGCTGAGCCTCTTGCAGACTTTCCATGTAGACATTTCGGGGGCAGTAAGATCATGGGCAAGAAGAAAACTGCTGGCCTCTGTGACGGTCCTGCTCCCCTGTTCCAGGAAGAATGAGATGGAAATGCTAGGACAGATGCACGGTAACAAGAGGGCCCTGCAGAGGCTCCTTGGAGCATCTGCAGGGGCAGGGAAGAGTCCATGAACATGAGGATGGACCACGAGACAGCTCCAAGTGCACAAGACAGGAAGCTCAGCGCAGGCAGGTGTGGTGGGCTAGCACACGTGTAGGTGGCATCCCGGACAAGAAGACAATGGGGCATGACACTGCCTGAAGAGCCAGTGTCCACGAGTGTGTGAACTGAGGCTCCCAACCCCAGTGAACCCACGGAGGACAAGATACTCCCATAACCACGACAGCACTGATGGGCACTGCCCAGCCTGCCTCCTGGACAATGCTATCCCACTGCTGGGGGAAGAACAGAGAAAACCATGCTGCACACAGAGGGCAGAGACAGGGAACAAACTTCACAGCAGACCCTGGGAGACACAGGAAAAACAGGACGTTTAAACTGCAGACTTTTTAGGTGGGTACCAGGGATTGAACCCAGGGGCACTAGACCAATGAGCCACATCCCCAGCTCAACTTTGTAATTTCTTTTTGCATAGGTATTCTCTCATTTTTAAAATTAATTAGTTTATTTTAGTTAGGTATATATGACAGCAGAATGCATTTTGATTCATTGTACACAATTGTAGCACAACTTTCATTTCTCTGTACACTATGTAGCATCGCACCATATGTACAGTCATGTATGTACCTAGGGGTAATAATGTCCACCACATTCCACCATCTAGGGTCTCACTAAGTTCCTGAGGCTGGCTTTGAACTTGCAAATCCTCATGCCTCAGCCTCCCCCTTGTCTGAAGTACCTCCATTTTCCCATGCTTCCACCATATGGATTAGCATTCACTTATCAGACAGAATATTCAGCCTTTGTTTTTTTTTGGGATTGACTTACTTTGATTAGCATGATCTTCTCCAAATCCATCCATTTATCTGCAAATGCCATAATTTTATTCTCTTTTAATGCTGAGTAATATTTCATTGTGTATATATACCACAGTTTCTTTATCCATTTATCTATTTAAGGGCATCTAGGTTGGTTCCACAGTTTAGCTATTGTGAATTGTGCTGCCATAAACATCAAGGTGGCTGTGTCCCTGTAGTGTGCTGATTTTAAGTCCTTTGAGTATAAAATGAGGAGTGGGGTAGCTGGGTCAAATGATGATTCCATTTCCAGTTTTCTATCTAATATAATATTCTATATAATATAGAATCTCTATATTACTTTTCTTATTGGCTGCATCAATTTGCAGTCCCATCAGCAATGTATGAGTGTGCCTTTTCCCCCACATCCTCACCAATACTTATTGTTGTTTGTATTCTTGATAGCTGCCATTCTGACTGTACTGAGATGAAATCTTTTGATTTGCATTTCCCTAATCACTAGAGATGTTCAACATTTTTTTCATATATTTGTTGATAGACAAGAAGATATCTTCTTGTGAGAAATGTGTTCAGCTCCTTAGCCCATTTATTGATTAGGTTGTTTGATTTTTTGGTGTTAAGTTTTTTGAGTTCTTTATATATCCTGGAGATTAGTGCTCTATCTGATGTGTGTGTGGCAAAAATTTGCTCTCAAAAAGTAGGCTGCCTCTTCACCTCATTGATTGTTTCTTTTGCTGAGAGGAAGCCTTGTAGTTTGAATCCATCCCCTTTATTGATTTTTGATTGTATTTCTTGTGCTTTAGGAGTCTTGTTAAGGAAGTCAGGGCCTAATCTGATGTGATGAAGATTTGAGCTTACTTTTTCCTCTATCAGGCGCAGGGTCTCTGGACTAATTTCTAGGTCCTTGATCTACTTTGAGTTGAGTTTTGTGCGCAGGGAGAGATAAGGGGATAAGGGTTTAGTTTCATTTTGATGCATATAGATTTACAGGTTTCCCCAAACCATTTGTTGACAAAGCTGTCTTTTCTCCTATGTGTTTTTGGCACCTTTGTCTAGTATGAGGTGACTGTATTAATGTGAGCTTGTCTCTGTGTCTTCTATTCTGTACCAGTGGTCTACATGTCTATTTTGTTACCATGCTGTTTTGTTACTATAGCTTTGTAGTACAGACTAAGGTCTGGTAATTTGATGCCTGCTGCTTTACTCTTTCTGCTAAGGATTGCTTTGGCGATTCTGGATCTTTTCTTTTTTCCAAATGAATTTCATGATTGCGTTTTATATTTCTATAAGGAGAATGAAGATGGGATTTTAATTGGAATTGCATTGAATCTGTATAGAGCTTTGGGTAGTATGGCCATTTTGACAGTATTGATTCTGTCTATCCAAGGACATGGGAGATCTTTCCATCTTCTAAGGTCTTCTTCAATTTCTTGCTTTAGTGTTCTGTAATTTCATTGTAGAGATCTTTCACCTCTCTTATCAGATTGATTCCCAAGTTTTTTTTTTTTTTGAGGCGATTGTGAATGGGTTAGTTTTCCTAATTTCTCTTTCAGAGGATTCATCCCTGATGTATAGAAATGCATTTGATTTATGGGCATTGATTTTATATCCTGCTATTTTGTTGAATTCATTTATTAATTCTAGAAGTTTTCTGATGGAGTTTTTTGGATCCTCTCAGTGTAGAATCCTGTCGTCAGCAAATAAGGATAGTTTGAGTTCTTTTTTCCCGTTCGTATTCCTTTAATTTCTTTCATCTGTCCAATTGCTCTGGCTAGAGTTAGAAGGAGTATGTTGAATAGAAGTGATGAGAGAGGGCATCCCTGTCTTGCTCCTGTTTTTAGAGGGAAGCCTTCCAATTTTTCTCTATTGAACTACATAAGACAATTTTCCTTTTAGCATTGCCATCCTTTAGGATGATGTTGGCCTTGGGTTTAGCATAGATAGCTTTTAAAATTTGGGGGTATGTTCCTACTATTCCTAGTTTTTCTAGTGTTTTGAACATGAAAGGGTGCTGTATTTTGTCAAATGCTTTCTCTGCATCCATTGATATAACCATATGATTCTTTAAGTCTATTGATGTGATGGATTATATTCATTGATTTACATATGTTGAGCCAACCTTGCATCTCTGGAATGAACCCCACTTGATCATAGTGCACAATGTTTTTAATATATTTTTTGTATGGAATTTGTCAACATTTTATTGAGAATTTTTGCATCTATGTTCATCAGAGATATTGGACTGAAATTTTCTTTTCTTGATGTGTCTCTGCCTGGTGTTGGTATCAGGATGATACTAGCTTTGTAGAATGAGTTTGGAAGGGTTCCTTCCTTTTCTATTTCATGGAATAATTTGAGGAGTATTGGTATTAATTCTTCTTTGTAGATCTTGTAGAACTCAACTGTGAATCCATCTAGTCTGGGGCTTTTCTTGGTTGGTAGACATCTTCTGTTTCCTTGCTTGAAATTGATCTGTTTACATTGTGTATGTCCTCTTGATCATATGTCTCCAGAAATTTGACGATGTCTTTGAGGTTTTCTATTTTCCTGGAGTAAACATTTTCAAAATAGTTTTCAAAATAATTGTCTTCTATAGTTCAATAGTGTCTGTCGTGATATTTCGGTTTTCATCACAAATTTTAGTAATATGAGTTTTCTCCCTCCTTTTCGTTAGGGTGGCTAAGTGTTTGTCAATTTTATTCATTTTTTTAAAGAACCAGCTTTTTAGTTTGTTGATGTTTTGAATTGTTTGTTTTGATTCACTTCATTGATTTCTGCCCTGATTTTAATTATTTCCTTTCTTTACTACTTTGGGTATTGTTTGTTCCTCTTTCTAGGGTTTTGAGATGTAATGTGAGGATGTTTATTTGTTGACTTTTCCTTCTTTTAATGAATGAGCTTAATGCAATGAACTTTCCTCTTAGCACTGCCTTCATAGGGTCCCAGAGATTTCCATAAGTTGATCAGAGTTCTCATTGACCTCTAAGAATGTTTTGATCTCCTCCCTGATGTCTTCTGTTATCCATGCATACTTCAATAGCGTTTGCTTAGTCTCCAGGTGTTGGAGTAGCTTCTGTGTTTATTCTATCATTGATTTCTAATTTCATTCCATTAGGGTCAGATAGAATGCAGGGTAGTATCTCTATTTTTTTGTGTGTTTTCTAAGACTTGCTTTGTGGCATAACATATGGTCTATTTTGGAGGAGGATCCAGTGCTGCTGAGAAGAACGTGTATTCACTTGTTGTTGGGTGGAATATTCTACGTATGTCTAACTTATTGATTGTATTATTGCGTTCTCTAGATTCTTTGTTTGATTTTTGTTTGGAAGATCTATCCAATGATGAGAGAGGTGTGTTAAAGTCACCCAATATTATTGTGTTGTGGTTGTTGAGAAAAATATAATGGCAGCTGCACCCCAGAGGGGAAAAAACCCCAACATGGCGCCTAAGGACCTTCTCTTCCTACTTTCCCTCTTTTTTTTTTCACTGGTGAGAAAAGTTCCTGCAGGTGTGAACTCTCCCGTCGGCACCCATTTCAAATCTCACTGGCGGGGAACCTTAGCCCCAATAAGAACTAATTCCTGGGCTCTGGAACTGATATCTGGAAGAACTTGCAATAAACGGGTGGCCCGCCATTTATCTAAGCCATGCCATCTCCCCTTAGATCTATATAAGCACACGGCCTTTTGCAATAAAATTGGAATTCTCCCTGGCGAATTGTCTTGCATGGAGGATTCTTTCATTCTGGTGCCGAAACCCAGGATATGGGTGAGCTCATTCTAACAAGAGTCCCCGTCCTCGGCTCCACTGAGACACTGTGCCCTGGTCCGCTCTTTCAGATGCTGGCTCCCTGCACTCACCACTGATCAGGCTTAGGTACGTTCCCCCTTCCTGGCTCGCCACTCTCTTCGGGCTAACAACAGGAACTGTGACCGTGATCCTCCGGCACACTCCTGACGTCCAGTACAGAGGAGGGAACCCACACCACTAAGACCTTCACAGGCCACAGTGGACCCTCTGATGACCCGCTTCCCTTTGGGGTGTGAAGCTTCTGGGTTTAGGCAAGAGACTCCTTGGTTTCTTCCTCCTCCGCTGGAGCTGCATCCCGCTGGAGCTGCGTTCTGCCCAGAGCTGCCTTCCGGCCGGGAGCTACGTTTTGCTGGCACTGCATTCTGCTGGAGGTCCATTCCTCTCATTCCTGACTCTTTCGCTCCAGTGAAAAACTTTCCTGACATCAGGTTGCTTGTGACTCCGGCCCAATTTGGGTCTCGCAGATAGCACTTCAGTGGTGATGACTGGGTAATGCCCTCTGTATTTCCTCGTGATAGTCGGTCATTTGGGGGACACCCACTTGATCCTCCGTTCACCCTGAGCTTCCAGGAAGGTATTCCGGCCCTCTCTTTACCCCTCTCTTATTCTTATTCTCTCTCTCTCTCTCTCTCTCTCTCTCTCTCTCTCTCTCTCTCTCTCTATCTCTATCTCTATCTCTATCTCTACCTCTCTCTTTCCCCCTCTCTTCCATCTCTTCCTGTGACCATGGGTGCCTCCTCATCTATACCTGAAACCTTGCCCCTCAAATGTCTAATGAAAAATCTAACCACACTGTCTCTCACACCAGATATTAAACCCAAACTTCTGATCAAATTCTGTACCCAAGATTGGCCTACATATCCACTGGATAATGGCAATCATTGGCCTCCAGAAGGCTCATTACATCCAAATCTCCTCTGGGACCTTTTTAACTATTGCCAGCATCTGAAAAAGTGGAGGGAGATTCCCTGCGTTGAAGGTTTTAGCCTTCTCGCACAGCACCCTGCTCTCTGCTCCTCCTGCTCCCCCTCTGAAGTCCTCCTTGCTTGCAAACCCCTCCCTTCCCCTACTTCTACTCCTGACTTCGCAGATTCTTCCTCATTTGACCTGGCAGATGAACCCCCACCTTATCCCTCAGCCCCATCCGCCCCTCCTCTCCTGCCATCCCCTCCTCTTCCTCTGCCTGATTCCACGGATCCTCAGCCTTCCCCTCTGCCCTCTTCTGCTGGTTCCACCTCCTCCTCCGCAGAGACACCCCCTTCCCCTCCCTCTCCTTCCTGTCCACCGCCGCCTGCCTCTTTCAGTCCTCCTGTTACCAGGTCTAAGGAACCCCTTCCCACCCCCATGACAATCACACCCCTTTGTGAGGTAGCTGGTCCCGAGGGTGTCATCAGAGTCCACGTGCCCTTCTCCATGTCGGACATCACTCAGCTAGAGAGGAAGCTAGGCTCATTCACGACCGACCCCACCACTTACATTCGGGAGTTCCAGTGGGTCCTGCAAGCATCTAGCCTCACTCATCATGACATCTACATGCTCTTGGCCAATACACTTCTCCCCGAGGAAAGGCGACGGGTCTGGGAACTAGCCCAGGCCCATGTTGATGAGAATCATACAACCAATCCCAACCACCCTATGGGCCCACACGCTGTCCTGGAGCAGGATCCTCTATGGGATTACAACACCCCTGGAGGCTTACAGTATCACAACCTTTTTGCATCCTGCCTCTTGGTGGTCCTGAAGAAGGCCGCCCGCAAGGCCGTTAATTTCCAAAAGGTGCAGGAGGTCATTCAGAATAAGGAAGAAATACCTTCAGAATTCCTGGATAGACTAACCAAGGCCCTTCAACAGTACAGAAACCTCGACCCAGAAACCCCTGACGGCCGTCATGTCTTAATGACGTATTTCCTGGCCAAAAGCTACCCCGACATTAAAGCCAAGCTTAAGAAGTTTGAACAGGGCCCTGCTACTCCTCAGACTGAAATCCCCATGGTCACTTTCAAGTTTTTCCATGTTAGAGAGGACGAAAGCGAACGCCGTAGGCAGAGGGCTGAAATCACCAAATTCCAAATGTTGGCCCAGGTCATTCGGAGAAGGTCATCACCACTCCGTCCTAATAAGACGCCCCCTGGAGCTTGCTTCAAATGTGGTAAGGAGGGACATTGGGCCAGAGATTGTCCTTCGCCGAGGATACCCTCCACCCCTGCCCAAAATGCCACCAAAGGGGACAGGGGGGTCAGATTGCCCAACAACCTGGAGGGGAGGTTGGTCAGCCGCCCGGCAACCCCAGCCTCTCCTGGGCCTGGCAGAGGAGGATTGACAGAGCCCTGGGCCTTCCCTCCCAACTATTACCATCAAGAAGCAAAAGCCCAGGGCCACCTTCCTGGTGGATGCACGCTTCATTACCTTCCTCTTGGATACTGGTGCCACTTTTTCGGTCTTGAGGGAGTATTGGGGTCCTACCACACCCTAAAAAACTCCTATTGTCGGTGTAGGAGGTAAACAGATTTTCCCTCGAACCCCCCCCCTATCATGTTATATGCAGGGATCCCTTTTGTCCTTCACACACTCCTTTCTCGTTATGAGCCATTGCCCCACTCCCCTTCTGGGAAGGGACATACTCTCACTATTGAAAGTCACCATTCACATATCACCCCACACCTCCCCCGCCTCTCATTTCCTCATGATGTTCCTAGGGACAGATACACCTCCTTCACGCACTCTTCCACAACTATCTAAACCAGTTAACCCTGAGGTTTGGGACACAACTACACCCTCTATGGCTAAATGCAGTCCTATTCATATTGTCTTATGGGACCCTTCAAGATATATTAGTCAACCACAATATCCACTCACAACCACAGCCCTCCTCGGATTAGAACCCACATCCAGGATTTATTATGGAAGGGGTATCTTAGGCCTACACACTCTCCTTTCAACACCCCCATTATGGCAGTTAAGAAACCTAACAGGTCCTACAGACTGGTCCAAGACCTTCGCCTCGTTAACTCCTCTGTGGTCTCCATCCGCCCACTAGTGCCCAGCCCCTACACCCTCCTCTCTCAGATCCCGGCCACTACTACCTACTTCTCAGTCCTCGATTTGAAGGATGGCTTCTTTTCTATTCCCTTGTCCTCAGAATCTCAGGATATCTTTGCTTTTACATGGACTGATCCTCGCACCCGCCATTCTCGTCAGCTTACCTGGACTGTCCTCCAGCAGGGATTCAGGGATAGCCCCCATCTCTTTGGCCAAGTTCTTGCCCAGGACCTCACATCCTTCCACCCCACCTGTCCAGACTCTACCCTCCTTCAGTATGTCGATGACCTTCTGGTATGTAGTCCCTCTTGGGAACACTCTCAATCCCACACTGCCCACCTTAATTTCCTAGCAGTTAATGGATATAACGTGTCTCCCCACAAGGCCCAGGTTTCCCAGTCTACTGTCACCTACCTTGGTTTACGCCTTGCACCGGGGAAAAAGGAAATAACACTGGATAGGAGGCACCTCCTTTCTAATCTTCCGGTGCCTCATAGGAAAGCCGAAATACTATCATTCCTAGGACGAGCAGGTTATTTTAGGGCCTGGATCCCAAATTACTCTCTTCTAGCCAAACCCCTGTATGACCTAGCAAAGGGACCTCCTGGTGAATCTCTTGCCTCCTCCTCCCCCCCCCTGCTACCACTTTCACAGACTTCAGCAGCAACTCTTAAAGGCAACCACCCTTCACCTTCCTGATCTTTCAAGACCATTTCATCTATATGTCCATGAAAAAGGGGGGCAAGCACTTGGGGTCTTGGGTCAAAACTATGGGCCTACATTTGCACCAGTGGCATATTTTCCAAGCAATTAGACCCTACCATCTGTGGGTGGGCCCCTTGCTTAAGAGCTCTGGCTGCTGGACAAATTTTACACAAAGAAGCCTCTAAGCTGACTTTCGGGGCCCCTTTAACTATCCACTCCCCACATCATTTGAAGGATCTTTTAGCTTATAAGGGCCCTCCAACCCTTCCTCCATCCAGAGTCCTATCGCTCCTCACTTCCTTTCTGGAAAACCCTAATATTACGTTCCTCCCCTGCTCTGCACTGAACCCTGCCTCACTGCTCCCAACGACCCCCACATCTGACACACCAGCTCATAACTGCTTGGAAACCTTGGACGATTTCCTCCCTGTCATTCTTCCATTTCTGAGGGACCACTCACCAGGCCTGACCTTATCTGGTTCACTGACAGCAGTTCCTTTAGGCAGAATGGCACTCATTACTCTGCATACGCCGTAGTTTTGGCCACTGAGATTATAGAGGCCAAAGCTCTGCCTTCGGGAACCACTAACCAACAGGCTGAACTTGTAGCAGCCACTCGTGCCTGCCTCCTAGCACAAGGCAAATCCCTCACCCTTTATACTGACTCAAAATATGTCTTCCATATTCTATTATCCCATGCTGCAATATGGAAGGAGCGAGGCCTACTTACCACCAAAGGTAATGCGATCACTAATTCGGCTCTTATAACCAATCTGATAGAGGCCTCCCACTTACCCACCCAGTTGGGGGTTGTCCATTGTGGGTCCCATCAGAAGGACGGCTCTCTTATCACTGAGGGCAATGCCAAAGCTGACCAGGCGGCACAAGTGACTGCTACCACTTCCAATTATGGCCCCCCTGGGGGACATATAATGGCCACTTTAGACAGCTCATCTGAAGCCCCTACTTCTTCCAGTAAGAACAAGGACCTTTTCGAGTTCCTCCATACTCTATTCCATTCAAATTCTTAGTTTTTGACCCTCTTCTTACAGAGCTGCTTCTCCCTCACGTCCTCTGACAAAGCCATGCTACAGAATATGGCCTCTAATTGTCAGATCTGTCAGCGGACCAACCCTCATACTCCTTTAAGGCCTAAACCGTTTCCCTCCCTCCAAGCCCGGGGACACATTCCTGCTGCTGACTGGCAGGTAGACTTCACCAACATGCCCACAGTATGGCGCACTAAATACCTCCTTGTCTTTGTGGACACTTTCTCTCGTTGGGTTGAGGCATTTTCCACTTCCAATAAAAAGGCTTCCACTGTAGCTTCCATCTTACTGACAGACATCATCCCCAGGTTTGGTAGGCCCACTTCCCTACAATCTGACAATGGCCCTGAGTTTATTTCAAGGATCGCACAAAAGGTCTCTCAATCCCTCTCCTTCAAGTGGCATTTCCACTGTCCATATCACCCCCAGGCTTCTGGGGAAGTGGAAAGGGTAAATTGGACTCTGAAGGAAGTCCTTACCAAATTGACAATGGAATTAAACTTAGACTGGGTCAAGCTCCTTCCCCTGGCTTTGCTTCGGATCAGAGCTCTCCCTAAGAAACCATCTTCACTGTCTCCCTTTGAGATAATGTATGGAAGACCTCTCACACCCCCTGGGCTGGTCGTTTCACAAGGGCCTCTCACCCGAGATTTGTCTTTGCCTCTCTTGTTTCATCTCCGCTGGGAACTCTGGAAATATCAGGACTGGCTTCTTCTGGACCCAGACTCCTCTCCAAATACTCCTCCCTTAACACCTGGGAGTTTAGTCTATTATAATACCCCAGAGGAGAAAGGGTCGCTTGACCCAAAATGGGAAGGCCCCTATCCTGTCATTCTCTGTACCCCCACCACTGCCAAGCTCTCCTTACCAACCATCTCACCCCCTGGATTCACATTCTAGGTTGAAGCCATATCACCAGGAGGCCCCACCTGCTGATGACAGGACCACCCCGGAGGAAATCCAAGAGTCACCTCCTGAACCTCCCCTTTACTCCTGCTCCCCACACCCATCTCACCCCTTTAAGTTGTGGCTCACACGGTGTTCCCCACAGCCCAATTCCTCTTAAAGAAGGCACAATGAGCTGTCCCAACACCCTAGTCCTCTCTCTCTCTGCTTGTTTTTTGAGCTCTGCTTGTTTTCTGTGCTCTGTCGGGACTGGTCTTTACCCTCCTCTCCTACCATGTACCAATTCACCCTTTGGGAATGATACTCAGAACTTGGCATGCAGAATGTCCGCACAGTGGATGCAACTACTTGCTTCATCCACAACTGCACCTCTGTTTCCCTAAAATTGTCACCTTCCAGGACCTTCGTCCCTGGTAGCTGGAACTGGCCTTTCATTTGCTTCCTTTTTGATCAAACCAAAGACTATTGCCATTGGTGGCCTGAGGTATATAATGGGTGCCCCTATTGGTCATGCAGGCTCCATGATGAATGCAGTAGCTATTCTTCCCACTCACTTGGCTACCCTGAAGGGTGGACTTCTAGTTACCTCAAATGGCATGAGGGCTCTTCATCTGATAACAGTGGATGGTCTACTTTAGATATATCTGATCCCAAGGCCAAATGTTGGGACTATATTGAGTTTGCTGTCTATGCTTAGACAACTTCAGCCAAACCCACAGGGTGGATGACTGTTGGCCGCTCCCTGATAATGCCACCTAAGGCAACCATCCCGGTAGTTGAACACATCAAGGAGTCAGAATCAAAACTTTGAGATCTTATCCATAGCCCATCCAAAGAGGATTCAGAGCCTTCAACCCCCTCAGGCCCCCCTCCTACATGGCTCAATTTCCTACACCAAACTCTCCGATGATTAAACTCCACCCCTCTTTCTGTGCCTACTTCTCAGTGCTTCCTCTGTGCTTCACTTAGTCGTCCACTTCTAGCAGCAGTCCCATTAGCAGCAGGAAATATTTCAGCAAAAACCTACAATTTCTCTAAGAAAGGACATCCCCTACATGTGACACGTAACCCACTATGGGAAAGTTATTCCACCAATACTTCATTCCATTTCATCTGTTTCCACTTGCCAACAATGAATCCTTTACCCATTTGTTCCTTGAGCTATAGCACCCCATCAAGCCCTGCATTTATGCAACCTAGACATTTCCTCTGGTGTAACGGGTCTTTAAGTACCTCAATGACCAATGTCTCTGGCACCTGTTTCTTGGTTACTGTAGTTCCTCAGCTGTCTTTGTATACTCCCACCAAATTCCGACAGTTGGCCCTACCTTCCTGCACCCATAGGGCAGTCTTTCTGCTGGTTCTGGTAGGCCTCACTTTAACAACCTCAGTGGCAAGTCTCGGACTCTCTGGTGGAGCTATAAGTCATTCTCTATGGGCATCCAATGACTTTCAACAAAAACTACAAGATGTGCTTGATACCACTGCTGAGTCTCTGGTCTCCTTGCAGCGGCAGGTTACTTCATTGGCACAGGTGGCTTTACAGAACCAAAGGGCGATTGATCTCCTCACTGCAGAAAAAGGGGGTACATGCCTGTTCCTCAGAGAGGAATGTTGCTACTATGTTAATGAGTCTGGGCTAATAGAAAAGAATGTTGTTAAATTGCAGGAATTATCGACCCAATTGCCCAAACTCACCTCCCCTAATCCCATAACGGGGTTCTTCCAATCCTCTCTCGCCACGTACTTGCTACCTCTCTTGGGGCCCCTTATTGGGATGCTCCTTTTTTGTGCTCTCTTGCCCTGCAGAATGAAGTTCCTTCAAACCCAATTGCAGAAAATTTCTAATCAAACTTTCAAACAGCTTCTGCTTAGGCACTACCAGCCTCTGATGACCAATGAACCCCCAACATCTTCAAGAGAACAGCTCACTCAGTGCTGAAGCTCACTACCAGGCACGATGGAATGCAACGGACATCGGACAGTGGGAGACAATGAGCCCGGAGACCCTCTTAATCTGCCATCCTGGATTCTTGAGTCTTTATGTCCTTTTAGGCCTCCTCATGGCCCCTGGCCTCTTCTCTGTCAGCCCCCCAACATGGAACTTCTGCCAAAAACTGAACTTTGCTTTAATTTTTATCTTCATCCTGTTTTTGTTCGCTCTGATCTTCTTCAGGTGCTGGTGACACTATGTCGAGGCAACGCTTCCAATATTTCCTAGAGTCTCTGTTACAGGGCCAGTGGCTGATACCAACGATCTCCTCCATCCAGGACTGGTTTGATGCCATCGACAACTTGTGGCTTCAGGGAACCTTCAAAAATTTCACCCCTATGGAAATAGCTGTCTATAGCCACTGGGTTTTATTTCTGGCTGCCATGATATCCCCAGACCTGCCCCCCAAACATTCCTCCACTTCCCCTTCTAGGCCCCACGCCACCCCCACACACAGCAGGAAGCAGCCGGATGTGACCAACGACGCCCCAGTTCCTAAGAAAACAAAAAGGGAGGAATGTTGGGAAAAGTATAATGGCAGCCACACCCAAGAGGAAAAAAAAGCCCCAACATGGCGCCTAAGGACCTTCTCTTCCTACTTTCCCCTTTTTTTTCACTGGCGTGAAGAGTTCCCGTGGGTGTGAACTCTCCTGCCAGCACCAATTTCAAATCTCGCTGGTGGGGAACCTTAACCCCAATAAGAACTAATTCCTAGGCTCCAGAACTGATATCTGGAAGAACTTGTCAATAAACGGGTGGCCTGCCATTTATCTAAGCCCTGCCATCTCCCCTTAGATCTATATAAGGACACAGCATTTTTGCAATAAAATTGGTATTCTCCCTGGTGAATTGTCTTGCGTGGAGGATTCTTTCAGTGGTCTCTTTGGTTCTTGTAGTTGAGAATGGTTCGTTTGATATACATATATGACCCATTGTTTGGGGCACAGATATTATGATTGTTATGTCTTACTGGTGTATGGATCCCTTAAGCACTATGAAATGTCCTTCTTTGTCCCTTTTCACTAGCTTTGGTTTGAAACCCACTTTATCTGATATGAGGATGGAGACCCCTGTTGTTTAAGTGGCCCATGTGAGTGACATGTTTTTCCCCAGCCTTTCACCTTCAGTCTGTGGATGTCATTTCCTGTGAGATGAGTCTCCTGAGGCAATATATTGTTGGGTCTTTTTAAAAAATACAATCTGTCAGTCTATGTCTTTTAAATAATGAGTTTCGGCCATTCACATTCAGAGTTATTATTGAAATACGATGTGTATTCCTGGACATTTTGGTTTATTTTTGGTTTTTAACTTGACTTGGTTTCTCCTTTAGTGGCTTTTCCTTCTGTATAGTTCCTCCTGTTGTTGATTTTCCTTTGCTTCTCATTTCCTCCTGGAACATTGTGCTGAGTATGCTCTGTAATGCAGGCTTTCTCGCTGTAAGTTCTTTTACCTTTTGTTTATCATGAAAAGTTTTTATTTCATCATCAAATCTGAAGCTTAATTTTTCTGGATATTAGATTCTTGGTTGGCGTCCCTTTTCTTTCAGAGCTTGGTCTATGTTGTTCCAGGATCTCCTGAGTTTGAGCATCTGGGTTGAGAAATCTGCTGAGATATGAATTGGTCTCTGCCTGTGTGTGGTCTGACTCCTCTCTCTTATGGCCTTAAGATTCTACCCTTAATTCATATGCTAAGCATTTTCATTACAATGTGCCTTGGTGTAGATCTGTTGTAATTTTGTACATTTGGTGTCCCATAGGCCTCTTGTATTTGGTTTTCCAATTCATTCTTCGTGTGTGGGAACTTTTCTGATATTATCTCATTGAGGAGATTGTTCATTCCTTTGGTTTGAATCTCTGTGCCTTTCTATATCCCAATAAATCTTAGATTTGGTCTTTTAATACTGTCTCATAATTCTAGGATGTTCTACTCATGGTTCCTTACAATCTTCACTGTG
The DNA here is from genome assembly GCF_052094955.1 of Ictidomys tridecemlineatus. Taxonomy (NCBI): domain Eukaryota; kingdom Metazoa; phylum Chordata; class Mammalia; order Rodentia; family Sciuridae; genus Ictidomys; species Ictidomys tridecemlineatus. The sequence goes on from NC_135482.1 coordinate 198,085,841, forward strand.
TGACAAACTTCATTTTCAAGATTGTAATCTTTGTCTTCATTATCTGATGTTCTGTCTCCCAAGTGATCTAGTCTGTTGGTGATGCTTTCTATTGAGTTTTTAATTTGGCTAATTGTTTCCTTCATTTCAAGGATTTCTGGACTTTTTTCCCCCAGACTCTCTTTCTTGAAGTAATCTTTTGCTACCTGTATTTGCTCTCTTATCGCTTTCTTGGAGTGATCAATTTTTGCCTGTATTTGCTCACTTAGGTCATTCTTTATTCACAGATCATTTTAATCGTGTAAATTCTGAACCTCTGCTCTGACATTTCATCCAATCCACTGTCCATGGGTTCTATTATTGTAGTATCCTGGTTTGTTTGGGGCACTTTCCTCCCTTGTTTTTTCATGCTTTCTATGTGTCTCCCTTTCTTTCAGTGTGGATCTGAGGTATGACAGTGTCTGACCTATAATCTTGCAGTGTCCACGCAGATTACCTGTACCTCACCTTGGTGCTGGGCTTCTAGTACCCAGTCAGTGTCCCACTATAAATGCTACTGCAACTAAAGTCACCTCTGGCAATAGCAGAGGTAACTCAAATAGCAGTGGGGTGACCCAAGATGGCTGCAACCACTTTCAGAGTTGGGGCTGAAAGGTGGGCTGCCTGTTCTGAGATGCCTCCAGGCCCCATCTTTGTCCCAAGGTGGAGCCTACTGTGTGAGTAGGGCTATGGTGATGGCTACAGTGTCCCAAGGTTGAGGTGGGCAAGCCCTGGGTCTGCTGTGGGTCTGCCAGTAGGCAGGGCAGTCCTGAGCCTATCTTGGTCTAGGCTCCCATGCAGGTCAGCGGGACAGTCCTGGGCCAAGATCTGGGCTGCAGGGTAGGTCTGCTGGTTGGCAGGGCCATCCTGGGCCTTACCTTGGCTTTGGCTCCCACCGTGGGGGGGGGCGGTCCTAGGCCTGGGCCTCCTATTTTGTATTTTATTTTGAGACAGGTTCTCACTGAGTTGCTTAGTGACTTGCTTCTTTTGCTGAGGCTGGCTGTGAAGTTGGGATCCCCTGCCTTAGCCTCCTGAGCCCTGGGAGTATAGGTGTGCACCACTGCGCCCAGTAGTGGATACTTTTATTATCAAAAATATATTTCAAACATGACAGCAAATAAAAGACTTCAGTTTCTGAAGAAGAAGAACTAACAAGATCCAGTTGAACCATCCCTTGAGAAAAGAAAAAAGAAAAGTAAAACCAAAATCTATGGAGCCATGTCTTCAAGACATGGGCATTAGGTGATGGAGGACAGAGAGCCCTGGAGGACAGAGAACCCTGGAGTCTGCAGCCAGGCCCCACCAGCCAGGCACTGCCGTGCAGAGGAGCAGGTGTCCCGGCAGGGCCACGAGAAGAGTCCAGGGCCCACCCAGGAGTTGTCCTGTCCTGCCTACGGGGGAGCGGTGTGTGTGGGGGAGTCTCAAGATGCATAAGACAGAAAGAAACCCCTCAAGGACTTCTTTTCTTTTCTTTCTTTTTTTTTTTTTTTTGCTTTTCTGTTTAATTTTTTTATTGGTTGTTCACAACATTACAAAGCTCTTGACATATCATATTTCATACATTAGATTGAAGTGGGTTATGAACTCCCAATTTTACCCCAAATGCAGATTGCAGAATCACATCGGTTACACATCCACAATTTTACATAATGCCCTATTAGTAATTGTTGTATTCTGATACCTTTCCTATTCCCTACTATCCCCCCTCCCCTTCCCTCCCATCTTCTCTCTCTACCCCATCTACTGTAATTCATTTCTCTCCTTGTTTATTTTCCCATTCCCCTCACAACCTCTTATATGTAATTTTGTATAGCAATGAGGGTCTCCCTTCATTTCCATGCAATTTCCCTTTTCTCTCCCTTTTCCTTCCATCTCATGTCTCTGTTTAGTGTTAATCTTTTCTTCCTGCTCTTCCTCCCTGCTCTGTTCATAATTGCTCTCATTATATCAAAGAAGACATTTGGTATTTGTTTTTTAGGGATTGGCTAGCTTCACTAAGCATAATCTGCTCTAGTGCCATCCATTTCCCTGCAAATTCCATGATTTTGTCATTTTTTTAGTGCTGCGTAATATTCTATGGTGTATAAATGCCACATTTTTTTATCCATTCATCTATTGAAGGGCATCTGAGTTGGTTCCACAGTCTAGCTATTGTGAATTGTGCTGCTATGAACATCGATGTGGCAGTATCCCTGTAGCATGCTCTTTTAAGGTCTTCAGGGAATAGTCCAAGAAGGGCAATAGCAGGGTCAAATGGTGGTTCCATTCCCAGCTTTCCCAGGAATCTCCATACTGCTTTCCATATTGGCCGCACCAATTTGCAGTCCCACCAGCAATGTACAAGTGTACCCTTTTCTCCACATCCTCGCCAGCACTTGTTGTTGTTTGACTTCATAATGGCTACCAATCTTACTGGAGTGAGATGGTATCTTAGGGTGGTTTTGATTTGCATTTCTCTGACTGCTAGAGATGGTGAGCATTTTTTCATGTACTTGTTGATTGATTGTATGTCCTCCTCTGAGAAGTGTCTGTTCAGGTCCTTGGTCATTTGTTTTTTGGGTTATTTGTTATCTTGTTGTCTAATTTTTTGAGTTCTTTGTATACTCTGGATATTAGGGCTCTATCTGAAGTGTGAGGAGTAAAAATTTGTTCCCAGGATGTAGGCTCCCTATTTACCTCTCTTATTGTTTCTCTTGCTGAGAAAAAACTTTTTAGTTTGAGTAAGTCCCATTTGTTGATTCTTGTTATTAACTCTTGTGCTATGGGTGTCCTATTAAGGAATTTGGAGCCCGACCCCACAATATGTAGATCGGAGCCAACTTTTTCTTCTATCAAATGCAGAGTCTCTGATTGATATCAAGCTCCTTGATCCATTTTGAGTTAACTTTTGTGCATGACGAGAGAAAGGGATTCAGTTTCATTTTGTTGCATATGGATTTCCAGTTTTCCCAACACCATTTGTTGAATATGCTATCCTTCCTCCATTGCATGCTTTTAGCCCCTTTATCAAATATAAGATAGTTGTAGCTTTGTGGATTAGTCTCTGTGTCCTCTATTCTATACCATTGGTCCACCCGCCTGTTTTGGTACCAGTACCATGCTGTTTTTGTCACTATTGCTCTGTAATATAGTTTGAAATCTGGTATCACTATACTGCCTGATTCACACTTCCTGCTTAGAATTGCTTTTGCTATTCTGGGTCTTTTATTCTTCCATATGAATTTCATGATTGCTTTATCTATTTCTACAAGAAATGCCGTTGGGATTTTGATTGGCATTGCATTAAACCTATAGAGAACTTTTGGTAATATCGCCATTTTGATAATGTTAGTTCTGCCTATCCATGAACAGGGTATATTTTTCCATCTTCTAAGATCTTCTTCTACTTCTCTCTTTAGGGTTCTGTAGTTTTCATTGTATAAATCTTTCACCTTTTTTGTTAGGTTGATTCCCAAGTATCTTATTTTCTTGGAGGATATTGTGAATGGAGTGTTTTTCCTCATTTCCATTTCAGAAGTTTTGTCGCTGATATACAGAAATGCCTTTGATTTATGCGTGTTGATTTTATATCCTGTCATTTTGCTGAATTCATTTATTAGTTCTAGTAGTTTCTTTGTAGACCCTTTTGGGTCTTCTAGGTATAGAATCATGTCACCCGCAAATAGTGATAATTTAAGTTCTTCTTTTCCTATTTTTATGCCTTTAATTTCTTTTGTCTGTCTAATTGCTCTGGCTAGTATTTCAAGGACTAAATTAAATAGAAGTGGTGAGAGAGGGCATCCCTGTCTTGTTCCAGATTTTAGAGGGAATGCCTTCAACTTTTCTCCATTCAGAATGATGCTAGCCTGGGGCTTAGCATAGATAGCTTTTACAATGTCAAGGTAAGTTCCTGTTATCCCTAGTTTTTCCAATGTTTTGAACATAAAGGGATGCTGTACTTTGTCGAATGCTTTCTCTGCGTCTATAGAGATGATCATATGGTTCTTATTTTTAAGTCTATTGATGTGATGAATAACATTTATTGATTTCCGTATATTGAACCAGCCTTGCATCCCAGGGATGAATCCTACTTGATCATGGTGCACAATTTTTTTGATGTGCCTTTGTATCCGATTCGCCAGAATTTTATTGAGGATTTTTGCATCTAGGTTCATTAGAGATATTGGTCTGTAGTTTTCTTTCTTTGAGGTGTTCAAGGACTTATTTTCAAGAGGAAAAGTGTCACTGGAATCAATCAATGTCCCCTTGGTATCACTTGACGAAGTCTGAGAAAAGCCCCGAGAGGACGGAGCTTCTGAGTGACTTGACTGCGTGCAGCACACAGCCCTGACTGTTGACAGGAATTTTAAGACATCCACACATAAAGGGTAAAGCTCGCAATGTCTGTGATCCATGTGAAGAAGCGGGAAAACGGGAGCCATGAAGAAAAACCAGTAGATCAAAATCGACTCAAAGTGGTCCAGATGATAGATTGAATAGGAGACGACACTGAAACAGGACTGTACCTTCTGTTTGCTCAGGAGCTGAAGGACAGACTAAGCACAGCAAGAGGAGGCACGATGACCACCAAAATGAGGTGTCCAGAAATGGAAATCACAGCGATTAATGGCAAATCAGACATTGCAGAAAAACAGATGAGTAAATGTGATATGCAGTGTCCACCATGGGAGGAAAGGCTAGAAAGAAGCAAAGAGGGCATCCCCGAGCAGAGAGAGCGTCAGGCGGCTGCACACGGCCGCTGGAGTCCCCCTGAACAGGCCAGCTCACGGGTGCCACTTGAGAGGCACACACAGGGAGCCAGCGCAAGCCCACCTCTGCCCCTAGCGCTGCAGGGGAACTGGCCGCGTGTCTGCCTGGCATCCGCAGACAGAACAGAGTGCCCACGATGCAGCCATCTACTCGAAGGACGGGGAAGCTTGCTCTTTGTCCACGCTTAGAACTCCACCCCTAGCAACTTAAGAATGTGCATCTTTTCCAAGAACACGCGGAACATTTAAAGAAATTCCCCACTACGCCATAAAGCCAGTCTCCACAAATTTCAGAGTGATATCATACAGATTGTATTCTTGTGCACACGTCAATGAAGTTGGAACTCTAATATGTTAACCACAGAACCCGAGTTGAATGATCACCAAGAGAACTTAAAAATATTTAGAACTCCCTCTGTATGCATTCCTAAACAGGAGAGTTTGGTGAACATGGCTGGCTGCCATCTTGCATAGACCCACTTGTGTCCCCCGTTTTGCTGAACACAGTAAAGACTCCCACATTCTATTCACATGACTACACTTGCTCAGCACAGGTCACCTACCCTGACCTCTGGGGGACGAGAGGGAGTTGGGGCTGCAGGGGCACATGGGGCTACTTTGGGCCAATGTTCCACAGCTTTGGTGATAAAAGTGCATTTTGCAGCTCAGTGATCTTAAGTCCATCTGCCTGCGTGAATGCCAATCACATTTCATGGGATAGCTGTGTTGAGATCTTTGCAGTGACTACAACCACACTGTGATGGAAAGGCAGATTCAGAGAACTTCTTTGCAACTTTCTGCATGAAGTGACAGATCCACTGTAAACAATACTCACCTCCTTATGGAGGCAATTTCCAGGTTCCCAGGTTTGCCTTACCTGTTGCTATTTTGGGAGCAATGAGCAAGCCCAGGATGTTGAAGCTGTGAACAGATCTATATCTGTCCCTCAAGGGATATGAACTCTCTCAGTAGATTCTCTCTCTGAAATATATTGCCATTGCCAGCCCCCACCCCCTCCCCTTTTTTTTTTCTGCAGACAAGGTCTCACTAAGTTGCCCAGGCTGGCTCAAACTTGTGATCCTCCAATCTCTATCTCCTGAGCAGCTTGGATTACAGGCATGGGCCACCACACCTGGTTTGACTGGCTTCCTATTTAAACAGTTTTATTCAGTGTGATTGATATACAGAAACCCTGTATGTATTCAGTCTTAAAATTTGATGAGCTTGGGCTGAGTGCTGTGATGCACACCTGTAATCCCAGCAGCTCAGGAGGCTGAAGCAGGAGGACAGCAAGTTCAAAGCCATCCTCAGCAACTTAGCAAGATCCTAATGTGGCTCAGTGGTTAAGCACCCCTGGGTTCAATCCCTGGTGCCAAAAAAAAAAAAAATTGACGAGCTTGAGCTTAGACTTGTGCAAAGGCTATGAACTGAATGCAGTCCTGACTTCAGGAGGCAGAGGTTCCGCACACAGTTATATCATATGTAGATCAAATAATTTTTTTCCAGATCTTTAGACCTTTCATTTCTTCAGATTTCTGCTTTTGCGATTGACTCTTGCTATTGCTGAAGAGAATGGAGAACAGCGAGTGTTTTACTTCTAGGCGTAAGTGAGGAACTTTCCACTTCCCACAGATGGGCTTGATGTTTCTGTCCAGTCTGGCTGGATCCCTGCTGGGTCTGCACATGTCCCCCCTAAAGCCAGGTGTTGCCAATGTGACGCATTAAGAGGCAAGGCCTCTAAGGGGTAACTGGGTCTCCCTGAGAGTGGGACAAGGCCCATGCAGGAGAGGTCCTGTGCTCCCACCTGGGTCCCTGACCAGGAGCCAGCTGCTACTCTTCTTGGACTTGCAGCCTCCAGAATGGTGAGATGGATTCCCTGTCTTTGTGAGTCGCCTGCTGTGCTACCTTTACAGCAACACAAACGGCTTAGATGACGCCCTTTCTCAGCTGATGGGGGCCCAGCCCGGTGGATGGGCTTTCCTGCTGGGAGGGGGCCATCTGCTGAGACCCTGGGAGCCTGTGAGGCTCAGAGATGTCAGGGTAGCCCCCCTACAGCATCAGGTGGGGTGTGCTGAGTAGGAAGGGTCACTGCCCTGTGACCACCCCCCACATCCCTCACCCTCATGCTCCCAGGGCACATGCAGGGACCCAACCTGGTAGTGTCACCTTGAGATGATCTCAGGGAACAAGAGCCGGATGTCAGCCAAAGCCGGGTTCCCACAGTACAGGGAAACGCAGAGACTGAGCCACAGAGACTGAGCCACAGTGGATACGCCACCAAACTCAGAGGTGAAGTGGCCCCAGTGCCTCATCCTAGCAATCTCCCCAGAACCATTTTTCATATGTAACTCTCGATAATAAAATTGGCATGCTGCACTGTTTTATCAATCATGCACTGGTAAAAGTTAAAAAAGCACAGCCTAGAATAAGTGCTTCTGACACTCGGAGCTTTATGATCACACCTAAAACGTACATGTTTCTACTTACATATGTATTTTGGCTGCAGAGAAGTATGCTAGAGTCATCACACTTCAGGAACGAAAGTACGTTACATCAAGATCCATTCCATGGAAAAAGTATATTAAAATACAGTTTTAAGGGGAAAAGCAGAATGTGAAATTCAGACTTTTTAGAAGGCCTTGTCTGCATTACTAAATGGGTGAGGGTGCTACAAGATTTTCATGGCATACAGATTCCGTTGGGTACAAAGAAATGATGTGAGCTTCAGTCAATGCCTTTACTACACTCAGATTATATCCTTTGCCACCATTTTAACTTATGATGAAATTTTAAGTGTCAATTTAAAACCATGCAGGCTACAACACCCCACCACCACCTGCTCCAGCTCATAGGTATTTGTGGCTGTCTTTGGGCATTTGGCAGGCAGGCAGCAAAACTCCAGGCAGACCTGCTCTCTGGAGTGCAAGAGCTCCAAACGCCCTCAAGTAACTTCCCAGGTGGCTCCCAGCCTCAGGGTGGCTGCCAAGGCAGCTGTGGAGGGTGTGTTTTGTGGTTTTAGTAGGTTATCTTGAGCACAGAGCACCACACACTATCAGGATGTAAAATATACAGATACATTGGGAGTGATTTTAGAGTGTCAATGTAAATAAGTAAAGGATCTCATTCAGTCTATGACCCTGGGGTTGCCAGTGAACTCCTGATGTAAGAATGAGCTGCACATCTTCACTTGGTGCATCCTTTCATGTTGGTCCTTTTTGCTGCTGACCAAAATACCTGACAAGAACAACTTGGAGGAGAAAAAATTTGCTTTGGCTCACAGTTTCAGAGGTCTCAGTCCACAGACGGCCAACTCCATGGCTGTGGCCCGGGTGAGGCTGTGCGTCGAGGCGGAAGGGCGTGGGGAAGGATGGCTACTCAGTCCAGGCAGCGGGAAGCAGAGAGAAGGGAGAAGGGGCCACAGGAAGATGCCCTTCCAGGGCTCCCCACAGTGTCCCATCTCCTGCAGCCCTGCCCCACCCACCCAGTTACCGCCCAGAGTCCATCCAAACTGGGAGGTATTGATTAGGTCATGGCTCCTCACGGTCCAATCATTTCACCTCGGAACATTCCTGCATTAACAGGAGATTTTGGGGACACCTCACATCCAAACCAGAACACCTGGTTTGCCCGGTGGCTTGTCCTTCTGCTGTCTGATGTGCAGGGCAGCCTGGCACTTGCTCATCCTGCTGGTGTGGAATCCTGGGGCCGTCCTAAGCGTGACCTGTAAGTCGGTATGACGTGAGCCCACAGCGGCTCTGCTGCACCTGGCCCATGTGGAATGCAGCACACGCCCCTCGAGGCTGCAGCCATCCCTGCTTGCCCCTCCACCTGCGCTCCAAAACACCAACCTGAAGGGGGGGACCCGGGAGTGGCCGCCCGTCTGAGCTCATGCTGTCTGTGATTCCCCAGGAAGGACTCGGCCCTGGTCCTCTCAGCAGGGAGACACCAGACTCTGGACAGGAAAGGGCTGATGCCATTTTGACCTCCAGATTTTCTAGTAACTGAAGCCAGGCCAATGTCCAGCTGAGAGGAGGAGCTGTAGGAGGTGGCAGTTTCAGTCCAAGGACGACAGAGTGCAGGAGCGTTTGGATCTGGAAGCCCATCGCATGGGAGATTGGGGGTGGGCTGGATTGTGTCTCTCAACCCCAGCATGACTGCGTTTGGAGGTGCTTAAAATTAAGGTGGGTGATTAAGGTGAAAGCCATAAAGGTGGGTCCTAATCCCATAGAATCGACCACATACAAGAAGACCGCTGCCAGGACACCAGGAGAAGGCAGCTGTCTGCCCTAGCAGGACCCAACCACGCGGGCACTGGACTTCCAGCCTCCAGAAGAGTGAGAAATCAAGGTGTGTTGTTGAAGCCACTTGCTCTGTGGTGTGTCATGGTGGCCCTAGACCACTAACCCAGTGGTAACTTATTTGTGGAAATGTTGTTTTGAAGTCTGCATCTAAATTTTGCAGGACTAGACACAGCAGCTCGGCAGTGAATAGGAAGGGGTGGGCTCAAATGAGTCAAACCTGCCAGGGACGGGGTAGGAATAAGGTGGCCCTTTGGACTTGGCTGGAAGCGCACGGTGGGTGTGGCCACTAGCCCCTGAAGTCCCCCTGCCAGCACCCCTGCAAGAGTCCTGACAGCACGGGGGTCCCTGCGAGTCTCACGCCCTGGAGTCCAAGCTGACTTCTTGCTCTGTGGGCTCCACTTTCCAGCTGCAGGTGTTTTATCCGAGCGTCCTATTTACAGAGCAGTGGCCGGTCTATTAACAAGCTGACTCGGTGGGATAAAGCAGACACAGCAGCCTTATTCTTTCTCACCCAGCCCTTTGAAGCCGAGCTGCCATCCTTCTTCACAGGCACCCAGAAGTGCTCAGGAGATCTAGGGCAGGAGCCGGGCCTTCCTGGTCGTTGTCAGGTGTTAACAAAGCAACACAGTTGTTAGGTACAAAAAAACCCCAGGCCAGGCTAATATTAAACCTTCACACTCTTATTTAGCATTGAGCCTCTCTCCTCTCCCAGCTCTGTCCCAGCCTGGACTCGGGACTGGGGTGGGGTAGGGGTGGGACAGGTTGGGCCTCTTCACTCTCCGCCCTCCATGCAGCCTCTGACTCCACCCCAGGGGACAGGAAGGGCACAGGTGAGGAAGGAAAGTTCTGCACCTAGCACTGGTGCCTTCTTCCAAGCCAGGTGCTTTCTTAGCTGTGGGTGTCCCTGAGGGACCTGCCACCAAGTGGCCCTGAAGCTCCCAAAGCCCCCAAGCAGCACTGGAAATTCCCTGACTCTGCTTTTGAAGTCCAACCCCTCTCCCGATGTCCACATCAGAAGTGGTTCCAGCCTGGATTCCCCTACAGGGCCCTGTCCAGCCTGGGGCACAGGAACACTCCTGCCCCACTGTACCCAGGGTGTGAGTGCCCCCACACTGACCCAGGGATCGGCCTGGGGCTCTTGGCTGGGTGAGGCCAAGTGCCAGCCCCTGGTTGTGGAGGAAATGTGGGGAGGACAGTCACTGTGCCACTCTGAAGGATGCTCTCTCCCTCTCCCCAGCTCCCTCATTCAACCTGGAGGAGGGGAACTGGTGAGGCTGGCACCCCCCCGCACCTTGTTTCAGACTGTGGGGTCCCGAGGTATGACTTACAGCGCTGCAACTCAGGCGGGAGGAGGCCTGTAACCTGAGGCAGGTGCCTTGCACCGAGGAAGGGGCAGCTGGAGTAGCTCCACCAGCTGGCCAGAAGTCCTGAGGACAGTCCACCTCCCCGCAGAGGCAGCAACAGGATCCCTGTGAAACTGTGAGATCCGGCTGCACGTGTGGATATCGCCTGAGGCGCCACTCTCCCTCTGGCATGCTCTGCCAGCTCCAGCCTGGTTGCGAGGGCACCCGACGCTCCAGAGGGGCCATCCTGCCTTCTATGGCTTTGTCTGCATCACATGCATCTCAGTGGACAGTCCAGCCTGGAAAAAATGAACCCCATAAAGATATTTTCCCAATTTCCATTAGCTCTGGGCTTGAAACGGCTCTTCACCCTCCTCTGTGAATGTGCCCAGGCTCACTGAACCTCCTTCGGGCTCCTTCGGGGACATCTGAGCATGGACAGGTCCCTGGGCAAGAGAATGCCCTTGCCAGTGGGAAGCAGGGTGGGCGCTGGCTTCCTCCGCCCTTTTGTGGCACCGCCTCCCCTCCCCTGTGTCCAGAGCACAGCAGGCTCCTCTTGCCGCATTCTCAAGGCATGATGGGAGCCTGAGCTGTGGTGACTCCTGAGCTGTCCCAGGAGTAAAGCACTGAGGCAGAGAAAGAGCAGCTGCCTCTGGTTGCTGCTGCCAAGGGAATGCCTGACACGGGATGACTTACAAAGAACAAATGGATGATGGCACTCTTCTGGGCGCTGAGAAGTCTGAGGTCAAGGGCTGACCTGCTGTGTCTGCATGGCAGAAGGCGGGGAGCAGAGGCAAAGGGACGGGACTCACGCTTTACTACTTGAGTTGGGCCATGGGAGGGGCCCCAGGCCTGACTTTCCTCCCACTCCCAACACCGTGACCTTGTCAGTTGAACTTCAAGGCACGTTTTGAAGGGGATAGACATTCAGACCATAGAATCTGTGCAGAAACGTTTGTGAAGGATAAAGGAAAATGCTTACCGTGGTTATATCTGGGAGAGGAAGGAAGGAGGAAGACTTGAAATTTTTATAATCTGTTCTTCAGAATAGCTTGGGTGTCCTGGTCTGTGGGCCACGGAATCAGGGATGACCTGTGGAGGGCTGGCAGGGATGCTGTGCCATTCTCAGTGCCCCTGGCTCTTGGCCTGGGCTTGGGGCAGCTCTGCTTCTCCCTTCTCCTTTGCCTGAGACGCCATTCTCTTTCTCCTTCCTTTGCCTGGTGACTTTTCTCATGAGCCACATATTCTTGACTTCTAATTTCCCTTGCAACCCTCCTTGGCTCGTTGCATGGAAGCCACCTCCTCTTGCCTGGTGTCCTCACTTTATGTTCCTTGATGAGTCGGGGTCCCGTCAGGAAAACAGAAGCCACATTGGTAGTTTTAGCAGACAGAATTTAACCCAAGGAAGGGGTCGATCAATACACGGTGTTGGAGGGCCACAAAGCAGAGGGGTTTGCGATTACACAGAGGTGACCAGCAGGACACAGCTGTCAGCAGGGGATGGGGGTGGGCCATCAGACTTCAGGGGAGGGCAGACCTCTGAGGCCTGGGGCCCTAGCCCTGGGAGAGGGGACTGCCAGGTGCTGGCAACCCTGGAGTCTGGAGGATGCCACCTAGTTGTGGGGCTCAGACCTTGGGAGAGGGGGCTGCCCAGCTGGTGCTGAAGGCTCTGGGGGCTTCGGGGCTTGCTTCCAGGGAGTTAGGAAACACTGAAGACCACCGTGAGGGCCCTGGCAGTGGACGGTTGGCAGGGCCACCCATGCACATGGAGGGAGCATGTCTCTTCTCCCTGCTCAGCTTCTGGTCCCACTCTGGGTGCCCAGTCTTGGTGGCATATAACTGGAAGCCAGCCAGGAAGGAGAACAGAGGGGGCAGGGGCCGTCCCAACAGAGTGTGGAAGGCTGGGTTGGGAGCTGAGAGCTGATGGTGCTGGAACAGACGTGAGCCTCTTCTGGGGAGTTTCCTTGTTCTTACTGAATGTGCAGGGTAAAGAGCAGCACCACCACATCCTGGGAAAGGCTGGGTCTCCAGCCTCCATGGCAGCCCCAGATGCACCTGCACACCAAGAAGCAAATGCTCCTTCTCAGTGCCCTGACGTGGCACTTCCCTGTGCTGGTCATGGTCCCCTCTGATCTTTTCTGCTGTAGATAGTTCCGGTCTTAGTTCATACACTTCACATTCTTCACACTTCTAATCTTGCTGATCTCACATGATCCATAGAGCTACTGCTTGAGCCCACCACGCTCTTTCCTTGTGGAGAGTTTCCACTGTCCAACGTTAAGATGTCATGCCGGGCTGCGAAGTCGCTCAGTGGGAGAGCCCTGGCCTAGCTTGTTCAGCCTGGGCTCCGTCCTAACACTGCCCTAGCCTCATCAATCAACCAATCAAATCATGCTGTTGGGAAAACACTGCGCCTGTCACTTTTCTTCATTTGGAGCACTCCTCAACCCAGGGCCTTGATTCTGCCTCACTGTTGGCCTCCTGCGGCCCTGGCACCCGGCCTGGCAGCTCACGAGCACCACCTCCTCCCAGCACCTTTCCTCTTTGCCTTTCTGTCATTCTGAATCCTTATAATTGATAACTTTCCATGGTCATTCTACCCTTCATTTTCTTAGCTCTTCTTTGAACCCACAGTTTCACTTTCTTGACTTCATCTCTGCCTGGTTTCCTGCCCCACCCCGCTCCGAGTGGCTCTGTGGGGAGTAGGACTTCCTCCCAGGTGGAAGGAAATCTAGTACTTGAACAAGCCCATGAAGCATGCAGAGCCCATTTCTTAAGGGACTTCTGTATTTTCATTAAGTTGTGGTTTCTAAAATTGGACTCCAATTAATCAAAGCCATAATTCATTTGATGAGCCTTTTTATTTTTTATTTTTAGAAATAAGTCAAAGAGCAGAAACTGTACAATTAAACACGTTTCCCGTTGGAAGTGAATTTGCAACAGTGAATGAAGTCGTTCACAGAGCAAGGCTTCCACAGAGGGTTGACCTGGCTTCTCCCTGTGCACAGGGTGGCAGCAGCTCTGTCACCAGGCGGTCACCTGCTGGCATCCAATTCTATTTCAAAAAGTACTTTTTGATAATTCTAAGTTTTGCATGAAGTGCAAGTAAAAAAAAAATAGTGTTTTAAAAGAAAACTCAAAGCACTACCTATTTTTAAGACAATGTTTATCTAGGGCTTGACCACAGAAGGACAAGTCTCTTTCCCTGTCCTTGATTCCTACCTTGGCTATTTCACACCTTGGCCAGGGCTCAGCCCTCACAGGCATCCTCAGGTAGAGTCTCCTCAACGCAGGACACACACAGGTGAGCAATGACATAGCCACCTACACACCCACCCACCCACAACTTATATATAGCTGGAGAAAGAACGGAGACAGAGAGGTCAATTATGATTTAAATTGCTTAAGAATGTGCAATAGGAGTGCTAAATAGAAACTTCTGGAAAAGAGGGGATATTCTACAAGAGGAATTCTAACATGATTTAAAATAACTAAACTCTTGAAAAAATGTAGGAATTTAGGGTGAAGAAAATAGGGGGAGCCAAAGCCCTTCATTGCCCAGCTAGGCTGTGAAGCAGGGATGGGCCGGTGGCAGGACAAGACAGCCTTCTGAAGGCCCATCTTGCTGGTGGCTGTGTGCTGCCAGAAGACGGCAAGCCCAGGGGGGGAGGAAGCACCACGAGGCCCCCTGGACAGTGGAGAAACACAAGCAGAGATGACCACACGATCCTTGCAAAGTTAGGATGTGCTCTCCAAGTTTTAACGGAAGGTCCAACAAGTGGGAGGAAGAGAAGTTTGAACAACTCAACAAGAATATTGTAAGGAAAGTAGAAAACAATGATGCAAAAACAAATAATAACTTATTTAAAATAAGAAGGATGGAATGAAGTGTGGCAGTCAGTACACTAAATGTTGGTGGATGTATTTTGCTCTAAAAAGATACACTGTCAAATGGGCATAAAGTAGCCCCAATTCATGCTATTTACATCACCAAACTTAGGGTAATGAAGAAAGGTTGAATATTAGCCTTTGGGCAAAGAGATGTCAGGTAAACACTAGCAAAAAAGAAATGGGAATGAAAAAATATTATCAAATGAGCTGAAGATTGAAGAAGCAGGACCAAAGAAAGCTGTGAATTGATTGAAGGCATAATGTATGAAAAAGATAGAGAAGTTCTCAATCAAGCTGTGCATTTGGTATCATGGATACATTCCTAACACCATGTGGAATTGAAGGGAAATTTGATTTTAAAATATGTCTTTGTGGATTGACAGATCTAGCAGATAAAAAAAGGTGGAGGCAGAAAGGATCAGGAAGCTGGGTGGGTGGAGCGCACTCTGAAGCACAGATCCCTCCAGGGGGCCCCTGTGGTAGTGGAACTTCACGAATCTATCCTGGGACGGGATTCAGAAAGCCACAGGCACACCAAGGCAAGGAAACACAGGTAAAAATCCAAACAGTGTCTTTAGCTTGCTTAGTAATGTTGAACTAACTTCAGTGTACTTGATCTGAAAAATGCCCTGGTTTTGTGGGTGGTTGTCACTGAGGGGGGGTGGGTGTTCAGCACAAAGAAACGATACTTTTTAAAAACAGTTTAATAGTATTTCAGAACAAAAAGTTTTTAAAGGAAGCACAGAAACTTGCATACTGTGAATACATATTTTCCTGAGCAGAGTATATGCATTCTTTTATGTGCTCATGGGCCATTTAAAATCTTAGCAAAGCTTAGAAAGCAGGAATTTATGAGCTCAATTGCCTAATCAGAATCCAAGGTCAACAAAGTTTCAATTTCTTGGCAAGTAAGACATATCTTCCTATATATAAAGATTTGGTTAAAGTAAACAACCAAAAGAGAAATTATAAATCCCTTTGGATGCAGTGAAACAGAACACAGGACTCTGCTTTCTAATAAAACTCATGGGGCGCACTGGGAAGGAAGAGTGAGGGGTTCCGCATCCCGGAGGTGAGTGGAGCACGATCCGGAAGGGATGGGCCTGAGAGTTTGCCCTGCCCGAGCTGATCCCCAGCAGCATCTCTGTGGCTGCCTGCAGGAGACTGAGACCTGGACCAGGGATGAGGCTCTCACTGCTCACCGCTGTGCAGGCAGCAGCAGCTTCCTACTGGAGCCCCTTCTCCTGAGCCCCACGGAGGCCAGGCAGAGGGCCAGGTGGAGGCTGCAGGCCCGGTGGCCTTGTGCCCCGGCCGAGGGCCTTAGGAAATCCCAGCCTTTCGAGGGACTGCAGGCAAGCCTGCCCAGACTTTATCTCACACGGGGCCATCGTTTTAAATGTGCCGGTCAGCAAGAAAATTGCCCTCTGTCTGGGCGGGGAGAAATATCTGTATCATTCAAGGCTTTTTGCTATAAAACATGTTGAAAGGAGAGTCTGGGATGAAATCTGTAGCACCTCTGTGAGATATTCAGAAATGCTAGGGACTCCCCAGAAACGGTCCCCCAATACGAGGAGAGAACCTGGGAGAGGAAGTAACAAATTGAAAGGCATCAAGTGTGTTCTTCAGACGCCATGAATCCATAACAGTACTTCCATAGCCACTGGTCTGCCTGGTAGCATGCTGCAGCACCAACTCCCTGTGCTGAAAACTGGTACACGGCAGAAAACACGTGAGCCTTTATTTGCCTTTGCTGTAGGAACTCGGTGCCCGTGTCCCAGGTAGGGGAAGAGGACAGTGCCTCTTCTAGACCCCCGCTGATGACTGACAGAGGGACTGTCAAGACTGGGCGAGCCCAAGAGAAACACAGAGTCTCGGAGGAATGGGGAGGGCTGCTGAAGATGGCGACGGCAGGGTCCACAGGGACAGATGGAGGGCAACACCAGAGCCCCAGAGAGGTCCTGGCACTGCACCTGAGTGGAGCCAGAGGGAGCTCGGCTTCCCCCCTCTCACAAGGCAGGGCCCTGGTGACTCCCCACATTGTCTGTGAATTAAATTGTGTCCCCCAAAAGATACGTTCAGGTCCCGAGTCTCAGCACTCATGGACGGGACTTTATTCGGAAGAAGGTCTTTGCAGATGTGCGCAAGAAGAGGCCGTCCTGGGTGAGGTGGGTGGGCCCCAACCCAGCAGCTGGTGTCCCCGTTAGAAAGGGAAGATGGGACATGGACACAAAATGGGAGGGCGTGTGAGGACAGAGTATTGAGGTTGGAGAAGGCGCCCCAAGGACTGCGCCCACCAGAATTCCCTCAGCCTCCCGCAGGGACAGCCCTGCGACCCTGCATGCAGACGACCCTGCGTGCAGATGCTGCTCCTGGACTGTGAGAGCATACACCTCTGCTGCTTGGACCACCCAGGATGTGAGGTTGTCAGCAGCCCAGGAACAAGGCAGGGTCCAGTGGGACTGCACCCCCCAGGCGGCTGCCACTTGACAACTGCAGCTGCACCTGGCCTCCTCCTCCTCCAAGCGCCTGGTGACTGCCTCCCCACAAGTAGTCCACCTGACCCCCGTAGAGAGTCTGCTTTCAGGCCCCGAACCACAGCAGTGGGACAGAAGGAACCAAGGAAGCAGATGCCCAGGAAGAGACTCTGAACACACACCTCTTGCCAGCCAGATGGCATGGCCACAGGATGCAGTGTCCATCATGGTTCTCCACAGAAACAAGACCAAGGAGATATCCAACAATAGGCAGGGCCTCTCAGCCCTCGCCTTGTCTGTGGCATGCGCACTGTCCGCACGCGGGTACCTTCATGAGAGGAGTAGGGAGCTGGCAAGGCCTCCAGCTTCAGCCTGGAGGTCCACCGCCCCAGCTGAACCGCCCTCCCTTAGGGCGGAGGGGAGATTAGGCCTCTCATTCTGTTCAGGCCTTCAGCGGATTGGGTGAGGCCCACCACCCAGGAGACATCTGCCTAGTCCAACCTTCATCTCACCTGAAAGCACCCTCCGGCACCTAGGGGTGTTTAGCCAAGCACCTGGGGGCCCACTGGTCCAGTCAGGCTGACATGGAACATGACCCCTGCAGCTGGCATTGCTGTGTCAGGCCAGGTGGCAACACTCCTCCACAATGACTGTGACTCTCACCTGTGGGGAACTAGAACGAGGAGCAGGTGCCCTGGACGCCCTGGCTCCTGAAACAACCCCAGTGCTGAAGCAGAGTTATCACCTGGGGAGGGCCTTGCCGCGGGATGCCCTCTCATCTGGCGACTCTGAGACCTGCTCCACTTGCTTCCGTGAGCTCCCCAAGGGAGTGGATTGCTCATTTACACACCCTGTGTCCACCCCATCTGCTTCTCTCCCCATCTCCATGGACCTTCCTGAGGTCTCCCCCCAGTGACCCAGTTGCATCTAAGTTGTTGGCTTAGGACCTGCTTCTGGGGGACCCTAACTAGCAAGTGCCCAATTGCTGTGTTTCATGTATCCTAGGGTGGCAAAACATTTTCTGATCCTGTGCAGTTTGTAAGCCGTATATGTTTATAAGCTATGTTTTCCTGCTTGTATCTTTAATTTCTAGCAAATGCTAAATGACCTTATTTATCCCAAATAAATGGCACACTTTTTCATGAGATGAGAACCTCCAATGATGTACAGTAGTTGCAATGAGCCCCATAGAATGGTTTTCCTCTTGCATTTGTCAATCTAGTTGATGGGCCCATTTGAAAAAAAAAAAAAGCCATTTTGATAGGAGTCATTATGACACAGCCCAGGCCAGTGTCCACATGGCTGTGCAGCTTGAGGTTGAAGTGAATTCTAACATGTTTTCATGTGACCATGCAGGGTCCCACACAAACTGAGTGGCATGGCTCCACTGGATAGTTGGGAGGTACTGGCAGCTGAGTTTGTGGGGATACCCTAACTATGACATGGGCGTGGTTAACAGCCACTGACAACAGCCATGCTGGGTGTGACCCAGAATCCTCTTGGGGAAATGAGGGAACCAAACAAGGCTTTCCCTGAAAGCTGCTCCACATCCCTTTAGGTCAGCCAAACTAAAAAACAAAACAAAACAAAAATGCAACCAGTAACCGTAAAGCATTTAAAAGTTCAGGGACTCCAGACAAGAAGCCTGGCTAATAATCCTTGGTCTGGGAGTCTCCTGACAATTGGCTCCCAGGTTCATCTGTCCTGAGGCTACTTCCTGGGGATGGATGGTGTCTGTAGGGCCATTGATTGAATCAATTTGAATCTCACTTTTTTTTACTTGATTATAATAGAATCTGAAACTGTAATGAGTATATTCTGAATTATTTTGCAAATAATCAGCTAATAAGAGTAAATAAGAATCTCAATGGACAACTACCTGTGGGCTGAGAACTTTCATGGATAAAGACTCTCTAGGAACAAAATTGGACGTAGTTTCAATTGCACTACTGTTTGCTGGGAAGCTGGATGGAAAAGGTGGGTATTCCGATTCTGGAGGAGGAGCCACGGTCTGCATTCCAACTCACCACTTGTGTGTTACCAGTAAAATGGGCACAAGGAGCTACTTCACACCGCCATTCTGAGGACGAGCAGAACCGCGCAGGCAGAGAGCACTTCTCAGACAGCAGGGGCTTCTTTGGCAACTGCAGCTGTTCTCAATGGCAGCTGTTCCCACAGAATAGCTTGCCCTCCTGATTCAGAATTCATACTGCTATTTGAATTTTGTGTTTGTATTTGGAAAGAAAATTTAACCACTTAACTGGGGGAAGCTGGAATTAAATGCAATTAACGATTGCCATCACATACACTGGGAGGAGTCAGAGGAAGAGGAGTGCGCCTCTTTAATTTGGAATCTTTATAGATTTCTAGCCTTTGTCATTACACGGATTCGTATTCGTGCCTGGCACATGGTAAGATCTCATAGGTGATCACAAATGTTATTTTAAACTGCCGCGGAAATCACAGCAAGCCAAGGCGAAGGCGCGGCCGGTGGTTGATGTAAACGGAAACACACGTCCTTTGAGAGGGGTCTCCGTCCTTCTTCACACAGGAGTAAGGTCACTAGTTGTTGGAAGAAGCTTGCTCGTCACGCGACAGTCGGCCGCCCGAGTTCCGTGGGGTCTGCGTTGGCTGCCGGGCGCCACGGAGGACGCCACCCAGCGCCGGTCGGTCTAACTGCGCCGCTCTCCTCCCTCGCGCTGCGCACAGACCCACTTAGGCTGTGCTATTTTCTTGACCTTGCCCCAACAGGCTTTGAAACGTCACCACCAATTTAACGCGGAGCCACGCCAGGCTTCTAGCCGATGGCCCCAGCTGGCCGAGCCACCCGCTTCCGCCAGCTGAGGTCTCCGCCGCGTCCACCGCCCCCCGGCAGGGGGCCCTCGAGCCGCCCGCCGCGCCGCGCTCTGGCGCCCACGTCCCCCAGGGCTCGCAGCGCCTCAGGAAAATCAATTCCTGCCCAAATTAGACCCATCTGGTTACAGATTTAATTAGCATTTGGCTCCGTCATTACTGGCTTGCAAGGTAGCGAGACACAAACGTCTGGCTTTCAGCACCGCCCCCACCCCGAAATAGGACTGGCAGAAATAAAAAGAGCATTCTGGGAAGTACTTAATAATGCGAACCTCTTGCTCGGAATATAAACAAAGGGCGCAGAGTCCCTGGCGGGCGCGGCTGCTAGGCGGCTCGGCCGGGCTGCGCAGGTGAGCGCGGGGCGCACCCAGCCTGCGCCGTGCGCCCGGGCCTGGCGCGGAGCTGCGCGGGGCTGCGCGGGGCGCGCGCGGGCGGGCGGCCGCGTCTTTCTTCTCCCGGCGGTGATGTCATCGGGCGACGGCGGCCGCGGCCGGGGGGCGGCGGCGGGGGCGGCGCCCGGCGCCCGCAGGTTCCTGTGCATCTAATGAAAAGGCACTTGACAGCGGGCCAGGGCGCGCGGAGCGAGCGGAGCCGAGCCGGACCTGCTGGGCCGGCCGAGCCAATCGCCGGCGCCCAGCGCCCCATGGGCGCGGAGGCGGCGGGGGCGGGGGCGGCCGCGGGCCGGGCCGCCGCTCCGAGGTGAACGGCGCGCGCGGGCCCCCTCCCTGCGCCCTGCCCGAGCCGCCGCAGCGATGAATTCCGCCGAGCAGACCGTTACGTGGCTCATCACCCTGGGGGTGCTAGAGTCGCCCAAGAAAACCATCTCCGACCCAGAGGGCTTTTTGCAGGCGTCGCTGAAGGATGGGGTGGTCCTCTGCAGGCTGCTGGAGCGCCTGCTCCCCGGGACCATCGAGAAAGTAAGTGCCCCCAGCCCGGTCGGGCCCGGCCCGCGTCCCCGGCCCCGCGCGGCCCGCGATGCGCGCAGGAGCACCTGGCGCGTCCCCGGCCCCGCGCGCCCTCCTTTGTGCGCGGACCGGGCGGCGCGGCGGGCGCGGGGACGGGTGGCGGGAGCTCGGGGGGCGCCATTGTGTGCGGGGCGGGCTGGGTCGGGGGAGGGGCCGGCCTCCCGGGGGGACGCGGGGGGTCGGGGTCGGGGGAAGGAGAGTGCTCTGCCTGCGGAGAAGAGGGGGTTCTGCTCCGCCCTGACGTTGAGTTGCTCCATGGCGCTGGGTGGTCGGCTTTGCTCGCTGGCGGCGACCGGTCGCAAAACCTTGTTCCAGCGCGCGCAGCTTCCCGAGATGGCTTTGTTCGAACGATTTTCGTCGGTGGCATTGCAGGGGGCTCTCGCCCTTCGGTCAATGGGCCCGCTGCTGTGCGCGTTTAAAAGGCGCAGCCATCGTCGCCCAGGGCTGGGCTGCGAAGCCACTTACTACTTTCCCCACCGAGGATTCCGCTCGCACCCAGGCCGGCGCGGTGGCACGCCGGGATTCAAAGCCCTGCCTTCTCCGGGGCTGGCTTAGAATCCCAGACTCGTCTCGACTTCACGGCGATCTGAGCGGACTGCTCCGCTGGTGGTTCCCCTGCGGCTGGCCGGAGCGTGAACCTTGACCCGCGTCTGCCAGCGATGAAAGTTTTCATCTCCCACAGGAGCAGGGCGAGGGGATGGGACCAGCTTCTGAGAACCACGCGCCCAAATACGTCAAAAATACTGAGGTCTTGCCTCTAATTTTTTTTGGCCAATATACAATTTTAAAAATAAGATCAACAATTATTTAAAGGGCATTAAAGTATACAATTTCAAGCATACCATAATTAGAAAGAACTGTTGCATTTTTAACGGGATGTATTGACCCCCAGGCAGGATGACAGTTTGTTAAAAGGTTAAGTGATTTGAAAAAGTAATTTTATTCATGTTTGCATGTTATGGTGCTAGATTTAAAATTAGGCCAGAAAACATGTTATTTTAACATGAATTTGCTGTGCATACTAGTTTTAGGTATTTTTCTGACTTGGAACATATTTATGAAAACAGAATCTGCATTTTAGAATAAACAACTGCCTTGCATAAAATAGGAATGTTGCTTGTAAGTGAAACTTAAATGATGATTTAAGATGGGCTGAGGAGCGGATGTAACTTTCAAGGCACTCAGAGCACTGTTGTCATCTGGATATTGGTACCTCTGATAATAAAGGACAGATGTTGAAAAGCTAACTTTACCAAAATAGACTAAAATATGCTGTTCCATTTCTAAAGAGTGAAGCTTTAAGCAACTTCATGAGCTGTGTTGATAAAAATGTGGCCCTCAAAACATGATGTCGTTTGGCATATTCACTGCCTTAATATATTGATTGGCAGACTTCAATAATTTTCTTTTTTAACTTTTGGAAAGATTTTCTTAGAAAAATGTAGCATTCTTTTCATCTCTAAAACAACAAAGACAGAAATGAATAAAATGTTTAGTTTGAAGCATCTGGATTGGAACATGGCATATTCTGAAACTACAGTTGCATGGAAATTTCTTAGGTTGAAGCCATTGTTTTGTTCTCGTGAGCCCTGATTGGTTTGTTTTAAACTGACTCTATCACAATGAAAGTTTAAGGTAAAGGCACCAATTATGGATAGAGTTACTGGCTCTCTGGTTCAAAGATAGGTTTTGGGAATGAAATATTAGCCATTTTCTGCCTCTGAACTCTGAGTTTCAGAACTCTCCCTTTCCTAAGAATTGCTTTTTTGTGTGCTTACACATGTTTGCACACAACAGTATGTGCCACAAAGCACACATGAAGCCGGATGGCTTTTACTCGAATGTGGAAATGTGAGTCCGAGGCTGTTTTCCCTTAAACAGGAACAGTTGGCGACTGAATGTCCCGTGGAATTGGAAGGGGGGCCCCAGTTGCTGGGCAGTGGTGAGCAGCCTGTGACTTCAGTTGTGCAAGCTTACAGCCTAAGGCCAGCCCTGAGCCTGGGAGTAAGCACAGGCTGAAGAGGCTTTCCTTGTGTGCATGTTTCTCCCATTGGTCGGTGTGCTTCAGAGCAGGGTGGGTGGAGGGGAGAGGACATTCACTGGACTCCTGCTCATTTAGAGCCTTGGGTTCAGGTTCCCCTGATGCAGTTCCTCCACTTTTCTTTCAGGGTAGAGTGGAGCCAGAGAGAGAGGGACTTGTAAGCGTCCCCTGAGCACTTTGCGTTATTGCCAGCGTGTTCTTCCCAGTGCTCCTGTATGCACTCTTGCCCTTGGGTTTCCCGGGGCCAGGCTGGCTCCCTACACCCTGTTCTGAAACACTGAGGCCAAGATGCCCTGAGCCCGGGCAGCACAGTTCTCACAAGCACACACCGTGCACATCTCTAGATGATCTAGCCCAAGGAGGGGGAACCTCGAGGGGGTCTTTTAGAGGACGGAAGTGACTGGGAGCTTAATAAACACATGTTAACGAGACAGTCTAATTCTCCCTCTGAGTGCAGCAGTGGCCACTTCACCACACACAACTCCAGGGATGTGGCTCTTTCTGTGTCCCAGGAAAGGAGAGCACAGAAGCTCTGTGGAACCCATGCAGTGTGCTCCCCAGGAGACCTGGAGCCACCAGTGTTTGGAGGATGTAGTCAGAAGTCAGAGGCCACCCTGACTGTCCTGGTTGTGCACACCTGTCTCATGGTCTGGCTCCTAGAGGCTGGGGTCAAGGTATAGGTGAGGCTGTGCTCCCCTGAAGCGTGGGGGAGGTTCTATCCAGGCCTCGCTCAGGGGTCTGGGGCGCCTGGGCTTGTGGTCTCCACATTGTCCAAATCCCCCTCTTATAAGGACATGGTTCTGTTGGATCAGGGGCACACTACCTGGTATGACCTTTACTGATCACCTCTGCAGGGACCTCACCTGCTGAGGTACTGGAGTTAGATTTCAACATAAGAATCTTGGGGAACAACTTGACCAACAGGTAGCATAACATATTTGAACCAAATTAACCTGTGAAGCACTTACTTGCCTCCCATGATGCATGGGGGATAAAACCCTAAACAGCAGGTTGAGTACAGGAGAAAACACAGCTCTGGGAAGGACCACAGTGTGAGCAGTAGGAAGTAGCGAATTGTGATGCAGGGGATAGACGGGGAGGACGGGGGAAGTTGAGGAGACCAGCATTTGATGAGCAGGTCAGATTTGCATTTTTCCTGATGTGTGGGTTAGAATCTGGTGTTTCCCCAGACCACGGAGACCTTCTGTGGATGTGTAGAAACCAGCAGATCTGAGGCAGCACTTTCTCAGTGGACTCAAGACTGACTTTCTGCCCAGCTTAAAATTCTGGAGTGGGTAAGGCTGGGGTGGGAAAAGAAAGGGAAGAATTTAGAAGTGCCCAAGGAAGACCGTGCCTTCTCATGGGCCCTTGGGCCTCCGCAGCATGTGGTCAGTGATACGTGGGACAGTTGAGGGGTCCCACCAGAACAGGTCATGTGGGAAGGCTATGCCTGATGTCTGTTCATAAAGATGCACTGATTGACTGATAAATCACTCATGGAGAAGTTGGGATGCAGACTATCTCTGGGCCATTTTTAAGGTCCTTAAAACCCTGCAATCAGGATTCTCAGTTATATCCAGACTCTTCTAATCAACCTACCCTAATGAAGCTCTCAGAATCATTGATTTTGCAATAATACAATAATAAACATTTTTTTTCAGGTCCCAGGATTGAATCCAGGGATGCTTTACTACTGAACCACATCTCCAGCCCTTTTTATTTTGAAACAGGGTCTTGCTTAGTCGCTGAGGCTGGCTTTGAACCTGTGATCCTCCTGCCTTAGCTTCCTGAGACTCTGGGATTACAGGCGTGTGCCACTGCACCTGGCTGATAAACATTCACTTTTGAAGCATGCGACTTTGAAGTCCATCTAGACCCTGAGCCAGTGTGATGCTTACTTAGGCTTTAGGCCTGGGGAAGAGCGGAGCTGGAGCTGTCTTTGCTGGTTCTCTCAAAATGAAGCACACAAAGTCAAATTCAGTTTAAACCAGGGACATCAGAAGAGGGCTCCTGAGAGCCAGATTGAACACACTATGGTGTTCATGTTGGTGTCTCACATGTGCATGAGCACACATGTGGGTGCACAAATACAGGTGTGCAGACAGGTGCATGTGCACATGTGCAGGGATGCATGCACACTCACATCCATGCACATGCACACACACCTCTGGGTTGGTGGTTGGGGTGTTGCTGGTGGCATGCTGTTTCAGGAGGTGTGTCATAGGGGCAGCACTCAGTCCCAGGTGTGCTCTCCCAGGACCAGGCTCTCATTCTGTTAGCAGAGCTAACCCTAGAATCTGCCTGTTTTCCCTGCTTGCTCTACTCACTTTAATATACTCTTTTAAAGAAGAGAGAAGAAACAAAACGAAACTCGCATCTGTCCAGAGTCTCAGGCGCCTTCACAAATTGCTCACCTCCTTTACAAGTACTCACCTCCTTTACAGATGCCGTTTCGCAGCGGCAAGCCTGGCTGTGAGTCCCCCACTGCAGCTGGAGGCAGGAGGGTCAAACCCAGGTCTGTGACCTTTCCCCAGATGTCAGACCTGCTCCTGCCACCTGGACTGCATTTAGAGGAAGCTGGTGGTTGGCCCCTAGGAGTTGCAGCCCACACTGGGAAATAAAACAGGGCAAGCACACGTGGGCACCTTGGGCAGATGGAATTAAGGATCAGGTGGTGTGAACCATCCAGCAGGGGTCTCAGGAAGAATGGGCATTGTGGGGTACCCTCAGGAGGCATGTGCAGGTGGCTACCTGGGAAGTGTGCCCAGCCCCTCCCTGTCAGGAACAGCCCCAAAGGCGCCTGGCAGGGGCTCAGGTTGTCCTGTAGAGAGCTGGCCTCTCCTTGTCCTGGGGTGCCTCTGGAAACTGCACATGGCCCATGCCTATCCCACCCTGTACCCTTATTGCAGCCACTGCAGGAAGGGCACCACGGAGGGCAGAGTCCAGCTCTGGGCTGGCGGCCCCCACCTGATTCTGGTTCCCGGGGCCTTCCTCCTCTTAGTGTTTACTCAGTTTCCATTTGTACCAAGAGGCACACGCATATGTGCATAGATTAAAACTAAAGAGCCATACAGATGTTTCCTGGAATGTGCAGAGGTAACTAATGACTGTAAAATATAACAAATGGAGCTGCCTGGGGTGTGGAGCTGTGCGTTCTCGTCATGGGATGCTCTCAGCTCTTTAGACTGGAATTTCCTGTGAGTTGGAGATCTGCCCCTGGTGTCCCTCATTTCAGGCAGGGGTCACACAACTGTGCCTCCTGCAGTTCCAAGACTGGTGGTCGTTAAGCCATAGGTCCCCTACCTGAAGACCTTGTTCGTCTTCCAGGGTTGGATAGACCTGGCTTCACTGCTGTAGTCATTTGCTGTGTGACTTCAAGCAATCTGCCTGCCTTCTCTGAGTCCCAGTTTCCTCCTCTTAGGAGGATATGAATGCTCTCTGCTAATGGGAATGGCCTGTTGGGGCGATAGGGTGTCCCACAGTAAATGAGAAGACGTGCTACTGCTGTTGTTTTTTCAGTTGACGCTGAGGAACTTTCCACTGGGTTTGGGAAATGCTGAGCTGTGATTTGAGCCTCAGAGCCACTCAGGTCCAGGCAGGTTGCTTTATTCTCAGAGCAGGTTCTTGTAGCTCCCTCCCCACCACCAGACACCCCTGGTCAGCGCCTGGTCACAGCACAGCTGCAGGGCTTGTGGAGACTGGAAGGGGCCGAGGGTGGAGCCTGGGCACTCAGGTTTCATCCTACAAGGTTTCATGAAGGTCAAAGGCCAGGAGTGCCGAATGGGAAAGGAGGGCCGGGCTGCGGCCTCCTCAGCAGAGGGCTGCCCCCAGCAACTTCCCCACTTTCCCTGTCACCAGGTGTGCAGAATTGGCTTAGGGGCATCTGTCTCCCAATGCCTTTGTGTTTTCAGTTTTCCTTCTGAACTCCTGACGGTTCTCAGCCCACTTTTGCAGAGTGGTGTGTGTCTGCTGCTGTCTGTAGCTCAAGGACAGTAGGGCTGTGCCAATGGAAGATGTGCAGAATTTGTTTCAAACACACCTTTTTTAGGAGAGGCTACCAGGGATTGAACTCAGGGGCACTGAGCACTGAGCCATATCCCCAGCCCTATTTTGTATTTTATTTAGAGACAGGGTCTTAAATAAAGTTGCTTAGTGCCTTGCCTTGCCATTGCTGAGGCTGGATTTGAACTTGTGATCCTCCTGTCTCGGTCTCCCTAGTCGCCTGGCCAAACACCTATTTTAATGCAGTCCAGTGGTGCTTACCTGTCACCCTAGCAGGAGGCTTTATCCTGGAGGACTGTAAGTTGGAGGCCAGCCTGAGCAACTTTGGAAGACCCTGTCTCAAAATCAAGATTAAGATAGAGCTCAAGTTAGAGCTGGGAATGTAGCTCAGTGGCAGAGTGCCCCTGGGTTCAACCCCTAGTACTTCAAGAAAAGAAAAAAGTTCATTTCTCTGATCATTGGGTCTGTGGGGTTTCTGTTACATGCATGCTGGGGAGGCCACCGTGTGCAGGGAGACATCACATATGTGCCTGTGTGTGGAGCACCTGTCCAGCCATGAGAGGAAGCAGGGCCTTCAGTGTAAAGTATCTCAGCATGAAGGGACATAGTGGTCACCCAGCCCAGACTCCTGGTATGCAGAAGGGCTGGCTGAGGCAGCTGCCTTCAGCTGGGCAAGTCCTACAGTCTAAGGGTGCTCCCAGGACTGTGGAGGGAGACAGTCTCCTGGGATTCAGAGGGAAGGAGGGTGTGGTCCAGCACAGAAGCGGCTCAGCTGTCCCACTGTCCATGGCTGCCCCCATCCAGAGCCTCTCTGCTTCCTTCTTGAATCTGAGCTGGTCTGACCCGGGTGGCAGAAGCGCCCAGTGCTAGTTTCTAGCCCAGCCGTGGAGGCCTTGAGCTTTCCACCCTTTCTCAGGCCCTGCCCCACCACAAGGATGAAGCTGGTGCCTGGAAGCTGGCTGAGGGGCCTGACGGAGGAGAGTGGGTCCTGGAGAGGCCGTCCCGGTCCAATTGCACCAGCCAGCCTGGGGCTGGGCTGTGCTTAGTGGTAGAGTGTTCCCCCTCCCAAAAGCTATTTTTCTGACTTCTAAATCTTCTAAACTTTCCACTGAATTTTTTTGTTTTGTCTCTACTTTGACTATTATTTTAAAATTTCTACCTAGAAATTTAAAAATTTGTTTAAATATCTGGTTTTCCTTGTTTCTTAATATCTGGTTTCTTTTTCTCTCTCTCTTCCTTCCTTTCCCTCTCTCTCCGTACCCTCCAATTCTTTTTTAAGAATATTCTTTAGTTATAGATGGACACAGTACCTTTATTTTGTTGGTCTTTATGTGGGCTGAGGATCAAACCCAGGGCCTCCCTGGGCTAGGAATGCTCTGCCCCTGAGCCGCAGCCCTGGCTGGTCTCCCTGCCAATTCTGGAACCACCTTGGAGCTCATCCCAGGTGTGCATCGAGGTCTGCCTGGCTGTCTCTTGGAATTTGGCTTCCACATTGGGGACTGCTTAGATCACTGGTGATGGCTGAAGAGCAAGCCACATGCCCACTGGCAGGGCTGGGAGGCTTGTGCCTGTGGGGTGGTCACCTCTGAGGCCCCTGGCAAGGACTGCAGGCCCTCAGGGAGACCCGCCTTGCCGTGGCCTTCCTCCACGCCCTCTCCCAAGTCTTGGGCCTCCTTGGTTCACTTTTCCCCCTAGAATAAGTCTCAGACTCCTGCCTGGATAGCTGCAGGTGGCCAGGAGGGCTGGGTGGGTGGCCCAGGCCTCTGCGTCCTGACCTCAAGTGGCGGCTGGTGCTGCTGAAGGGGCTGCTGCTGTTCCTTCTCCTGGTGTCTTGGAGGAATCCTCCCAGAGCCGTGAGATGATCCTGCGGTCCCACAGGGTAGGTCATCTACGGCCGGCTCTCCTTGCTGTTTGCTGCTTGGTGTGGTACACGGAGCTTTATTATCACACTCGGAGCACTTTTCTTCCTAAGGGGCTGATGACATTCCCCTCTTGGTTCTGAAGAAGCTGTATGTTACTTCAGATCCTGAGAAGAGCACATGTAAACACAGCTGGGACTTCCAGTTCACACTGAATGGCTTAAGTCTAAAGTGGGAGTCCACAGTCCCAAGTTGGTCTTGATTTTGCATAGCTTCTTGTGACGAAGTCTGGTTCTGACAGGATGTCTTCTATTTTGTACACGCCTTTTTTAAAAGGGCCTAGTTTTAGCTGATTTGTAAATACTGAGGACCACGATGGCTCTTTTCCCTCAGTTCCAAGGGTCTCACCACTAAGTCCCTGTGCCAGGGACGTTCCACCAGTTTCCTGTCCTTGATAGAGTTCAAGTTCATAAGTGGCATTAAGTTTCCATTTATAGCTAGCAAAGTTTCAGAAGTTTTTGGTTAGAAAGACAGATTTTCTGAAAAAGTCAATTGCTTTCTGAACACATGCCAAAAGATTTATGACTTTAACACTCAATTTAAGGGAGAACGTTATAGTGATTTTGACAGAAAATTAGGAGTTTCTGGAGAATGTTTCTGGCTCTGACTGCCTCTGTTGTGGGCTCTTCAGGAGGAACCGGAGGCTGCCTGAGCAGCCAGCTTCTCTCCAGCCTTCCCAGAGTTTTCTTGAGCAATTTCTCTCTGGCTTTTCTGTGTGCTGAAGAAATCACCTTATTTAAGATCTGTGATTATATAACTAATCCCACGACACACTCGTGCTGGTAGCTGATTTCTCCTAGCGGAAATGAATTTTGTGGTTACATTTATTCCTATTTTAAATGTATTTTTGTTTCTTTTGAAAACAGGCTCTATTAATAGCGTGTGGTTGAATTGTTTACAGACTTGTGTCGAAGGTTAAGCTTCCAGAAAGCACCACAGAGGCCACATTGTTAAGGGGCAGGAGACTTCCAGCTTTGTCATCCACGGTTCCTTCAGGGCACCCTGACAAGCACATCCCATGGCCATGCTGTGCAGCTCTCCAGGCTGGCTCTTGAGGGGCAGCAGCAAGCACGGCTCTGCTCGTGGCCTTCGAGCTTCCGGGGTACTTGGGGAGTGAGGTCCTGCTCACCTCACCTAGGCCAGTCTTCGGTCATCTGTGAAGGAGCTTCCACCTCAAGAAACAAGAAGAATGTGGGCAAATTAGACCCAGAGGAAGAAGCAAGCATAGTAAGGAATGGAAAGGGAGTCCATGAAACAAGGAGAATATTCCTAAGAAAAACCACGAAACCAAAAGCTGGATCTCTGAGAGAATCAGTAAAAATGATAAGCCTCTAGCGGGACTGATGGGAAAGGAGGAGACAGACGACTGACATGGGGTGGCTGCAGATTCTGCAGGCTGCATAAAAAGGGTGTGTTTTTATGTACCAGTGAATTCTGTGGTGTAGATGAAATGGACAAGTTCCTTGGAAAACTCAAACCACCAAAGCTCACTCAAGAAGAAATGGGTAACTTGAATAGTCCTGTCTATTACAGAAATTACATTTATAGGTAAAAACCTTCTCATAAAGAAAATTCTAGGCAGCATAGCTTCCCTGCTGAATTCTGCTATACATTTAGGGGAAAAATAATGGCAGTTCAATAAACTTTTTTAAAAAAATTGGACTTGGAGAATACTTCTCAACTTGTTAAATGAAGTCTGCCTTCCCCTGATTTAAAACAAAACAAAAACAACCCCGGAGCTGGGATGTAGCTCATTTGGTGGAGTGCTTGCATTGCATGCACAAGGCCCTGGGTTGATCCCCAGCATCCCCTGCCTCCAATAAAAACCCTGGTAAAGACATTGTAAGAAAAATATCATAAACCAGTAATTCCATGAATATAGATCTAAAACTTAATTAGCCTATCAAATTCAGCATTATATGAAAAGGGTAATACATCATAACCTAGAGGGATTGAACTTAGGACAGCAAAGTTAGTTTCTCTTTTGAAAATCATTCAATACAATTTATGATATTAATAGGCTAAAAGAGGAAAACTACAGGATTATTTCAATAGATGAGGGAAAAGCACTTGATAAAACCCAATATCTATTCCTGGTGAAGGGGGCAGCACTCCAGATGTGGAAGACGGAGCATTTCCCTGAGACGGGCAACAATACTGGGATGTCCAACCTTGCACTGGATACCTGAGGAAAGAGAAGAGGAAATCAAAGGCGTCCGGGTTGGAAAGGAACCCACAACCTGTCCTTGCACTGTGCAGAAAATTGGATGGAATCCGCAAAGTAGACACAGGAACCATTAAGTGAGTTCAGCAAGGTTGAAGTACATAAGATTAATATACAAAAATCAATTGTGATGTGTGGAAAGAAAAAAGGAGAAAAAGCAAGTATATTTTTATATATAGCAAAATGATCAGAAATTGGAATAAAATACATTTGCAATAGCAAAAGGAAAAGGAAGAAAAGAGAAATGATTGAGGATAAATCTAACAACAATAAGAAAGATGTGTGCTCTCTAAAAGCCCAATGCTGATGGGTGACATGGAAGAGGACCTGAGGCTTGAGTCAGAAGTCTCTCTGGTGCTAAGATGCTGGTTCTCCCACACTGATCCACAGCTCCAACAGGATCAGGACCAAAATCCCAGCATTTTTTTTGGCCAGACCTTGGCAAATGATTTTCTTATCTTTTTTTTTTTTTTTTTTTTTTTTGGTACCAGGGATTGAACCCAGGGGTGTTTAACCACTGAGCCATGTCTCCAATCCTTTTTTTTAATTTTATTTTGAGACAGGATCTTGATAAGTTGCTGAAGCTGGCTTTGAACTTGGGATCCTCTTGCCTCAGCCTCGTGAGCTGCTGGGATTATAGACATGCATCATTGCACCTGCTTTAACAAATAATTCTAAATATATATGAAGATGCAAAGGACCTGGGATAGCCACAGAACTGAGAGAAGGAAGAAGGTTGGAGGATGTGGTTTCCAGTAATTTTGAGGCAATGTCCAAAAGACACAGCAATAAATATACAGGACAGAATGGAGTGCAAAAATAGACCCACAAAAGACACCTGACTTTCAGCAAAGGTGCAGAAGCAATTTACTGTTGAAAGCACGCTGTCTTCAGTGATGGTGTCAGAATGATTAGAAACTACTATTTTAATGAACTCCAGGCTAGGTGTCCCCAGCATACAAAAGTTAATTGGAAATGAATCACAGATCTAGATGTAAAGACTAAACCATAAACAACCAGAAGAAAACACAAGAGCAACATTTGTAACTTCGGCAAGGTAAAATTTCTTAGATATGACACCAAAAACATGATCTCTAAAAGAGTTGATGAATTGGACTTAGTCAAAGGGAAAGACTTCTGTTCTTTGAAAGATACTGCTAAGAGAATGAAAAGACAAAACATAGATTAGGAGAAAATTTTTACAGGTCATATGTGTGTTTAAGAACTTGTATCCAGAATACATGAAGAACTCCTAGACCTCAATAAGGAAACAAACAATTCAGTTTAAAAAGGAAATAAATGGTCTCGATAGACACTTCACCAAAGAAGATATCAATATGGCAAATAAGCACATGAAAAGAAACTCGACTCCATTAGTGATAAAGCCCCAATGAGGTAGGGCTGCACACTATATATCTGTTATCACAACTGCTGGGAAGAGTGATCATTTCAAGTGTGGGCAAGGGCAGGAAGGAGCTGGACTCTCACAGCTGGTGGCAATGTAAAATCAGACAACACTTCAGAATACAGTTCATGAGTTTCTTAAAACACTAAACATATACCTAACAAATGTTTTAGCCATTCCACTTCTAGGTATCTGCCCAAGAAAATGGTGTCTCCATATTGAGTCTTTCACAAATGTTCACAGTAGTTTTATTTTTAATACCCACAAAGTAGATATAAGCAAATGTTTCTAGCTGGTGAATTTAGAATTGTGGTATGTCTTTACTATAGATGAGAGAATAGCCCAGAGCATGGTTGAGCCTCAATATTGTGCTAAGTGACAGAAACTAGAGCAGAGTACACACCGTGTGGTTCTACTGATGTGGGCTTCCAGAAGATACGCAGTATTTCAGTGACAGTGGGCTGAGCCTTGCTTGGGGACCTGGGATGGAGGAGGTGATTGCGAAGCCAGGGGCAGAGGTAGTCATGGGTTTCGTGAGGGTGCACCCATGTTGGTGCTCGTCAGACTGCACCTTTGAAAGACCACAGGCCACTGTGTGTGGGGGTGCCTCAGTCTGGGGCTTGTCAGTTTTGCCCTGTCATATGATTTTTTTTTTTTTTGGTGTATGGGCTTTAACTCATCTTACAGGCTGCCTTCTACTTTTGAACCTAATCATGATTCTAGAAAACGTGTAGTGTACTTACATTTTATGGGGAAAGGGATTTATTACCAGAGACTCATCTTTTTGTCTGTTCATTTATTTATTTTCTCCTCAAATCTTGATTGGGTGTTCACTGTATTCAAGAATCATGCAAGGGGCTGGGGATGTGGCTCAAGTGATAGCGCGCTTGCCTGGCATGCGTGCGGCCCAGGTTCGATCCTCAGCACCACATACCAACAAAGATGTTGTGTCCGCCAAGAACTAAAAAATAAATATTAAAAATTCTCTCTCTCTCCTCTCTAACTCTCCTCTCTCACTCTCTCTTTAAAAAAAAAAAAGAATCATGCAAGGCCTTGGAGATTTATGACTTGCAAAAGTAACCCAGTGGTGGAGGAGAGTAACGTCAAAGAAATAACATGAGCGGCTATGTTGTGAGTGAGACGTGCTCTGAAGGCGAGAGATGGATTTCCACATGTGCAGCAGAGGGACCTGCTAACCTTGGCAGATGGGGCAGGGATGGGGTAGGGCAGGCTCCTGTCAAGCAGTGGCACTGGAGTCGAGCTCTGGAGGATGGGGTTCTATAATGGAGGAGGGGTGGCCTGGCTTGGGGGATCCCTGGTGCATTGGGTGCCCTGGCGAGGCCTAGATGGCCTTGGACTGAACAAGGATGCCAGGAGAGATGGCGGGGCCAGGTAGCAGAGGGCCTAGTGGGCCAGTCGTGCTTTCCCAGGGTTTTAAGGAGGGAATAATATGATCAGCTGCATGTTTAGAAAACAACATGTAGAAAATTATATGGGATTGTCTGCAGAGAGCTGTCGAGACCTGGGGTCAGGGTGGAGCAGGTATGCCAAAGAGATGATGATAGAATTGAGAGGGGTTTCAGGAACCAAGTTCACAGGGCTTGTGATGGGTTGACTTGGGAAAGGCCTTTGGAGCCACCCCCAAGTCTCTGACTGCACAGCAGGAGAGGCGCAGGGTCACCTCTGAGCGAATCCTGCATGTGGCCTGGGCTAGAGCATGGAGATCGTGAATGAGTTCCATGACTTGGAGTGTGGTTGTGTGGAGCTTTGAGAGCCTGGAGGACACCTGGACTGTATTATACACCGGGGAATCACAGTGCAGAGCTGTGACCTGAAGCTGTAGAAGTGGTGAGATTTCTCACCAGGAGTTGTGGTGCTACTGTGTGAAGGTCAGACTCAGCTGGGGGAACTTGGAAATGAATAACCTAGCAGTGCCCACGGTCCCAGGAGACTTAAGAGGGGTGGCCAATGGGCTTAGTCAGTAGAGGGCACCATGACAGGAGGTGGGGAGGAGGCTGACTGGTGTGCTGCCAGAGTCTGAGTGTGTGCCACTGAAGACCTGCCAGTGCTGGCTGAGCTGGGGGGAGGGAAGGCCCACTCATGATTGGTCTAGGGCAGTAGGCACAGCTGGACAGGCCTGGGAAAACCTGGATATAGGGCCACCCTCATTACTGGTCACCTCAGTCAGAGCCCATGAGTTAGTACAGGAGAGAGGGTCTCTGGAAAGGGAGAGATTTGAGCTTGCAGGTTTGTGGGGACTGGAAAGTGCTGGAAACAGAACTGTGGGGTGAGACAACGGCTGAGCCCACAGATGCAGCTGAGGCTAGGCGCATGAAAACCCGGCACAGGTGTGTGGAGGAGCAGCAATGGGTTAGCAACTTCACTGTAACCTTTGTTAATAGGATGTGGATGTCAGGCATGCTTTTCGGGATAAAGGAGACTCTAGAAAACTGTCCTTTCCACTAGTTTCAGGGAAATATGCCTAGCATATTTTTGTTCATTTCCCATGTTTTGAAATGTGCTTCTTTCCTTCTCAGTGGAGAGTCCATTGGTTTGAGTTCAATAAGTGTTGTACTGAGCACGAGAAGCCATCACCCTGAGAACTTCTAAGACCTTCATCCTCATCTTTTGAATGCATTAATGCTGGGTGTTTCATCTTTCCCCTTTGGCTTATCTGACAATGAGCGGGATTTTAGGTAAGGATGGAGACATTGCCAAAAACTAACTGCTCTCTGTGTGTTTCTGTCTTGCATTGGTGGCTGTTCAATTTGAGCATGTGCAGATACAGAGCTGGTCTCCACCCTCAGAGCTGCTCATGCAGGAGGCCTAAGCTAGGGTGGAGAAGCTGTATCCCTCTGAGGTCTGAGGGACTGCTGATGCTGGTGGTCCAGGGGACCAAAATTGAGAACCATGACCCAGACCACTGTGAGTCACCTGGCAGTACTGTAGGTGGGGCCCAGCTATGTTCCCAGGGGATCTTCCATAGGTGGCCCTTACATCTGGTGCATTTCCCAGCCAGTGCCTTCTCACTTCAGGCAGTACAGCACCTGAGGTCTGCCTCTCTGTGGGTCTGCAATATTCAAACACGGTGCAGAAAGACTGGAGAAAAAAGTCCCACATAAGTTGGAAGGGGATTCGGAATTTACCTGAAAAGTTGGGATCCCCATCTGCACAGAAGTTTTCTTCTAAAACGGAAGAGAAACATGATCTTTGTTGAGAGACCAAGCTCAGGAGGTTTGGGCAAGGTCTGGTGAAATAAAGCTTAGCTAGAGGCATCAAGGCACTTGAAACACTCAGGTCAGGGCTAGGAGCAGCTGCGGGGATGAGGTGGACCCTGAGCTACTGTAGGTGTCTTTAGTACTGGGGTTTTTCAGGAAAGTGTAGGATTTAACCCTGTGACTTGGCTATGGGGTCTGGGAGCAGCCCCAGGGAAGAGTCCTCAGGGGCAGCTCCAGGGAAGAGTCCTCAGGGGCAGCTCCAGGGAGGAAATCCAGGGAGCAGCCCTGCAGCCAGTTCCTACCATTGCTCCTTAAGGACACATTTCATTTCATGGTGTTCAGCTGGCTGCCACTCCTGAGACTGCCTCTAAGGGATGCAGAGTTTGTCCATCCACCAGGCTACCTGGTTCCCTGAAATCTGAAATAGCCACTGGGATTTGCACTGTCCTTCCATTCAACCCCAAGACATGCCGTGGAAGTTACTCCAATTGCTGCTTTCTGTTCACTTGCCAATTGAGAATCCATGTTTTACTCATAGTCGGAGAAAACATCGACATTTTTGACAATTTCCAGCCCCAAGACTAGTTGCAGGAGAAAACACTAGATCAGGCAGGGGAAGGCTGGTGGGCACGGGAACTCCTTTGCCAGAGGGCGCTGAGGCCCTGCTAGCCGTGTTTCTCCCCCATGGGTGGTGCTGGAGCTGTCCACAGAGGGGCCCAGCAGGTACCATAACATGGCTTTGAGAGGGGATGTTGATGAGAACATAGACGCCCTCAGCAAAGACACACAATTTTGGTCCCCTGGACCACCAGCATCAGCAGTCCCTCAGACCTCAGAGGGATACAGCTTCTCCACCCTAGCTTAGGCCTCCTGCATGAGCAGCTCTGAGGGTGGAGACCAGCTCTGTATCTGCACATGCTCAAATTGAACAGCCACCAATGCAAGACAGAAACACACAGAGAGCAGTTAGTTTTTGGCAATGTCTCCATCCTTACCTAAAATCCTGCTCATTGTCAGATAAGCCAGTAAAGTAAAGAAGAACCCAGTGGAAGTTATAGAACTGAAGGACAGAGTCACCTGAGTGACACTCACTGCGTGGGCCAGAAATAGTGGAGAGGACAGAGGAAATGGCATGAATATGCTCAGCACCAGTGGAGAACTCAGGCCTGAGGAAAATGCAGCAAGTTGCTGGGCTATGCCCTCCCCCGAAGTGCCCTTGGCAGGATGTTTGTCAGCAACGTATGTACGCTGTGTGGGTCCTGTTCACCACTTCCCTCTGTGTGTCCGTTCCTCCCCCCTTTCTTTGTGCCTGTTTCTTTTTCTGTGTGTCTGTCTCTCCCTAGCTCTTTCTGAATTCCCCCCCCCCCCGTCTCTCAACTCTGAAATACCAGAATCACATGAGGTCTAGAGCCCCCTTGTGAAACTTAGGAAACTAATACAATGCAGGCTTGTGAACACACGGATATTAGGGATGCCTGCATGAAATGTGAATGACGGAAATGAGCCAGGCTCGAGGGAGCAGGCCAGCTGGTTGTGGAGACCCAGCTCAGAGCCAGTGATTTTCCTCAGTGACAGAGATGAGAGCTATAACCAGAGCTCCTCTGTGCAGCTCTTGATGGACTGATGCCCTGATGCACACACAGGGAAAGCTGAGCCCTGGCCTTGCATGCGGGCAGTCCTGGGAGAGCTGGGCAGCAGGTGGGCAGCTGGCCTCTGGCAGGGTGGTATGACGGGGTGTATGTATGTATGTCATGATGGGAAGGGGTTAAGGTCTAAAAGCAAAATGAGTCTTTGATTTCTCCATCATTTTTCTTATAGCGATTGTATTTCCAAGTTTTAGGATAGTTCCGTCTCATGTCTTCCATCCCCAGCAGTGTTCAGTCATGTGCTTGTTGTTTTGACCAACAAGACTACATTCATGACAGAGGTTCCATAAGTGATATCACGGAGTGACATGGTGGCATGGCGGCTGTCTTGATTTGTGCAAGTACACTCTGATGTGCACACCATGATGGAATCACCGAGTGACATGTTTCAGGCCATATCCAGTGACTGTATGTCACATTTTGGTTCTAGATGCCACAGCATCAACATCACTTTTGGTAGGTTTAATCAAGTGATGTAGAGTGCCCTAGGCACATGCCCTTACTTTTATTGATTCATTGAACAAATAACCCATCAGGAGCCAGATGGGCCACCATGAGATATATTTGTTCAGACCAGTCCTCTGCTTGCAGAGAATAGCTATATGGTGTAGGGAGAAATCTGGTAAATGCAGCACTAAGGCACATTGGATAGCATCTTCCCCAGTGGAAGAAAAGCAGCATGGGGTAGGGGCACGAAGCAACTAGGGTGGCATTGTCAGGTCATTGGCTTGGGGTTTCTGAGATGTGTCATTTGAACAGAGACTTGATGATGATCACAGCAAAGTGGGGAGAGTGTTTCAGCAGAGGGGATCACTAGTGCAAAGGTCCTGAGGCAGGAGTCACTGGCAAGTCCAGGAAGAGCAGAGCCAGTGTGAGTGAGCAAGAGCTGGTAATAGTCAAGGAGGGAGCAAGGGGGTGGGCTGTGTAGGCCACTATAAGGGCTTTTGATTATTATCATGCAGCTTTTTAAAAAGACCCATTTTTGGTTTCTAGAAGCATTGAGCAGAAAAAGAGTCCCCATATTCTCTCTCTCCATCCCCAGCTCTCCTGATTATTAACATCTGGGGTGAATGACATACCTATTAGAACTGGTGAGTAATACCGACTTATTATCGGCATCTAGTTTTCTGCTGCTACAACAGTACCATGGACTGGTGGAAGGACAAACACTGAAATTTATTTGGCTCAGGGTGCTGGAGGCTTGCAAGTCCAAGGTCAAGGGACCACATCTGCTAAGGGCCTTCATGCTACATCACAACATGGCAGAAGGGCAAACACACCCTCAAGAGACAGAGGGCAAATCAGGCTAAATTGATGCTTTTTATTAGGAACCCATTCCTGTGATAATGACATGAATTAGTGCACCAGGCAGAGCCCCCATGACCACACACCTGCTTAACAGTCCTGCCTCCCAACAGCGGCAGTGGCAGTGGCAGTGGCAGTGCATTTTCAACATGAGCATTGGAGTGGACGCTCAGATCACAGCAATGAACTGAAGCCCACGGTTCCTATGATAGTTCATCTTGTACATTGCTTGGGTCCTGATAAATGTACAATGACATATCCACCTTATAGTATTGTATAGCACAGTGTCACTGCCCTAAAATCCTCCGCCCCCTTACGCTCCCTCCCTTCAGCCCTAGACAACTACTGATCTGTCTCCACAGCTTTGTCTTTTCCAGAATGTTATATATTTGAAATCATATAGTTTTTCCCACTGGCTTCTTTCAATATACATTTAAGCTTCCTCCATCTTTTCAGTTTGATGGTGAACTTTTTTTTAAATCACTGAATAACATGTTGTTTGATATACCATTATTTGTTTATCCATTCATGTCCTGGTAAATTCCAAGTATTAGAGATTATGAGTAAAGCTGATAAAGACATCTGCTTACAGATTTTGTGTGGACCTAAGTTCTTAAAAAACTCATTTGGGGGGCTGTGGCTGTGGCTCAGCAGTAGTGCACTTGCCTGGCATGTGTGAGGCACTGAGTTCTATTCTCAGCACCGCATATAAATAAATAAAATAAAGATCTATCAACAACTAGAAGAATGTTTAAAAAAAACTCATTTGGGTAAATACCAAGGGGCACAATTGTAGGCTTGTATGATAAGACTACGTTTAGCTTATAAGAAACCACCAATTGCTTTCCAACGTGGCTGTACCATTTCGTATTTCTGCGGGCATGAATGTGAATTCTTGTTGCTCCACATCCTCACCAGCATTTGGTGTTGTCGGTGTTCTGGATTCTGTTCATTTAAATCTGTGTGTAGTGACACTGTACTTTAATCTTCATCTCCCTGGTGATGTATAATAGGGAGCATCTTTTCACATGTTTACTTGTGCTATGGTTTGGGAAAGTGTCTCTCAAAGGCCCATGTGTTGA
The DNA here is from genome assembly GCF_052094955.1 of Ictidomys tridecemlineatus. Lineage (NCBI taxonomy): Eukaryota > Metazoa > Chordata > Mammalia > Rodentia > Sciuridae > Ictidomys > Ictidomys tridecemlineatus. Next base: position 198,125,276 of record NC_135482.1, read on the forward strand.
AGGCTTGGTCTCAGCCTATGGTGCTACTGGGAGATGGTATAACCTTTTAATAGGTGGGGTCCTAGTGGGAGGAAGTCGAATCACTGGGGCATGTCCTTGAAGGGGTTATTTTGATCCTGGCCCCTTCTGTCACATGGTCCTGCCTTGCCACAGGCCCCAAAGTAGTAAGAGCCAAATGACCATGAGCCAAAGTAAATCCTTCCTCTTTATAAACTGATTTACTTCAGGTATTTGTTCCAGTAACAGAAAGCTGACTAACACACTTGGCATCTAGGAATCTTCTTTGTTGTCTCTTCAGGTCTTTTGACCCTTTTTTTTTTTTTGGTGGTACTGGGGATTGAATCCAGGACTGCTCTACCACAAAACCACACCCCCAAATCTTTTTATTTTTTGAGACAGCATCTTGCTACATGTTGAGGCTGGCCTTGAACTTGTGATTCTTCTGACTCAGCCTCCCAAGTTGCTGGCATTACAGGTGTGTATTGCCAAGCCTGGCTTCTTTTGCCCATTAATTTTTTTCCTTATTGTTAATTTTTAAGAATTCTTTGTATATTTAGGATACAAGTCTTTGGCTGTGTGTTTTGCAGATCCTTCTTTTACCAGTCTGTGGTTTGTCTTCTCATTCTCTCATAGGAATTGGCTTTTTCCCTGCATGAAAAAGAGTGGAACTTTTAAGGGTTTTGGGCAGAGAAGTGATGTAACTTCTGGTTTGATGTATAAATAAGCAGTGAGATACCTCAGTTATAGTAATATGAACAGACTTCTTGTGTATATACTGGCAGCCTTATCTCCAACTAATGAAGGTCAGTTTGTCTTAAGTGGTTTTTAAAAATTTTATTTCCTCAAGTATGACTGCTGCACATCTTATTGATAACTGTGCTCTATTTACTCAGGTCACATTCTGCCAATAACTTGAGTGTTGGGTGGCAATGAGGTTTCCCATCAGCTTTTGGCCACTTATTGATAATATGAAAGTCCCATTGGCTCTGAATTTTTTGCTGCAGTTTTTTTTTTTTCCTTAACCTCCTGCAAACACCCTGGGCTAGTGCTGTTCCTCACCCTCCTCCTGGCTCTTGGCTATCCTTGCTAGGGCAAGGCTTACCTGCTATTTATAGAGATGTGCTTAGCCCTGGTGTTCTCTGCTGTTCCCAACCCCTTAGTTGTTTCTTCCCGAGTGAAGGCCTCCCTTTTGCTTCACTGGCTCCTCTGCACAATGTACCAGTGCTCTCTGCACTCCTTCAATAACCTCTCAAACATGGACCAAAATGGAACTCTTCCCAAGTGGTCATGTCCCATCTTCTGTAATATGGCTCTGAGGCTTCTCCTTGCCATAAATGCAGCTTCTTGAGCAGTTTAAAAAGCACAGACAGGTTCTTCAGCTGGGAAGGATTGGAACAAAGGCTACTGCCTGGAGTGCCCAGTCACAGATGGTGTCACTGTGTGTGCAGGGGTGTGTGGGAGAGTTCTCAGAAGTGAATCTGAGTAGCAGTCAAACCAAATGGGAAATGGCAGGGCAGCCATCAGCAGTCCTGACACATCTGAGAACGAAATTTAAATGTGGAATGCCATCAGGGGCTGCTGGAGGAGGGATGTTCCCTTGTCCCAGGGTGTTGGGTGGTGGTTATTAGCAGACAGCATTTGTGTGAGGTATGCCTGGTCAGCAGGGATGCATGTGCTCACACTGTTGCCACCAGCACACACGGCAAGGACCCCCTTTTCCATCGAAGGCCACAGGCCTTCTCCACGTAGTCTTCAACAGTGGGTCTTTAAAAATGGAACCATCAGCTATTCTGAGATGGGATCAGAAGCCAAGTAGAATGGAGCCCAGGAAGCAAGGAATGAGTGGCTCAGATTCACAAAATGCTGTGCTGTAACCCCTGGGCTGTTTTCGTTAAGTTACAAGTATGTCTGGCATAGGAGGGTGACTGGGCTATGATGAACAGGTAGAACTTTGAAGAAAATCTCTGGCCACAAGACTTAGTCTGAGTTCTTATGAATTTCTACTGTTCTTTGTTTCCTGAGTCGGGGTCTTCCACTGAGGGAGCACAGCCAGCTTCTGCCATGCCTTCTGCCGGCTGAGCTACTGCCCAATGTTGGCATCCCCAAGGGGCTGACCTCCAGCCATGGCAGCACCTCTGTCCTTTCCAGGTGGCTTTCACTTGCCAGCTAATGTGCAACTTCCTGTGTTTATCTAGTATTATTGGGAAAACATGCAGCTTGTGGACAGATTTATTCTAGGTTATGTGATGGGTGCTTTATCCTTAAACATTTTCTTATCCATTTTTGGCATTGGCATGAATTTGGGAAAGTTGCCACCAGCTCTGAAGGACTTCACATGCTTTTGGAGTCTGTGGGAACCAAGCCTCAGGGGATAGGAGTTAATTTAAGCAATGCAGCCTTGGTCATCTCCTCCATGTGTCACGTCTCTGGCATATCTGACTCTACATATTTGTAAATCTGGCCAGTTTCAAACTAGTGGAAAAAATTTTGTTTCTCCCTATGTGACTAGCACTCCATATAGGAGCTGGGTTTTGGGGTATGTTGAAGAAAGCAAGCAAAAGAAAGTGCACATTATTAAAAGTTTAATTGTCTTTCAGCAAACTACTGGGTAGTAGGCTGTATACTTTTGAGAGGTAGTTTACTTATCTGATATTTAGCAGCCAAATCTTAATTTTCTGCTTGATGCTTCATTTCTTTTCCAATGGATTTGGAAGACCTGTCCAGTGGATGGATGGCCAAGTGGGCTCCTTTCACCTGTGTTTCACGCCACTTCACAGCATGTCCTATGGAATAATAGGCAGAGAGCACTATGAAGAAAAGGAGACTGCAGTAGCCTAACTAGAATAAAGCAGTGACTACCATGTAATTGAATATTAGACAAGTCATTAAACACTAAGTAGGCTTTTAGAGGTGAATTTAGGATTTCAAACCCAGCACTGCATTTTGGTATCCTAGAGATTTTACTTTAATGTAACCTAGAGATTGTATAGAGTTGTTGGTCCATTTTGTGGAAGCACTGTAGTCCATTTAATCTGCTTTCTAAATGATTTCCTATCTTTGGAATTATATGCTACTCTATTTTCAGCTGCCACCAGGAAGCTCTGCAAGTTAGGGTCGCAGCAAACAGATGGCCCCCAAACAGAGGCTGGAGTGAGTAATGAGACCATGTATGAAGTGAGGGCAGGGACAAGTAGAACCCCTGAGTTGGGGCAGTTTCCTGGAAGCCATTATGCCCCCAAATGTGCAGGGTCTGGTGGGGAGAAGCAGGAAATTACCAGAGCTAGGAAAGCTGTAGCTGCAGGAGGGGCTTCCTAATGGGAGCTGTTGTCAGTAGAGGAACATGGTTGGCTTTCTGGGTGGAGGCTCTGATGTGCAGTGTTTAGTATCTCTGAGGTATAAATACTTCCATTGTGGCTGATTTCAAGCTGCAAGGTGATGTTACTGAAAGCAGAGTAGGGGTGAGACACAGCCAGCTCTGTGAACCTATACCAGCACACAGTCTGTGCCACTTAGCAGGAGGTGCCCCTCCTTCCCAGCCATGGTCTCCTAATGGCTGAAACCCAAGGCCACAGTGCAGGGAGCCTGGGTTATGTGGCCCTCCAAGAGCAGCCTCCCAGAGCAAAGTGCACTAATGACGTATGCAGCATGTCATTCTGAGCAGTCATGTCACCACTAAGTAACAGACCAACCTGAATTGTTTTCTATTACCTTTCCACTTGAAGGTTATCTCAATTTCTCTGTGATAAGTGACTTTGGTGTTCCATGTTGGTTAGGTTACTTGGTTGACTATTTAACAAGAGGTGCTTGTGGGTTGCCACTAGAGAGCAGATGTCTAATGGGGAGTTGAACTGTGCCCAAATAGGTCATCATGTGATAGGTGCCATAGCCAGAATGCAGGTTCTCAAAGCAGTTGATTCTCTCCAGCTGGTTGATGAGGCTGTCGATGACAAAGACCTGGGGACCTTTGTTCTGTGGTAAGGAAGTTGTTATTCTAGTGGGAGAAACACCACTTTCTTACTTTCAGTTGGCATATACCACTAGTTCTTGAAGTCTGGTCCTGGTATCATTAATATCTCCCATGAACTTGGAAGAAATTCAGATTCTTGGGTTCCACCTAAAGCTGTTCCTCTAGTTGCTTCTGATGTTATTCCACACCAGTGGTTCTCAAATCCCACTGGAGATTGGAAGCAGGTGGGGGATTTCACACACACACACACAAGACTGCAGTGAGAGCCACTGGGAACCAGGGCTGGTGGAGAGTTAGATGGAACTCTGGTGGTTCTGTTGTCTTCATTATGGTTGCTAAGGCAGCACCAGGCCTGCTCATTCATTTACCTTGCTGATGCTGCCTGTCCTTACTTCTCAAGCAGTTTGTCCTCAAACTATTTGGTACAGGTGATTGAGTCCAGGGGCACTTACCACGGAGCAACATACCTAGCCCCTTGTTATTTTGAGACACTATCTTACTACGTTGCTTAGGGCTTCGCTAACTTGCTGAGGCTTGCCTTGAATTTGTGATCCTCTTGCCTCAGCCTCCTGAGCTGCTGGGATTGCAGGTGTATGCCATTGTGCGTGGCTCTCACTCTTTTTAAACACTTTCCAAGTTTTACTGGAAGAAGGCAGCTGCCTTAATTAGCGCTTTGCAGTGACTCTGGGTGGAGTCAACTGTTCCTGGGCAGCTGTTGAATGCAGAAGGCAGCTGCAAAGGTTTCTAGAATTTGATCCTAGCATTGCTTTGAGATTATGTGGCCAATTTTCACACAAGACACACCATTCCTCAAATATTAAGCATAATTTTATATTTCTAGGGGAAACTGCAATTGTTTGGAAAGCAGTCTTGGTCTGATTTTTAATGAAAAAACCTGGAGTTTATTATCAATGGAGAGTTTGGACAGAACTTCTGGGAAGTTGGGCAGAGTTGGTGGTCACTTGAGTCCTAGAGGTACATGGAGGACAGCCCTTCCTTTCAGTTGTGAAGGCTTTGCCAATGATATGAATGCTCTTATGTGGCATTTTGTGGATGAGTTTCCATCACTTTTGGGCAAATACTTGCTGGAATTTAGGGTTTAAGTTTAACTTGGCAAGAAACTGCCCGTTCTTCAGGTAAAACAGTATGCTGTCAAGTCATGTATGAGAGTTCCAACTGTTTTCAGTCTTACCAAGAGTGGATATTGTCTGCATTTTCCACATGCCCCATTCTGGTGGGTGTATAGTTTTAGCTGTGATTTTAATTTGCATTTCTGGGATAACTAATAATGTGCTCCCTGTACATCTTCTTTGATAAAGGACAGGACTTCTACCTGTCTTGTTCTGTATCATAATATTCCACTGTTTTTCAATGTAGCTTTACTCATGAGTTAAGGTACCCTTGACTAGGTACCTTTCTTGAACACTCCATAGACTTCTAATATGTCACACTTTGACAGGATCTTGCTATGAGCTCAACTCATGAGCTCAAGTGATGTCCTACCTTAGCCTCCTCACTAGATAACAGATGCACACCATCACGCCCAGCTTAAAATGTCACATAATTGAATATGCAGTTCCACTAGCTTTTTCATCTACCAGGCTCAAGATCACATTTGGTGCTGGATAAGCCTCTAGCCCTACCCTGTCAGTAGTACTTCCATGGTTCCAAGTGTGCCTCTGTGTGGCTGCACCTGCACCTGCATGTGTATTCTTGCCTCACTGAGGTCAGAGACCTTGTCTCACTCTGCGTTGCATTCCTAGTGCTTGTAACATGATCTGCTATGGAGTCAGGGCTCAAGAAATATTGCTGATAATTTGTAATACATTTGATTCTCCCAACATCTCAATGAGAAAGCCTGTTAGCCTCATTTCTTAAGGTGGAGAATAGGTATTATAAAATTATCTATTATACTTAGGTTTTGCTGGGTATTTTTTTTAAGGGTAAGGATCCAGAAGGGTCAAATGACTTGTCCTAGATGACATATTAGAGAGCCAGGCACTACTTATTTACTATAAAGTTTGAATCTTTAATATAAGTTTTCCAAACAGGTTTGTTCTTTGAAGTAGCAAGCTATATGCACCCAGATCTGCATACAGGAAGACTTTAAGAGCTTTGTGGGCACTGCATAGTTTCCAGGGAGTCAATTTCCAGACCCTTGGCCTGCATATACTTATCTGCAGCTGACTGGTGTGAGATGGTGCCTGTGGTGTTTTGTCTCCTCTTCATAATAGCCTTCTCTCACTTTGCACATAAAGGCAGACCTTTCACCCACTTTGTTGTCCTCTTAAGGTGTGATGCTGCAAGATGGAAAACCTAAAGGCCACGTAACAAAGGGATAACTAGACATATCCAGGGTTCTGAGGTGTCAGTGATGGTTTTGCATCTCTAGGGTCTCCACTACTTAGTTTTCACATAAACTGAAGGAGACTCTAGTCAAGTTATTAAATAATGATTTAAAAACATTTATGATAGGTCATATCTGGACTTTGGCCATGCAATTCAGAAAGCTTCAGCTTTATTTTATTTTTAGGTGTTGGGAATGAACTCATATGCTAATAAGCATGTATTCTGTGTGGGCAGTGTGCTCACCACTGAGCTATACCTGAGCTCCTAATTCAGAAGGCTTCAATGAATTAAGTTACATCACAAAATTACTTTCATATCCACGTGCTTATCTTTGTGAACAAAATTTCTCATGTGTGTAAAAAAGCCCCAGTCAGGAAAGCACTGATGTTAGACCACATCTCATTCTAGCAGAAAAGAATAATTGTCCTTGGGCAAATGAATTAATTAAAAGAGGAAGCCCCATATTTCTCATTAAGATACACATTTCCAATTGTTTTGCTTTTTATAGTTAATAATTATCAAAAACTATAGTATACCATTTCTATCATTTGTGTACTCATGATAGTTAAGTCAGAAGAAAAATCTTAACAATGAGGTCCACTCGGCTGAAAAATCTTAAGTGTAGAATAAATTCTTGTTATTGTGGTAGCTCTGTTCCATAGTTATCTCAATCACTGTATTCTCCATGACTGAGACATTGCTTCTAGGGGAGACACAGTATTACATTTGTCTAAGAGTCTGGTGACAATACTTTGTCAATCAATCAATACATAGCCTTGTTTTATGTTTTGTTTAAAGATGGCTATTATGTATTACAAACAGCTGTAGAGAAGATATTTCTTTATAATAAACACAGTTTCAAATACAGCATATATAATATGCTCTACCATGGTTGTATTAGTTGAACTCTTCCACTGAGTCATATACACACACCATACATATACAGAATGCTCATAAAGACAGTAAGCAAAGCACTGTGAACACATACTATATAATATGAAATGCAAATAAAGTTCTGAAAAAAGCACTGAGCAAGTTAGGCATTTAAAACTGTATAAAAATGCTAACAGCTTACTGTAGATGGAACTGCAGGAGGTGTGGTTTAACCTGAAGACCTTGGCTTGCCTGTGAAGACCAAATGGTGGACTGGTGGAACTTACTGTGGAGAGAGGAAACATCAAGGAGATGGTATGTTGTGATCCAGCAGTTCTATATTTTGCATCTTTCCCCCTAAAATTGGCTAGAAAAACTGCTTCAGCTTTGTTTGCCTGGCTTTTCTCCTCAAATCTTTTAAGCATTTCTGAATAAGGGACAAATGCAGTGGAGGTGAGGCGCTTAAATGTGAGACTGCATTCAAGCATAGGGTCACATTCTTCCATGTCACTGAAAAGTTTTTCCAGGGCAGAATTCCACTGATATTTTGGCTGCTGTAAGAGGAATAATTCTTGGAGTCATGGGCTGACTGTCATCACTGTCTTGACTTTCATCACTGATTCTGATACCATCTTTTGCCATCTCATCCAGATCTTTGTTGGTGGGTTCTACTGCCTTCTCTGCCAAAATTTCCTCCACATCTTCTTCCCTCATGTCATTGAAACCCTCTCCACTTATTTGTTGTGTAGTACGCATTATGTTTTTGACATGTTTTTTATATTTCCTGTAACACCTTCAAAGCCTTCAACAGTTTTCACACAATTTGGCCAAACAGTTTCCCAGCAGTTATTGATAACAGTCTGTTTGATGTTATCCCCAGCTGTGCCAACATAATCAATAACATTGTGGATAGTCACTGATTTCCAGTAATTTAACATAGTGGCTTCTTGGTTGGCAGCAAGTGTCTCACAAGCTTTACTGTACAGCTCTCTCATGTACTGTGCTTTGAAAGCTTTTATTATGCCTTGATTGAGGGGCTAGATGAGAGATGTAGTATTTGGGGGCATGAAAAGAACTTCCACATTGGGGTGGGTATTTTCTAGTTCTTCATGGCAATGAACTGGGGCATTATCCAAAATTAATAAAACCCTAAAGGCAAAGTTTCTTGCTCTGGAGACAGCATTCTACTTCTGGGACAAAGCAATTGTGGAATATTTCAGATGCCATGCATGCTTTTTGGTTCCATCTCCAGTGGACTGGCATACAGTTCAAGTTCTTCCCTTTAAGTGCACCATTAGGTGCTTGCATTTAAAGTCGCCCTTAGCATTGATGCATAGCAGCAAGGTTGTATGATCTTTGAGTATTTTAGAATCAGGATCCTGGGAAGCTTTCTGCATCACGTTCATCAAGTTCCTTTGCCAACATTCTTGTAAAAAGCCAATCTCATCGGCATTGAAAACGTGCTCTTCAACATAACCCTTTTCATGTATAATACTCAATGGTACTTTTTAAATTCTTCTGCAGCTTCCTGGTGTGCAGAACCATCCTGGACTGCAAGTTTAAAGTTTTTCATGCTGTATCGTCTTTTGAAACATGGAAGCCAGCCTCTACTAGCTGAGAAGGGTTTAACATGTTCCTGACCCTGGGTTACGTGACTGTAAATTTCTTTGGCTTTCAGCCTCACAACAATGCTTCCCACTATACTTTTTTTTATTTGATCATCATCTCATGAATCCACAAATTTAGCTGCTTTTCCATCTTTTCCATGGCTTCTTCATGTACTACAGATGTTACTTTAGCGCTCTCTGGAGCAGCCTCACTCACAGACCTGCGAATATCTTCTTCCTTTTTCTGGATGTATCATATTGTTGACTCATTAATAATGAACTCACGGCCAACAGCACTATAACTCATGCCAGAACGGAGCTTACTTAGCACACAAATTTTTTCTGTAAGACGCATCACAACTTTCTTAGGCTTAGGAATGCTAGGCAGCACTTTAGCACTACTCTTGGAGGCCATTTAAAACAGTAAAATCACCAAATGAAGGTACAAAAATCAAAAAACGTTTCCTAGACTGAGTAAAGGATATTGTTTATAGTGTAAATGATATTGTTTATAGAGAACAAACAAGAAAGCAGAGCATGGCCTTCTTCAAGTCCCACTGGGACATGCACACAAATTGATTAGAGTTTCTTACTGCTCTGCACTTGTCCATAAATGCCTGAGAATGTGCCATGAGTATTTGTTTTGTGATTACATATGTATGGGTGTCTTGCAAAAAAAGATGCTGTGATCATTAAGGCTTTAAAGCATAAAGATACATTAGCATACAGTTCTGTGGGATGAATAGAATAGGAATGACTTAAAGGAGAAAATGATGTTTGCCTTTGAAAGAAGAGTTTTTTCATAAATTTCTTAAGATGGAGAATGGGTATCATATCTCTACTATAATTAAGATTCCATTGGGTATTTTTTTAAAAAGGTATAACCTGAATTTTAAAATGCTGTTATCAGAATGTTGGAAATTATATCCTTTCCAAATATTTAAAATGACGGCAAGAAAATTCAGATGTCAACTACATATGTGATGTATATTCCTAGAAAATTCTTCCAGGGTAGAGAGAAGCACAGTGCATGAGGTGGCGGCTTTGGTTTTGGTGTTCTACTCTTCACTTTCACTGACAAATCTGTTCAGCGTGGAGGGAAACGTGTTAGCCTCGTCTCCTAGGGCTTTTCAAACCTCACTTTTCCTCTTATGGCATCGATGAACGCCCTGGTTTTGATTGGTAATTTTGAGAGGCCCAAACACTCCGCAGCGTGTGCACAGGACTCGTGAGCAGCCCGATGGAGTGAGTGCCGTGATTTCTCCCCCCAGGGCAGCGGCTCCACACGCTGCAAGTCTGGACGGTGTGTAAGTGTAAATAGCAACGGAAAGGTTCTGATTTAAAAATGACCCTTAGGTCTGAAAAGGAGCCGCCGCCGGGACGTCTCGGGCTCCCCCGCGGCCCGGGTCGGCCGGGCGCCGCCTCCGCTCGGCGCCCCGCAGCGGCCTCCGCTCCGCGGGCGTCTCGGCGCCGCCGGGCGGTGGCCTAGGCGGCTGTTGGGGCTAATCGCCCACGAAGCGCACGGCCTACCTTGGGGAAAGAGGACATCGCACTTTAGCCCAACGCGCGTAATTACCTTGCTAACCGTTTCGAGTGAGGCAGGAGACTAAAATCGCACTCTCCATGAGCCCAGGTGAGAAAGCAGGGGCGTCGGGGATGCTCGGCCGCCGCGGCCGTTCCCCCGGCTCCCTCTGGGCGGGCGGCACGCCGGCCCGGGAGCAGGCGCTGGGGGCCGGCCGAGAGCGGCGGCGCGGCGGGCCAGGACCCGGCGCCGGCCGGAAGAGGCCCCTGTGGCGGCGGGGCGCGGCCTGACGGCGTCACTTCCAGCGCCGGCCCACTTCCGGGTGAGGGCAGGGACGGAGATTGGTGCCTCCCGCAGGAAGGAAAGAGGGTGAGCGGAGCGGCGGCCGGGAGGCTCGGGGCCGCGCGGCCCGCCCGCCGCCGCGCTCAGCGCCCGCGCTGTGTGTTGCAGGTCTACCCGGAGCCTCGGAGCGAGAGTGAGTGCCTGAGCAACATCCGCGAGTTCCTGCGAGCCTGCGGGGCCTCCCTGCGCCTGGAGGTGAGCGCGGCGGCGGGCGGGCGGGGCGGGGCCGGGCGGCGGGAGAGGCGGGTCGCGAGGTCCGCTGGGCGCGGGAGGTCGAGGTGGAACCGGGAGGATGGGGGGTGAGGGCTCGTGAGGGTCCGGAATGTGGAGTGTCCCGAGGACCAGGGATGGGGGTCGTGAGGGCCCAAGGCGGCCGCGGGAGGGTCGGGGATGGGCATGGCTCGTGGAGGGGGTGGTGAGGGCCCACGGTGGCCGCGGGGCGGTCGGCGGTGGGGGTCTGAAGGGTCAGGGTGCGCGCGGCAGGGCCGACTGCGGGGCCGTGGGGCCCTGTGTCAGGGCTCGGAGGACCAGGGTGGGGGCGTGAGGGGCGGACACGGGGACCGTGAGGTCACGCTCGCGGATGAAAGCCAAAGGTCAGCGTCCAGCGATGGGGGTCCATGAGGGTCGGGGTCGGAGACGAGGTTCGTGAATGGCCGGGTGCTTGTGGGAAGGCCGGGTGCGGGCTTCGTGAGGTTGGGAGCCAGCGACGTGGAGTTGTGGCCACCTGCCGGGCTGAGCTCTTGGTCGAGGGATTCTCTAGGACCCACGTCCACGTGTGGCTTGGTTCTCAGCGGTGATCTGGCTGAAATGAAGCGGACCTCAAACCCTGCCGGCCTCGCGCTTTTCTCTGCCTTTTCTTTCTCAGGCCAGTCATTAAGTGGCTTTACTGGATTCCTGATATTTCATGTTTAAGTTAGACAACTCTTATGGACCTGGGTTTGGGTTTCAAAACGTGAAATCTAGCTTGGCCTTCCTTGGGAGCAGCAGGTTGATAGAATTGCTGTCCTTTTTGCTGCTTACCATGCTTATTAGGTTGTTTTTTTATCTGAGAAATGAGGTAGGTTAACACAAGCTCCCAGATATCAGCACATGTATGAAAACATATCTGATTACCAAACAGATGATTTTCTTTCCTGAAAGTCTCTTATAGTAGGTTTCTGGGGGGAAAAAACGTAGAAGCCATCAATTAATTTCCTTATTTGAAATTAGACACATAGGAATTTATGGGGATTAAAGTATTTATTTATTATGTGGCGCTGAGGATTGAACCCAGTGCCTCAGGCCTCAACCACTGAGCTACAAACCCCAGCCCCAAAGTACTACTGTTTTTGTTAATGATTGTAAAAAATGTATTTTACCTTTGATGTGGGTAGTAAATATTACAAATAAGTGAAATAAGTGAGAAGTACTTAGGGGAGATCTCAAAAATCCCTATGGCTCTTTAAGAGGGAGAAAGACATTGTTTGAATAGATCTTCCCATTCTTGTATCTGCCTTGTCTTTCATGGTTAAATTTCCTTATTAGGTTGTGATAACATGCTTTGTTAGTGGCAGTTTTTACTTTACTTTGACCTTTGCTGTAACATTTTATTATCCTCTTCAGACTACTGTTTTGTGTGTGTTACCATATTTTAAAACCTGCTTGCTTATTGAGATCATAACTTCAATATGAGACTTAAAGGAAGTTGAATGTTAAACCCTCATTTTAGTTTCCCAAAGGTTCCTGTTGATATGTGATGTGGTGCCTGTTTTTTATTTTTATTTTTTAAAATATTTTTTTAGTTGTTGATGGACCTTCATTTAATTTATTTGTATGTGGTGCTGAGAATTGAACCCAGTGCGTCACACATGCTAGGCAAGCGCATTACCATTGAGCCACAATCCCAGCCCTGGTACCTGGGTTTTTGGTTGTTTTTTTTTTTTTTTAGTTTTCAGACACAACATCTTTGTATGTGGTGCTGAGGATCAAACCCAGGCCGCTCGCATGCCAGGTGAGCGCGCTACTGCTTGAGCCACATCCCCAGCCCTGGTACCTGTTTTTAATGTTACAAATGTATATAAAGGGGCTGAAGAAGAATTTGTTAACTGACATGTCCCAGTCACCTACAGCAATGTTTGGCATAGAATAGGCCTTTGATAGGTATTTGTTATTGATCAAATAAGTTTGAGGTTGATAGCAATAGCTTTCTTTTTAAATGAAAAAGTCAATCGACTTATTTTGTCTCTTCCAGTCAATTTAAAGTTCAGCAGAGGCAATACTAACATTCTTTCAAATTCAATACATTACGCTTAAAACTCCTAATTACCTGAGATAATAAAAGCAAAAACGGTAAAAAGCACATGAAAAATTGCGTAATTGCGATGATGTTTTGGAAGTTCTCAAAGAAGGAACTCTGTCTAGCTCCAACTTGGGCTTCCCATTCTTGAGGAGATGGGCATGTTCTAAGAGGTCCTGTCTCCCATACAGAGCAGTACTTAGGAGAGCAGGGCTCTATGATCTTGACATGTGTTCTAGGATTTACACTTTCCATTTCTACCAAATTTTGAAGGGAGAGAGACTGAAAACATATACAAAATAAAATATATTTTTTTTGTTCTAATTAATATCAGGGTCCTTTTCAGGAGTTATTTTAGTCTGAATTGTCTTTGGACTATTTTTTGTATGTATATTTTCTAGTTTATTGCCGGTTTAAACTTGCCTAATAATTTCTTGAAAAGAGAATTTCACTGAAAGTGATTGTTGCTAGATCAGTTTCTTTAATGCATGAACATGTTAATTAGCTGAAAAATATCAGATGTCCTCCAATGGGTTGTTCTGATTATGAAAGGAGTTTTATAATTTAAAGGAATATTGTGCAGTTTGCATTTATTGTTAAACTTTGAGAAGTAGTGTACATTTTAAGATGAAAAAAATTTGTATTTGTATTTTTTTATTTTAAAATTGGGCAATTCTGTGCCAGAAAGCAATGCATACAACTTAGTTGACCTCATTATTTTCTTATAACTTTTTATTTGTTACTTAGCTTGTCTTTTTTGAAACTTTTTTGTGTAGGACAGAAAAACTGGACACAGCAATGCCAGTTTCCTTCCATTTGTATTTTAAAAAAACAACCAAAATGATGATGATGAGTTAGAGTTTATGAAGTGACTAAGGCTAGTCAAGCAAATCATAGATCATTTCTTCACATCAAGAGAAATCTGGAGTAGAATCTGTTTTCCAAGGTTTTGCTGTGTTACTTCCCGAACTCTTACTCAGTGTTGCAGCCATGAGGCTGTGTGTGCTTCAGATGATCACAGAGCATTGGCTGTTACAGTTTTCTGGTGATACAGTGTTCTGTAGTTAAGCATCTGTAATCTACTGAGGCAGGTGAGCTGTAACTGTCAGAAGCAGAGGCTGCCTTCCCAGGAAAGCTGAATTTGGTTAAAACATTGTATGTGTAGCATGTTTGACTGCTTTTCATTCCAAGACCCAAAGTTAAGAACATATGATTCCATTTGACTATTTGGTGGATTATTATCTTATGCCCAAACCAGTGTAATCTCAAGGATATTATCAGGAAAGTATTATGTAATATAATATAGCTGTTATATTATATATTATTTTGGTTGTTGAAGAAAAATGTCTGTTTTTCTCACTAGTTATATTCACACATTCAGAGATAGTGTAATACCGTTTTTTAGTTATTGATTTTGAAAAGTTGACAGGAAAGATGGATGTTAGCATTGTTATAAATGCAGTATTTCAGTTTATTGACTTTTCAAGCTACTCAAAAGTTCAAATTGTAGTTACGAAGTGAGAGCTGAACTTGACTTGTACTGACACCCCCACCCCTCCAGTTTTCCTGGCACTGTTCTCTGCCCAGCTGGGTTAGGCCATCCTGAAAGGCAAGAGGTGATTGGTTGCCTCAGCAAGGGGACTCTCGGCAGATAATTTAATGTTGCCCAAGCTTTTCTGCTTAAGAACTGATTATGGATTCCCATACAATGTTACCACGATTGCTTTGGAAAAGAAAATACTTCGGGTAAAACTTAGGGTTGTCAAGAAGAAATATAGGGAATCTGTCTAATGCAAGTGGGCCTTTTCTGGAATTGGCATGTTTGACCTGGTAGGATGTTAACTCTCTCTCATTGACCTCTCCACCTACTTGGCACACTACCTAATACTCAAGTTACCTGTTGCTTTAGGATTTTTTTAAACTATATTTTTAGTTCTAGATGGACACAATATCTTTATTTATTTTTATGTGGTACTGAATCCAGTGCCTCACCCATGCGAGGCAGGTGCTCTACCGCTGAGCTACAGCCCAGCCCTGGGAATTTTTTTTTTTTTAAATCAATTTAACTGTTCTTGTAAAACAGTGCAAGTAATTCAAAGTTACAGATGGTTTAGAATAAATTTGTTCTTTTCTCACCCTTATTCTTGGGAAATTTTACTTAGTTTTTTGATCTTAGATTATTAGTATGAAATGTAGACCAGCTATTATATAAAGTTTGCTTTACAACTAGCTTCTTACTGTTAATATATATATATATATATATATATATATATATACACACACACACACACATATATTTTATTTTTAAGATTTATATATGGCTACATGTATTTATGAGTACAGTGTGATGTTGTATATGAACGCATGTAGAATAATTAAGTTAATCATATATTCATTGTCATATACTTATTTCTTTGTGGTGAGAATGTTTAAAATTTCTTTTAGCAATCCTGACATATAGCAGTAATGCATATTTATTAACTATAGTCACCATATTGTGCAGTAGTAGGTCACTAGAACTTATTCCTCCTCACTGAAACTTTGTACTCTTTGACCAGCATCTCCTCTTTCACCTAGCCTTTAACAGCCCCTAGTAACTGCCAATTCTTCCCTGAGTTAGACTCTTTTAGGTTTTACATGTAAGTGATATCATGCAGTGTCTTTTTGTGCCTGGCTTATTTGCTTACTATGATGTCCTTTAGGTTCATCCATGTAGTTGCAAATGGCAGAATTTCCTCCTTTTTTTGAGACTGGATAGTATTTTATTGTATATAGGTATCATATTTTCTTTCTCCATCCATTGACGCATATTTAGGTTATTTCTGTGTCTTGGCTTTTGTGAATGATGCAGCAGTGTACGTGTGAGTGCAGGTGTCTCTTCAACATACTGATTTCATTTCCTTTGGATATATATGCAGTAGTAGAATGGCTGTATCATGGTAATTTTAATTTTAGGTTTTTGAGGAATCCATACTGATTTTCATAATGGTTGCTGTGGGTTATATTCCCATCAACTGAGCACAAATATTCCCTTTTTTCCACATTGTCACACCACTTATCTTTTGTCTCTTTGATTATAGACACTCTGACAAATAGGTGTGAGGTTTTACTTTGCATTTCCCTGTTATATCTGTTTGCCATTTATGTATAGTTTTAGATATGTTTATTTGGGTGTTTTACTCATTTTTTGATTGGGTTTTCTGGTTATTGAGTTGTTTCACTGTGTGAGTATCTTATATTTTGGATCTTAGCCCTTTGTCAAATATGTGGTTTGCAAATACTGTTTGCCACTGTCGCGGTTCTCTCTTTACTCTGTGGTTGTTTCATTCACTGTAGAGAAGCTTTTTTAAAGACCTACCTCTAGATTTGTTCTTTTTGCTCAGGATTGCTTTAGCTATTTGAGGTCTTATATGGTTTTGTATGAATTTTAGGAATTTTTTTTTCTATTTCTGTGAGGAATGCCATTGGAATTTTGATAGGGATTTCACTGAATCTTTAGTTGGCTTTGGGTAGCATGGATGTTTTAATATTTTTTCACTACATAAACATAGTATGTCTTTCTATTTATTTATATTGTTTTCAGCTTTACCACTTTAGTTTTCAATATACAGACTTCTGTCTTGGTCAAATTTATTTGTAAATTTTTTGATGCTATTGTAAGTAAGATCGTGTTCTTCATTTGTTTTTCAGATCGTTTATTATTACTATATAGATGAGTTGCTAAGTTTCACATGTTGATTTTGTATTCTGTAACTTTACTGTATATTTTTTGGTGGAGTCTTTAGGATTTCCTGTATGTGGGAGCTTGCCATTAACAAACAGAGGTGTTCTTTCTTTCCTACTCCTTGGATGCTTTTTTCTTGGCTAATTGCTTGTCTAGTATCCCAGTAGGATGTTGAATAGAAGTGGTGTGGGTGGGCGTGCATTTCTTTTTTCTGATTGCAGAAGGAAGAGCTGTTTGGCTAGCACTTTGGCTTCAGGTTTTTTCCCCTGCCCTACAGGGGTGGTCTCACTCATGTCATAGATTTAAATCTTTGCCAACTCTGATGTTTTGCTTGTTTTTACCAAGTTTGCATCTTTTAGCTACTTTCTTAAACTTCTTCACTTCTGTCATCATCTACAATAATTGGTAGCTTCTCAGAGTAATTTTTCACAGAAAACTAAAATCAGTCACTTCATAAGAATTGTGAAGCAGACTTGTAGTGCTGTGGGTGCCAAATGGTAGGTCAGAGCACTTGCAGCTGGCTGTTGTAGTGTTGGTCTTCAGCAAACTCTGGGGACTTTCAGGGTCATTGTTTGCCTTTAGTAGTTGTCCATGAATGCCAGGATTGGCTTCAGCAGGAGTGGGCAATTAGTGCAGTGGCCCTGAGCTCCTTCACAGGTTGCTATTCTGCTCTGCCACTTGCTAACTGTGCCACCTGTGAAATGGGGAAATAATACCTGCCCTTTGTGTTGTGAGAATAAGTAAACTAATATAAAGCACCTTGAAGAGTACTCTTCAGGTTTGAGATGCTAAATAGAAATTAGCTATTATTGTAATCACTATCATTCTTTTTTGTTTGAATCATGTTGTGTATTTTGTTTTTAAGTATTTTTCTAGTAATTCATATATATTATAAAAAGTTCAGAAATAGAGAAATGTAAGGAAAAAATGAAAAATTATATAATGCTACCATTTGGATATAATCAGTGTTAAAATGAATAGTTATCGTTTATTTTTTTCCCATTGCACATATGTAAATATAGTTTTAAAATACACATGACCTCATAGTATACATAATGTTTTGTAGCGCTTTAACTTGATTGTGTGACTGATTTGGCATGTTGAATATTTGTCTATTAATTTTAATGCTGCCTCTTGATTAATAATCCCCAATTTTGAATGTTGAGGTAGTTTTAAGTTTTCACTACTGTGAACAGTGAAGTTTGTGATGGACATTTCTTTACCAAAACCTTTGTCTTTTATTAGTTTTATAGGGTAGATTTCCTGATGGGACACTGTAGGGTCAAAAGTAGAAACTTTTACAGGCTTTGAACACCTGCTACCATAGTGTCTGGAGAAATTTTGTCACTTTGCCTTGCCACAAGCAATATATGAGAATGTTTATTCCAAGGCTGCCCTGTGCCTGCCTGTGCCTGCCTGTACCTGTCTCTCAGGGAGTAAAACCTCTTGCCTTGCTTGTACAAACATTTCTGGGTACATGGTAAACTCAAGTGTTTTCTGCATTGGATTTAGTGGAGGAGGATGTGAAATAGAAGCTGTTAGAATAGGAATTAAGAGTTGAAATTTGCAATGCTTCCTTCCAGCTTGGCACAAGTTCCTGGGTGAGGGGCTGACAGGGTGACGCTGGGCTGCTCTGCACAAGTGGAGCTCTGGCTGATTTTCCTTTGTGCTGCTGCTGGTTTTTTCATCTTCTGCCCTTAAAGCTGAAGAGTTGGGAAGGAGTGAAGATGGCTGTCCAGCTGTGTAATGAGCTGGAGGGATTGAGAGTGAGGTTTTGGATAAGGAATGACATTATCTGTTCCTAAATCACCATTTCTTCTCAATACTTCTGAAGGACAGAATCTTTTGCTTACTGTGTGGCTTTGCTTAATGCTCTATTCTTTTCTATATATTTTTGCCAAAGTTACAATTGAGATTTTGCCCCAAATAATAATTAAAAACACTGTTGGAAGAATTGAAACATGGAGGTTGTTTACACTGAAACTTAGTCAAAACTTGTTGATGCAGAATTAATTGACATACAACCAGAAGTGAGTCTGCTCTCTTCTAGGACTGAGATGCCCCACCCAGGTGTTATCTTCATCCTGGATTCAGATAGGTGTGTGATTAAGCCATTGACTGCAACTTTGCTTTGAAGGTTGAGGCCACACATCATTCTTTATTTAAGTTGGACTCATTCTGTGCTGTTATCTTGGTAGGCTTGATTAGGAAACCATATTTATTAGCTGACTTATTGAATAAACTCTTAAGTGAGTTTATTCATGCCCATGCCA
Organism: Ictidomys tridecemlineatus; assembly: GCF_052094955.1. Taxonomy (NCBI): domain Eukaryota; kingdom Metazoa; phylum Chordata; class Mammalia; order Rodentia; family Sciuridae; genus Ictidomys; species Ictidomys tridecemlineatus. The sequence continues at coordinate 198,144,208 of NC_135482.1, forward strand.
GAACTTCACTTAAGGAAGTTGAATTGAATTAATTGATGAGAGTGTCATCTGGAAGAAGAATTGAGCAGTAGTAGTTCACTTTGTAGGTACTTAAAAGCAAAACCATTTCTACTTAGACATTGTAATTGTGTTTTAATTTTGCCAGGCAGTAGTATCCAGGGCTGCTGTCTGTATTCTCTCTTGGTGTTTTACCAAGCTTGTGTAGGGTGAGCAAATATTATCAACTCTGTATCCACTGTTTTTTGTGTAGGTGACTAGACTTCTCCCTTGATTTCAGATCTCTGGGATGTCTGTTTGTCTAGATAAGTGCTATCCAATAGAAATATGTGGGTCAAACACATGCTTTTTTATTTTCTTGTAGCTGTGTTAAAAAAGTAAAAAGGAACTTGAAGCTCTTTTTAGTAATGCATTCTGTTCTAAGCCATTATATCCATAAAATTATTATTTCAATGTGATTATATAAACATGTTAGTGAAAAATTTTGTTTTCTTTTATCACAACTAATTGTTCAGATCTGATGTGTGTGTGTTACAGTCACAGTACATCTCGGTTTGAAGTATCCATATTGTGGGTGCTCAATAGCCCTGGTGGTTGAGAGAGGCCACAGTGGAGTCTAGGTCATGCGAGAGGTGGGCAGGGGTGAGGAGTAGGGAATGAAGCCAGCATTTGCTGAGAAAAGCTGTGTGCCCAGTCTGCCTGAGGTGTCCATGTGCATTTGCTTGATCCTCACAGTGCTCTGAAGGAAAGGAGCAGTTCCCAATTCCTCAGATTAGGAGGTTGATATCCAGAGTGGAATTCTTTTTCTGCACCTAATAGCTATGTTGCCCCTGGGCCTTGTTTTCTTCTTTTTAAGTAAGTAGAAACTTGGTGAGAAATGACCAGTAGCTACCAGAGCAGTGTTAAAGGTTGATTGAAGTAGTCTGATACTCAATAATTGTTGATTGTCCTTAGCATTTTAGCTGTCTTAGTGCTTGTGTGTGCCAGATGTGGATAGGCACTGTGGGCCGGGGGGTTGGGGGGTGAGGATGGCTGGAGTCTCTGGCAAGGTTAAATCTGGTGAAGGAGATGAACTGCAGGATTTATGCATAGGTAATGAGAAAACAAGTGCTTCTTGAGGGTAAGACTTAAATACTGAAGAGCTTCAGATGGTTTGGGTCTGAGTGAGGGCTTCTTGGACGTGGTGGTCCTGCATCCTCCAGGAGGGCAGAGGAGCACACCGTGGGCACAGTGAACTTGTGTGGATGAGAGCAGAGGACTCAGGGGAAAGGCTGGAGGGTTGTTAGATTAATGCCTTCTGAGGGTGGTAGGAATCTAGGAATGTAGTCTGAACTGGGGAGAGCTTGCTGATGTAGGTGTGGTGTGGTTGGATGTCCGGTTGAAAGAGAAAGTTTGAAGGAAGAAGTGTGTGGGGCAGGGAGGAGCATGGAGCTAGTCCTGTGCCTTCTCCATGCTGGGTGTGCAGGCTGTTGCTCCTCTCTCTGGCAGAGCCAGCCATATGCCCTGAGTAAATAAACATCTGGTTCGTTTTTAGGTCGGCACATGGATGACATTCATTAAACACCATGGTAGTTAGGTCCTCCTTATTGTCAGATAGTCATGAGGAAGTACTGTGGGGAGATGGGCTTTGTGGTCAAGTAGTGTGACATGCTCTCTTGGCTGCATGTATATGAGCTTAGAAGGGGCCAAGGGCACAGTGCCATCAGGTTGTGCTTTATGATGTCATCTGTCCAGGAAGACATATACACATCTTGAAAGATGAATTGTATTTACAGCCTCAGGTAGAAGTGTAGTTTTCCTGCCTCCCTCTTGACCCCAAAGGCAAGCTTTTTTTGGTATTTCTCTTGGTCTCTCCTTCCCTGTTTCTACATAGTATTTGTCCACTGTTTTTTTTATTATTAATTTTAGTTATTAATTGTCTAAGATGAAGTTATAGCTCTATAGGTTTCCCTTTGTCAACATCCCCTTCCTCCAGTCCAGGAGAATGTTTCAGTTTCTTTTTCCTGGGAGTATGACATGAAACCCCTTGGTGCCATGCCAGTTAGCCAGTGTCTTACGTATAGATGACTCTGTGATGGTGAGCTATCACAAGTGTGAGAGACACACTTGAAGCCCTGCCTCCCTGAAGCACCGGTGTGTGCCAGTGTGCTCATGGACTCGCCTTTTTCAGAAATTGAGTCACCCTAGCAGTACTCTCATGTGTCATCCTCTAGCAACTTCCTCTGTTTGATAGCAGGACCACACACAGGAGCCAGAATGAATGAAAAGTATTCAAGAGACAAAATGTTGGAACCACCTTTTCCTTGGGAAACCTGATGAAGTAAAAGTGAGGTGGAACAGGTGTGAATATTCTCTGAGGCACATGTGGAATTCTGGTAGGGGTACAAGCGGTCAGAGTACTCTCTTTCTGACCTGCTGGTCTCTTGCGTTGGGTGGAGGAGGGTCTGAGGCTGGTCCTAGCTCCCCTGGCTCTTCTTTCCTGCTGGTGATAGGGAAACCTGCAGGGCTGAAATGGTAGGAGAACCAAGCTGCAAGGTCCACCTTCACCCGGACCTGCTTCTGGGCTGCGGCCCTTTCTGCTAACCACTGTGGTGAGTGATATCTGTTCTAGCTTCAGCACAGTGGGGTTATGGAGTGAGATCCCCTCCATCCCTGCTCTGCTGTCCAGTCACCCAGCTCTGTTACCATTCAAGCTCAGAGAATCCCCACCTGCCATGGAAGGTCTCAAGCAGTTCTTGCTACCTATAGGATAAACATGACTTTTCTCCTTATCTTTTTTTTTTTTATTTATATATAACAGCGGAATGCATTACAATTCTTATTACATATATAGAGCTCAATTTTTTCTATCTCTAGTTGTATACATAGTATATTCACATCCATTCGTGTCTTCATATATGTACTTTGGATAATAATGATCATCACATTCAACCATCATTAATTATTACCCCATGTCCTCGCCCTTCCCCTCCTACCCCTCTGTCCTGTCTAGAGGACAGAGAGAGAAAGGTGGTGAGAGAGTGGGCAGATGTTGTTAAGAACCCCCCTGGCCTGCAGGACTCCTTGGGTGATCTTTTAGCCCAGAAAGTTTCATGTGAAGCTGGGCATGGTGGCACATGCCTCCAGTCTGGGAGAGTCTGGCCTGAAAGCACATGAAAGAATACAAAAAGAAAAAGTAAATGGAGGCAGACTTCATGGACCAGTGATGCTTTATTCAGCCCTGGAGGGACACATATTTTGGGGGAAAATGGCATTGAGTCACACGAGGGTCTGGGTTTTATAGGGACTTAGCAGAGCCACATTATGGGAGACGTTAGTTACTTTTTGTGGGCTTTTGGCAGATGGGGCCAGGTCATAGGAGGAGTTCTGATGGTGGGGTTAATTTAGGGAGGGGCAGGAGGACAGGTAGGGGAACTATAAGGGTAGTCGTCCCCCCCCCCTCCCGGGCCTATTATCCATATCCTTCGTGGCCTAGGCAACTTAGGGAGACCGTGTGTCAAAATAAGAAAAGGGTTGAGGATGTAGCTCAGTGGTAAAGCAACTTTGGGTTCAGCCCCCAGCACTGCAAAACAAAGAAATAAACAAAAAGAAACAAACAAACAAGAAAATGAGGGGCAGAGAGATTATTCGGACAGTAGAATGGCTAGTGCAGAGGCTTGGAAGTGAAGCTGAGCACTGTGTATGACGGGCCAGTCATTCAGGAAGGGCTGAAGGAGGTGAGCCTGATGGCCACATGAGCTTCTGCTGCTGCAGCTGCAGGTGCCCCTACTGGGTTCTCTCTCCAGGACTGCCTTGAGTGCTTGACCCATTAACTCACAGAGCCCTTGCTATAACTCTGTGGAGGCACTGTCCACCTGTGTGGGTGAGGACATGAAGGCACAGAGGCCAAATGCTCATGAACACCATGGGCTGCAGACTGGTCCTAGAACCTTACTCTTCCCCAGGATTCTGCTGCCCCTCTGGAGGTCAAGGATGGAAGTGTGGGTTTTATTCTAATTGCTGTAAGAAACTGCATTGTGGGGTCTTCTGTTTTCTGTTTTGGTGCTGGAGATTGAGATCCAGGCCCCTGCACAGGCCGAGCACTTGCTGATTCTCTGAACTGAACTCCCAGTGCCCTGCTGGAGAATGGCTATGTTGCCAAGGTGAAGAGTGAGCTGTACACAGCAATGTTTCTGCTGTCATTTTACTTTGCATGTTGAGGTCTGAGGGCAGGTTTGTTTCTGGAGAGCGTGGGTGACATGGGACCTCTCTGATGTGGTCCCTGCTTCCTGACCTGCTCACAGCAGGCCCTAGGACTCATGGCAGCTCCTTTTCCCTGGTTGTCCTATGCTTGCTTCTCCTCCTTTTTTTTTCATCCCACCTGGTGGGATGGCCCACGTGACCACTGGGCCAGCATCCTGCCAGCCTGCCCCTTGTCACTCACTTGTCACTTTCCTACTTAACTGTTCCTCTGGGAGGGTACCAGCAGGACAGAGCATGGCCAGGAGCTGACTGTAGTGGGTGGCATCCTTGTGGCCTGACCTCTCCTCCTGTTGTCCCACTCAGCTCTCCTTGATTTTTGGTTCTAGTCGCATCACACTATCTGAGATGTCCCTTAGTGTTCATGGGCTGGCTTATTTTTGATATGTGATCTGTACCTCCTGTACTCTGTGCTAGTTGTTGTAGCTTCATGAACATCAGCTCTTAGAAGTCATTTGGCTAGAGACTGAGACACTGAGAGGTCGTGAAGATAGCCCTTGGGCACCCGTGCTGGTGAGCATGAAGCCAGGCTTTTGAGTCTGGTTGTAGCCCATGTCCTTTTTATCTGCCCAAGGAGTGACCTTTTTTCCTTTTTCCATCTGCAGAATCCTTATCTAAACCAGCTCAGAACACACGTTTGTTCTACTTCTTGCTTCTTTCTGTATAGATTCTGCTCTCTGCCTCTTTCTGTTTGTGGTATTTAATACCTGTTTCTCCCTTCTTACCTGGTTTGTAAGCTTCTTGGGGGCATGGTAATGCCTTTCACAGAATAGGAGCTGAATAGACATTTGTTGAACTGGCAAAAGCCTAACAGAATGCCTGTCTAGGGGCCCCAGGATATCCATGAGGGGTCATGGAATGCCCATCCAGGGGTCATGTGGTACCCATTAGGGATCACGGGGACAGGTGGTAGAGGGGCTTTGGCATTCCTTCTACATTCTCTCACAATTTCAACTTTTCTTTTTATCCTTCCTACCCCGTTCACACTCTGCTGTTCTTTCTCAACCCTTCTCAGTTTTCATATTTCACTCATTCTTTCAGGGCCTTGTTTCGTAAACTGGTTCTGACTCAGATAACTGAACAAGCAACCTTTTTATCTCTGTGTCAGGTAGCTTGGACTCTGGCATTCTACCAGGTGGATGCTGCTGGTTACCACCGTGGAGTCGGTTTGAGAGGATAGGCAGCTGCTAGGTGGCTTGCTTCTCGTTGTTTTGTGTAGCCTGGCTGGTTGCTGACTTACTGGTACTGGCTTACTTGTGGTGGAGTGCAGTGAAGGGATCTGGGGTCCTGGAGACTTAGTGCTGTAGTGTTTTAGAGTCAGAGATGACCTTAGCATGGACAGAAATTAGATTTGGCAAAATTCTTTATCTCTGGGATAAGAGAAACTGATAAGATCCCCCAGAGGGCAGCAGCAGGACAGAGTGCAAATTCTGTGTAGTCTCTTCCCTTGCCCATGGTGGTTCTGAGTTGGGGGCGATGCATCAGGAGGTGGTTCACAGCTGTGTCAGACTTGAAGGGGGACAGAGCATTCCCTCAGTCCCCACTGAGGGAGATGTTGGAGAGTCCTGAGAAGGTGGCTTATGCATAGTGAGGAAGTCCATGCATGATGCTGCTTCAGGATCCTTTTGTCCTTCACCCTGGAAGGAGCTCAGCTAAGCTCAAGTCAAGTATCCAAGGGAGGAGAGAAGCTCTATCTTTGGCTGGGAGGGCTTCATGAAGACAGTTGGGATTTGTTTCTTTGAGGAGGTGGGGTGGATCATACTTCCCAAAAGTCTGGACTGGGTTCCCCAGAGCTGTGCAGGTGATGTGAGGTTCTCTGCATGCTGTGTGGTTGTCATCTTAGGTAAAGTTGCCACTGTTCTGGTGCCACCTGTCTGGACTGGCCCAGCTGACCCTACTTCTCCTAGCCTCAGAGTCATTGGCCCCTAGAGGTAAGACAGGGTGTTTTGTGTATTACCCTGCGCTGTCTTGAGTGTATTATTTACATAGCACTTTCCTGTTAGATATTGAATGAGGCTGTCAATGTTAGCCAAGAGTGGGAAAAAAACTTCACCCTGGATATATTTTTTTTCCTATAAGTCTTTATGGAAAATGAGACCATAGCAATAAATGACCAATGGATGGGAGCAATGTGAATCTTGAATTTGCTTATAATCATGGTATTGGAAATCCTGAAATAGTGTGCCTCCTGTTTCTTCTGTAGAAAATCCCGCAGTCTCCTTGTTATGTCTTTTTTTTTTTTTTTGCGAGAGAGAGAGAGAGAGAGAGAGAGAGAGAGAGAGAGAGAGAGAGAGAAAATTTTTAATATTTATTTTGTTTTAGTTTTCAGTGGACATAACATCTTTGTTTGTATGCGGTGCTGAGGATCGAACCCAGGCCACACGCATGCCAGGCAAGCGTGCTACCGCTTGAGCCACATCCCCAGCCCTCGTTATGTCTTGTTTTCCCCTACCCTGTGCTAGGGATGGAAACCAGGGCCTCCTGTATACTGGGTAAACGCTCTACCACTGAGCCAACCCTTTTGTAAGTCTACTAAAATAGGATTTTTGGATTATCTTTTAGTCATCAGCTTTATATTTTTATTTGAAAACAAATTGAGAAAACCTAGGGGCTGTTCTTTACTTTTTCTTGACAGGGACTTGCCCTGAAGCACATTGACTCCAGTGCCTCTGTGTCCTGGGAACTAGCTAGGGGACAGATTCCCAGTGAGCAAGTAAAATAACCCAGGTCCTTCTCAGACCATATTTAGATGTGAAATCTGCACCTAGACTGTTTTTAAAAATAGCTTTCGTATCCAGAATGTGTATTTCTGTCCAAATCTGATTTAGTCTGTATTTCATGTTTGACAGTTTAGAGAAACTGACTGGCTCTTTAGTTCTGTTGTGAAAATGCAGCATTAATTCCTGTGGCTGTTAACATTCTCCCACTTTACTCTGAGGGAGTAGCATTCTGATTTGTGCTCTGTAGAGAAGACTTACAGGTTAGATGGGGTGGTACTCTTGGGGTTTAGAGCATGGGAGCTTTGAAAAAATCTTGACTCCAGGGTCCTGGAGAGTTGCTGACTTGGTTTAGAGCTGACCAGTTGAGACCTGCAGCCAGATCTTGCTGCCCAACTAGGGAGGGAGCCACCTGATTTTCTCAGGACTGTAGAAGCCAGAAGGCCTGCAGCCGAGAGCAGGTTGAGAGGAAAATACATTGCTTTCCAGCCCTCACCACTGAGTGAGGCCAGCCTTCTTGTGTGGGGTGCTGCAGTGGGATGCATGAGGCACAGCAGAGGTCTCTGGGAAGTGATGTCAGCCTAGTGGAAGCATTGTCCATGGGATGCTTGCCTGTGAAAGGCCTGTGGATGACAAGTGTATGCTCTTATTTTCCTATTTCAAGGATAGGCTGCAGATGGTAAGTAGATACTAGAGAGCCTCATCATCTGCTCGTTCGCTTGCCCCCCCCCCCCCCCCGCGCGTGTTCTCTCTCTCTCTCTCTCTCTCTATATATATATATATATATATATATTCTCTCTCTCTCTCTCTCTCTCTCTCTCTCTCACACACACACACACACACACACACACACACACGTATTTATATTGAAACATTTTATAGAAGAACTGGAAGATTACCCTAGGAAATACCTAGTACCTCTCCACTCTTGGCAGTGTTGACCCTCTACTCTTCATGTTCTCTCTCTGTGAGTTCACACACATGCTTCATTTTGCTAATGGTTTAAACTACATCACAGACCTTGTGATACTTACCTCTGAATACTTCAATATGTATATCTTTAAAAAAGCACATTCTCTTGCATGACCTCGGTGAGGTTACCATACCTAAGACATTTCACATTGTTTTAATAATATTTTTATTATCCATTATTTTTATAATCCATGTTCCAGTTTCCACAGTAGTCTAAAAGTGACCTGCATAGCATTTTTTTTAATAGATTCTGAGTAAGGATTGTGCATTACATCTGGCTTAACATGTGTCTCTAGTTTGTTTTATCCTAGAACAGTTCCTCCATCTTTATCATTTTTGACTTTGAATTTTTTATTTTTTAGTTTCTGATGGACCTTTATTTTATTCATTTATTTATATGCTGAGAATTGAACTCAGTGCCTCACGTATGCTAGATAGGCGCTCTACCACTGAGCCATAACCCCAGCCCCTTGACTTTGACTTTTGAAGAATCCAGGTGTTATGGTTTGTATGTGAGGTGCCCCACAAAGGCTCCTGAGTTCATTCAGGAATATTCAGAGGTGAAGTGTTTGAGTTGTGAGAATTGTAACCTAATCAGTCCATCCATTTTGAATGAATTGACTGGGTGGTAACTGTAGGGCGTGGCTGGAGGAGTTAGGTCCCTGAGAGTATGCCCTAAAAGGGTGCATCTTCCCTGTAACTCCCTGCTCTCCCTCTCTGCTTCCTAGCTGCCATGAGCTGCATAGTTTTCCTCTACCTTATTCTTCTGCCATGATGTGCTGCCTCATGTTGGACCCACCATGTACTAAACCTCTGAAACCATGGGCCAAAATAAACTTTTCCTATTCTTTAAGTTGTTCTTGTTGGCTATTTTGGTCACAGTGATGAAAAGCTCTGTTAACATGCCAGACATGTATCTTGTGGAGTGCCCTGCAGTCAAAGCCATGGTTTAATTCAGGTTGAATGTTTTCTGCAAGAATTCACATAAATGATGATCTGTGCTTTTCATTCTGTCATGGCAGAAGGCACTTAACATCACTTCACTTCACTACTGGTGGTGCCGAGGTGGGTCACTAGGGTTTCTGTTGTATGGGTACCTATTCTGTTTGTACTGAGAGAATACTCTGCCTGTCCTGCTCCACAATTGTCAACTGCTGCTTCTATCTCTATTGAGGACTCTTCCCTGGTTACATGCTACTTTGATGGTTGTCACATGTACTCAGGCCTTTCGAGGTGATCCTACCCTTGGTATTGGGACTTCAAGTGTTGGTCAGTAAGGGACATTGGAGGGTGGAGCTAGGCGTCCTTCTAGCTGAGCTAGAAGGCTGTGTGTACTCTGGGATGCGGGAGAGGAAGAAACATTCCTCTGCTTCCAGAAACTGAACATAATGTGATCATTTATGAACATGGCCGTCTACTTCTGAGCTCTCTGTGACTTTTACATGCTTTTCATTTTTAAGCAGAAGTCAGTCTTTGACTCTGAAGAGTCAGATGCCATCAATGAATTTGATCTATGTGAACTTCAGGTGTGATTAGAAAAAGTTAATTGAGGAGGATGGTACAAATACACATAGGGCAACTATTTTATGCATGAGAAGAAATGTTGGAAATTCAGAAGAATCAGAAATGTAATAATTTTAACAAATGTATGCCAGCAGCTTACTAGTCATGGCTGCTGCTTCCTGAGTTGCTCCTCAGGACCAGATCTGCCTCAAGTGACACTGAGAGGAAACTGAGGTATAGAGAGATTGTGCCATGTCCTGGGTCTCATGTGTATAAAAGTTGATCTCTGAGTCTGGGTTTTGTGGGGAATCCACATCTTCTAAGTTTATATTACAGAAGGCCTCTCACATGGCCATGTGTTGGTGGAAGGTCATAGACTCCTCTTGGGTATTGATCTTCATAGGGGTCACCCATGTAATACAGTTATGCATTTTGAACCTACACACAAAGCTGGAAGGAAACATACTTAAGATTTAGGATGTGTGTCTGCCAAAGCATTAGTTTTCAACATACCCTGTCATTTGGTTATGATGCATAACTCAGCCAGGAATGGTAGGTACGTGTGTGTTTGCAGTCTACTGTCTCAAACTGTTTCACCAAGCCTGGATTTTATAATGCTTACTCTGACTTAAGTTAATGCAGTGACTTAATGTTACTGTTTTTGTAACTGTAACTGCAGTCACTTTCCTTGTTAGTCCAAGCAGGTGTGGTGTCTTGTCCCAGGTCCTGTTGTCATCTGTGTTCAGGTGACAGGCATATAGGCATGCATTCCTAGCACTTGAAGGGGCGTGGAGTCAGGGGACCCCATGTAGGCTGTGTGGGAAACCTGTATCGCCCAGGCAGGACTCTGGTGTTCCCTGGTGCCTGTGACTTGGTTCTGCTTTTGTCACCTTTGCCACATTGTCTTTTGGAGACTCCTGTTTCCTCTCTGTAAGAGGAAATTGTCATGCAGTCTGTGAGGTCCAGGCTGTGCAGATGCCAGCATGGCACATGGTGGTCCTTTCCTCGACCCTTGCCTGGGGATGCTTTTGCTTACCTAACTGCACCTTTGTGAGGTTGCTCCCATGCTGGTGAAGGTGGGTTATCTTGCCTCTCTTCCGTTCTCCTGGCTTTCCCCTCTGCTCTGCCACTCCTTCCTGGAAACCACCAAAAATGTTTGGTTGTTTCTGTTTCGAGTATGTGTTTGCTATCCTGGTGTTTGGGTGTTCATACAATGGAATCTACAAGATTGAAGATTTGATTCTTATTTTAAGCTGAAATAAACTGGGGGCATGTTGGGTGGAAGTGCTGAAATGGATAGAATCCTTCATCAACTACAATTTTATCCCTGGGGAGTGGGAGTAGGTGGAATTTAGTATAAAATTTACAGAAACTAAGATTTCAAAAATTCAGTGCTACATTTCTGCTTTTCACAGATTCCTAGCAATATGGACTATTTGCATTAACCTTAAATAGCAGCATTTATTTAAGATTCATTTTTACTCATTCTTGTTCTAAAATCACTAATTTCATTTGACAATGTGATAGGACAAAATTATATTTTTAAACGTTGCAAGCAGCACTCCAGAACTTGAGTCAAAAATAGTTTCCTTATAATCTCATTGGAGAAGGTGAGCTGATGTGGATTTTAGAAGATTAAAGCTTTGGTGAACTGAGGAAGACTTGGGCCAGTCTCCCTTTGCGGGGTCTCCAATCATGTTGAGATGGTAGAATGTGCCAGGAGGGAGAGAGGCTTTTCTTGTGCACCTTTCCTGGTGCTTATTTTTGGCTGTGCCTGTAGGGTACACTCAGCCAGGGCACTATTAGGTGGGAACCATTCTGCTGCTGCTTTTTTCTGCTTTTCAGCTTGTTTTGGAAGGTGGGCTACTTGGTAAGGGACGGTAAGTCTGCATTTTTGTGCTAGATTGCTGAGATTGTTGTTGAGTATCAGGGAGGTGTGCAAGAACAGTTATGTCAAGATGCAGATACTTGGAAATGTGCATCCTGTATCAGGTCCCATGGGTGTGTCTGGGTGGTGCTAGTACTGTAGTCTTTAGCCCCAGGGCCTTCCTGAGTCTTTGCACTCTGCATTGCATGTTGGGTCTAGGTTTGCCGCACACTGTGCATGTGATAGTTGGCACTTAGCATAGCTCCCCTTGCTCTGTCTCTCTGACCATGAGATCTGCTTGTCGTCCAATGGAAGGAGAAGCAAGTTGAGGTGGAGGCTCTTGACTTGGTGTCAGCAGACCTGGTACTGTTGGGAGTTTTGTTGCCTCAGGAGGGAGACCGTGCCAGAGCTGTCTCCTACACTGTGGGGCGGAGGAGAGGCTCACTATGCTGCAGCTGGTTCTCTTGCATTCTTAGCTTGTTCATCATGAGAGCCTGAGTCATATTATTTGTTGTGGTTTAGGCCAGTTTGAGTTATAATTTACTTGTTTGCAGGATCTTCATTATATGATATTTGATATTTAACACAGCTTATTTTGTGATGGAAAGTTTGCTTTCATGTTTTTAGAATATGGAAGGTATTCCTGATTTTTGGTAGTGCTCGTGAGTTTGGAGGCCAAGGTGAAGCAAACTCACTATGCTAGAGGGTATGTATGGGAGCCTTTTACATTCCACTAAGCCTTCAGCATCCTCATGCCTTGGGGAACCCCATCCCATTTGTCAAGTTGTTCACACTGCACAGTGGCTCTGATACCTGACATAGCCAATGAGAAGCTGTGACAACTCAATTTGAAGAGGGAAATGTAGGGCTGGGAGGTGGAGCTATGGTGGTGATGCTGCTCACGTTTTCTGATGCTCTTCCTGTGCAGGTGGAGCCTTGCTCTCCTCTCAGGGAGTGTGGGCCGAACTGACGACTCCTAGTGAATAGAGTAAGCAGTGGTGAGTGGCAGGTCTCAGCTGTTGTGTCTTCCTGAGCTTGCAGGCCCTTGTTTCCTTCCTGCCTGCACTTGCGTCATTCACTCTGTGCATGCTTTGAGTGCCAACCACGCTGTGAGGACATGAGGAACCAAGACTTCCTGCCAGCTGCCTTGAGATGGACCTGCTCGTTAGCAGATCCCCAGCCCAGGGAAGCCTTCAGGCTGCCAGGTGACCTCAGTTCCCATTGTACCTTGATGTCCTCCCTTCAAGGAACCCTGAGCCACATTGACACAGCTGAACTGTTCAGAACACTGACACAGAAACTGAAGTGATAGGTGTTTGTTGTTTAGAGTCATTGTTTGTAGAAATGCACCACAGTGCAGGTGCCCAGAGGTTAACCAGGTCCATCTTCAGCATGTGGGAGTGGGCAAGCCCTCTGGCTGCCCTTTGTCCCTCCTCTGTCTGCCTGGGCCTCTTCTGCAGTTTCTCAGTTTTGTTGACTGAGAGGACAATGGAGTCTCCTTAGGGCCAGGTCAGACATTCCTGTCTCTCCTTGGAATTTCTGTGAGACAGCAGTCATTAACAGTCAAGTAATTATTGTGTTTAGGATTTAGACAGGAAGGGAAAACCCTGTGTACTAGGGAGTGGTAAGTGCCTGTTGAGAACAGTCTGATTTTGAATAGCAGAGCATTGTCAGCCAGAGGCATTAACTTCCATCATCTTCTGTTAAACTGTCTTATTCTGAATGACCCAATGCTTCACTTAATGTCTTGTTTTCATGTTTTTGGAGATGTACTCTCTCTCTTTCCTTCAAGAGTTATGAAGGTGATGTTGATTTCCTTGCTAGAGATGACACTGTGGTAACCAACAGTTCCACATCACCATACCTGACACACAGAGGCTTACTACACTGGTGTTTAGCTGCAGAGTATTACCCTGCTCCAGGTGTCATCTGTATTCCAGAGTCCAAGTTCAGTAGCTCTGTTATCACTCTCATTTTAATGAAAAGGTCAGGGAGGCTGTTTCAAACACCATAGCTCGTCACACTTCTGCTTAGAACCAGCGTGTGTAGTGTGTGTCATTTCTGCTTGAGCTGGTGTCTGTCCTTTTGTGCTGCAGAGGCCTCTTTATTTACAGCAGTGTTCTTTTTTGTGTCATTTTTGGCAGTCATCTTCTGTCTGGCCAGAGGGTTTTGCATCTGGGAACACAGGTGACTCTAAGCTCCAGCTGTTGGGGACACACACAGGGTCATCCTGATGGCATCATACTGCTAGGTCAGGAGTTTGTTGGGCAACTGAACTTGATATTAAATTTGGGTGTTACTGATAACCATTAAATAAGGACTGTGTCAAAATAGAGTACTTTTATTTATTATTGGACAGCATTGGGGATTGAACCTAGGGACTCTACTAATGAGTTACAGGTCCCAGGCCTTTTATTTTTGAGACAGGATTTTTCTTAGTTGGCCAGATTGGCCCCAAACTTGTGATCCTCCTGCCTCAGCCTCTTCCCAAGGTCTTGTGGTCTCTGTCTCTGGGGGAGGAGTTCCTGAGTGCCTGGCCCTGCAGCATCGCAGGACCAGCAACAGTATTTGTCATTAGCTTGTGATGGGATGTACCCTTCTCTGGATCTGCATGCTGGGGATGGAGTCACCGTGTAGAGCTGTGCCCTCACACCCTTTATTGTTAGTTTTTATTTTTATTTTTTCTTTTTCTGCTCTGGGCCCAACTTCTAAACACCCCCACCGTCCACCACAATTTGTCCACCCTGGTTTTCTCTTCTGCCAGCTCTCTTTATCCTGGTCCTCCCTTGCTTGAAGTGGGTTGTGGTTTTTGAGGCAGTACATTATGTCAGAGGAACCCTTGGGCTTGGGGGCTGAAGTGGTTTTGAGGTTACTTGGTTAGGGAGTCCTAGCTCTCCTTTTCCATGGGAGGAGTGTGATGCATGCATGTCTGTGCTTGGGAGTCTCCCTCTAGGTGCTCTTCTTAGTTTGGTGTTGGATACAGAGAGACTCGGGATGACCAAGTCTGGGATGGCCCTGCTTTTCTATCGTTTTCCCTTCTATTTTCCAGACTGTCCTAGGCTGGCTTGATAGTCCCTTTCTGCTTCAGCAGTGATTTGGGTAGGAAGGCTCTTCCCATAGATGTCCTGAGTGACTGTCATGTCTAATGGGCTCTACTGAGCTGTCCTCTGTGCTGTTTTTGTATTCTTCATTTTTCATTGTTTGTCCTCTAGTTGTTGTTTTGTATAAGATGATACCCTAGAGTAGCTGAGACAGCCACCAGCTTGAGGCAAGTGGCCTAGAGAGTCCTCATTGTTACTTCTGGCATTGGTGAAATTCATGGAGTGCTTTTTTTTTTTTTTTTTTTTGGTACTGGAGAATTAAACTCAGGGGCACTCGACCACTGAGCCACATCCCCAGCCCTATTTTATATTTTATTTAGAGACAGGGTCTCACTGAGTTGCTTAATGCCTTGCTTTTGCTGAGGCTGGCTTTGAACTCAGGAGCCTCCTGCCTCCTGCTCCTGCCTCTGAAAATGCTGGGATTACAGGCATGTGCTACTGCACCCAGCTCTTGGGGTGCTCTTTTGTTTATGAAGATAGTTTTTGTTCTCTGCCTGGACTAGATGATTCCAGGTTTTCCCCCAACAGAGGAATAGCATTTTTATGATTTTGAGAGACCTGGAGGAAGTGTAGCCCATGCCTTATTTGAGAGTCCCCCATCAGTGCTCCATTCAGTTTTATGTTTCCTTTGGTGCCTTAGGAGAAGTATAGCAATTGCTGCTCTGATTGATTCTGGAGAATGATATGCTTGTGACTTGAATCTCTATTGGAAGTTTCTTCTGATGAGCTTTTGGGTGTTGCTGCCTTGTCTGTTCTTGCATCTTTCTTTCACCTAGGGACACTCTAGTAGCATTCATTTACCAGCAGATGCCATAATTCCCTTCTTTATGGCTGAGTTGAACTTCCTGTGTATCTGAACACATCTTCACCTGGTAATATGCTTGCTGAGGGCACTTTTATCAGTCTCTTCTTTCTGTTAGATAGTTTCACTTCCTGGTTTCCTTTGGCTGAGGGGTTGTAGAGACAGGCATAGGTAGTTGTTGGTAGATGTATTGCCTTGTCGGAGTTCACACCGGCAGTCATCAGTGCCTTGGTTTTCAGTCCATGGGAGGTAGGGCAGCCTGGTAGGTCAGTGCCTAAGACTTGGCGGAGGGCTCCTGGTGAAGTGGAGGCTGCTGCCTTCCAGAGGGTCCCGAGTCAGAATATACCTCAGGCAGTTGCTAGCCTTGTGTAGGGTATGTTCCTTTCCCTGGACACCTTCTGCACTGGAAGCAGCTGTGTTTCTTTTTGTTGTGTATTTTTGATGAGTGCAGTGTGATTATACATAGTAGTGGGATTCTTTATGTCATATTTGTGCATACAGTTAGCATCATTTGTCAAGACTCCTTCCAGTACTTTTCCTTCCTTCCTTCCTAGATCCACTTGCTCTACTCAGCTGATTTCCCTTCTGTTATTATTTTAATCAGTACACTATCATTAATATATTAGTGGGATTCATTGTGGTGTATTTGTACACACACATAAATAATTGGGTATATTGACTTCCCTAGTACTTTCCCATGTCCTCCCCTCTTCCCTCCCTCTCAAATCTCCTCCTACTGTATCGTTCTCCCTTCTATTTTCAAGTTAGTCTCTTTTTATGTACTTTTTTGTTTTGTTTTTATTTTTTATTTGGGTCCTGGGGATTGCATTTAGGGACACTCGACCACTGAGCCATAGCCCTTTCTTTTTGTATTTTATTTAGAGACAAGGTCTCACTGATTAGCTCCTTGAGAGTCCTCCAAGGTCTCACTGATTGCTTAGCACCTTGCTGTTGCTGAAGCTGGCTTTGAACTGGAGCTCCTCCTGTCTCAGCCTCAGCCTCCCTAGTAGTTGGGATTACTGGTGTGTACCAAGGCCCCCTACTAAGAGAGTCTCATTTTATTCCTTTTTTTTCCCCTCCTCCTTTTAGCTTCTGCATGCAATAAAATATTTAGTCCTTGACTTTCAAAGTCTGGCTTATTTCACTTAGAATTATGTTCTCCATTTCTATCCATTTACCAGCAAATGACATAATTTCATTTTTTTTTTTATGGTAGAGTAAAAACTCCATTGTGTGTATGTACCACATTTGCTTTATCCTTTCATCTCTTGATGGGCACCATGGCTCTTTTCATAATTTGGCTATTATGGGGTGGATTCTTACTGTCATTAAGAACCTTAATACCACCAAGAACCACTAACTAACCTGTATCTCCATGCCATTTTCAGTTCCAGTAGTACTTAAGCTTGATCTCATTGTTGTTCCAGAGTTCTTATACTTTCAGATCCTGGTTGGTTGTTCTCTTCTTCCTGAGTGTTCAAGTTCATGTGCCTTGTTTTAGTCCTGTTTTCTATATGACCTAATCTGTTTGTGATACTTTCAGGTAAACTTCTTCTCTGCTTCGTGGTATCTTTCATTTCCTGGAGTTCTCTCTGGTCTATTTTCAGAATCTCTGTTGGCAGTGTCTTGTATCTCCTATATTTTCTCTCTTAATTTATTCTTTAGATCTTCTGTTAGCTCACTAATCATTTGAATAATCAACATTTTGTAGTTTTTCTCTGGAATTTTATCCCCTTCAGTAGTTGTGGGTTCCTTTGTTGGGGGATTGTAAAATTGGGGGACAGGAGACTTGTTTGCTTCTTTCCTCATGTTTTCAGAGGTCTTCAACTTGTGCATCTGGTGAGGTAGATTCCTTTTCCTTCTCCTTCTATGAGGGGGCCTTTGGTGAAGAGCTGTCTCTTTTGTCACAGGTTCTGTGCTGTATGTATAGCTTAGTATCATCTCATAGGATTCAGTGTAATCCGTTGTTAATTCCAACCTCCAAGCCTCTCAGCTTGCTACTGCAGAACTGCTGATTGAATGCATTTTTGGAGAGCTGTTACAGTGCTGTGGAGTCTTTGGAGCCTCTGTGTTGGAGCTGCTTTCTGGGGTCATCTGTAGAAGCGGATGTCCATGAGCAGGACTTGAGTGTGCCCCCAGCTGTTCCTGCGGGGCCTGATCATCAGTGTTTTCCCTTCTCTGTTCTACGTGGTAATATATTGTTGGAGTTGAGCAGGGTTAGGTTGTATGTGGAGCCGGGTGTATCGTCTCTGGGTTAGGTTATGGGTGTAGTTCAGCAGCAGAGCTTCTGTGAACTTGTAGTGTTCCAGGATCCCATTACCTCTCAAAAAAACTTGGAAACCAACAACAACAGGGAACAATTTACAGCATTAAATACTCAATGCCTACTATAACATCTTCAGCCTATTGTCCACAAATATTCTTTGTAGATGGTATATCCAAAAGAAGTCCAGCCCAGGACTGCTTATAGCATTACTGGGGTTGCATTAGGTCTCTCTCCACCTGTAGCAGTCTCATCCATGGTTTAGGTGTGTGAACAAGACTTGGTGCCTGCCTTCTCACCAGTGCAGAGCAGCTGCTTGTCTAGAATGCACCAGGAGGATGTGGATAGGATGCTGGAGATGTGTTATTTTGCTTTGGGTTATTGAAGGGATTCCCTTGTTTTTAAAATTACTGATGCTTTAGAGATGAATCAGCAAGTCCTACTACTGGTCCCCATTGATGCCACACTCTTTGGGATCCAGAACTTGACCCCCCATGGTTGCCACTGCGAGCCGATGTTCTGCCTAGGCTCTGCCTAGGCTCGTAGCCTTGTCTTTCCGCACCTTGACCCTAGGGCTAGATCTCATTCTTTTTTTTTTTTTAACTTTTATTTAGTTATTTATTTTTATGTGGTGCTGAGGATCGAACCCAGGACCTTGCATGTGCGAGGCGAGCACTCTACTGCTGAGCCATAACCCTAGCCCCGAGATGCTCATTCTTGTGGCTCTTACTGTTGCAGAAATCTGTCCCCACTGTCCCCATTAATTTTTCTCTCAGTTCTTTCTTTTACAGCCTGTGGAGTCTTCCTCTTTATGCTAAAATTGCTTCATACATGGTCTCTGTATGTCATTGAAGACGAGCTAGTTTTCCTAAATGATGCCCGGTACATATGGGTTTCCAAGAAACGGTTCTTCAGAACATCCAGAAGACATGAGTCTAATGTGCTCCTCTTTTTAATTAATGGATTAACAAAGAATATATGGCTCTTAGTGACTCTGAATAGTTGAAGAGCCATTTTACTCTTAGCCTTCATTTTCCTTTCTAACAAGAGGATTGAATTGTGTGTAATGGGTGAGTTTTCTTTATGTCTGTTCTGTGGAACTGATGTTTTTGCATTGGAGATTTTTTTCATATATTAAATTTTTTTTTCAGTTGTTGATAGCCTTTATTTTATTTATTTGTTTTTTTTCTGGTGCTGAAGATGGAACCTAGGGCCTCACTCATGCTAGGCAAGCACTCTACCTCTGAGCCACAACCCCAGCCCCCCGCCCCTTTTGTATTTTTTAAAAGTAAGTTTTCTATGGCAGAATATCATCACTGGTTGGTCAGTCTGCTCCGGCCGTCTCCCTTTTCCCATGTGTGAGGCCTGCACAGGTGCTACTTCCATTGTACTACTTGGAGTATTCCAGTTCTTTTAAACCTTGGATTCTGGTTGGTTTGATATTTGCTGTATTTCATTATGCAGTATTGTTTCTACTAAACATAAAATGTTCAAAATAAAATGCAAACAATACATTTAATATTATGAACTTTTTGGTGGAAAATTGGTAGAATAATTTCATTTTGGAAATATTGGATTATTTTATGGCACGTTTAATTTACTCAAATGTAAAGTAAGAATGAGTTTTGTTATACCCCAACTGGGTAGATTGTAGCTGGTACTAGATGTTTGGCTTCCTTCTGTGTGTCCCTGTGGTGCCTATGCTGAGGGGGAGGAGGGTAGTGTTCATCCTGGCTTCCTGATGACATTTCTTGTCTCCCCAGGGGAAGTGCTCCTCACCCCTGGCCATGCATCAGAGTCACTTGGAATCTGTTGAAATCCTGATTTCTGGGTCCCTCCCTCCCTCAGATTGTACTTGCGCTGTTCTGGGAGGTCATTCAGACATCTTGCTCTCCCTAGTCCCCGGGAGGTCCTCCTGTGCATCTTGTAGTATGTCCACTTCCCCAGATGCCACCAGAGAAAGGCTAGTGACAGTGGAATGGGCTCTTGTTTCTTCCCATGTTTGTACCTTCCCTTTCCAGTAGCGGACTCTGCTGTTTTTCAGAGCCTCCAGCAGTTAGGGTGGGAGGGAGGCCTGTAGGGTCAAGACCACACATTTATCTTGTCTTAGACGCTGAATGGCCTCAGATGTAGTTTTTTGTAGAGGCATTTCTGTAAAAGTTCTAGTGAGACTTTCCTCGTGCCCCCCTCCTACAAGTTTCTCTGTTTTGAGATTTGTCTGTTTTGCTTTTTGTTGAGCATATTCCTCTTCCAGGGAATGTTTTGTAGAGTCTTCCTAGCGACTTATTGGCTTAGGATGTGTTCTCAGTGGTGCTTGTCTCATCCCTTTGTCTTGGCTTCCTGTTGAGTGTGGAGAGAGTTCATGGAGTGGTGACGTCATGCTTGAAGCCCATTGGTGGCTTTGGCCAGTCAGGCGCTTCCTGGTGTCCCAGTGGGAAAGATGCATATTCTGGCAATAACAGGAAACTTCACATTTCTACATCCTGTTGTTCTGAGTTTGTGACTTGCTGCCCTGCCATGATGAAGGTTAGTGGACATTTCTATATGTGTTTCTTCTGGTAGAGTACCACAGCTTAAATTTTCCAGGCTCTGGAATTAAACTGTGGAATGGAAGGAATTCACTTTATAGTTAAGGGAATTCATTTTATAGTTAAGGGAACTGTTTTGTGTATAAATGAAGCTGAGGCCTGTTAAGGTTATTGCTTAAGAAGGTGCAACTTAACCCATATTTAGCACTTGAACAGCTTTAGGTAGAGCTTTCCCTGGTGTTGGACTGCTTCTTGATCATGGAGAGCATATGGATTGACTTTGTGTTATAGATGGCTCTGAAGGGGCTGTTCTAAGGAGGACCCTGGCTTCATGAGACCCACATCAGCGATGGGATGTCTAGCTGTGCTTACAGCTGGCTTGTTAGGGTTTGTAGGTCCATCTGATTTCTTCTCATGAGCTTTAGACAGTGAGCTATGCTTTTAGTCCTTTTTGATTGTCTTAGTGTCTTGGCCTCTGTTCCGAGGCCAAATTTGTCTCCTGAGTTTTCCATCTTCTCAGTTTTCTCTTGTTATTTGTGTTTGAAAAAACATACCTCATAACTATTTTTTATTCACTTCAAAAATTGTAGACAGAAGACTATCAACTGGAGGTGAGTTTTGTGTAAGAGAGCAGTTTACAATCAGGTTTGGAATTGCACTTCTTAGTGTCTCTTGATACGCACTTCACTCACAGTGATATTGAGTACCCAGTGGGTGGTGGATGGACTGGAGTATGTATCTATCAGCACACATCCAGCACACTAGGTGTTGGGAGGTGTGCAGTCAGCTCCTGTAGAACTTATACTCCATGGTAGAAACTGACTGAAACTATTCCTGTGACACATGTTCTGGGGGAGCCTATTGGGGGCTCAACAAGGCTGTCCAGGCAGGGCTGATCCTTCAGGAAGTAAGATGAGTAAGACTTAGTCGGGAAGGATGTGGGTGGGGGACAGGAAGTAGGGGAGCAGAAGGGAGTTCCTGACATATCTCTGAGTGTCCTCAAGAGGAGAAGCTGAACCCAGGGGGAGGGCAGAGGTGCTAGGTGGACCAGCCACTGATGCTTATTCTGGTCAGTGGTTAACATAACATTCAAATTATGTTAACATGACATTCATTTTGTTTTCTAAATATACTTTTGTTATTGTGTGTGTGTGTGTGTATTTTGTACCAGGGATTGAACTCAGGGGCACTCAGCTACTGAACCACATCCCCGACTCCACATCCCACCCCCCTTTTTGGGTATTTTATTTAGAGACAGGATCTCACTGAGTTGGCTTAGCACTTTGCTGTTTTTGAGGCTGTCTTTGAACTATGATCCTCTTGCCTCAGCCTCCAGAGCTGCTGGGATTCAGGTGTATGCTACCAAGCCCAGCTTGAAAGATATTTTTTCTTTCATAATTTTTCTAGGATAGAGTAGTGGATGATTTGACTATTAAAATTGTTTTTGTATAAGATTGGTTGGTGATCAAAAGTGACAGGTAGTCCTCAGACAGTATTTGCAAAGAGCTATGTGTTTTAGTACATCTGTGCATGCACACACACACTTACACACACAACCCTCACAGACTCTGTACCCAGCTATCTATATCCAGGCCATCTCTTGTGTGCTCTTTGAGCTCCAGGTGATTGGTGTGCACCCTTGTGCATGTGCACTTTCTGCCTCACGCACGTGCACACACACACACTTCAGTTGTCTATATCATGTCTTGTACTTTCTCTCTCCCAGCTCCAACTGGATGGTGTTAACACATGTGTGCTTTCTCTCTCTCTCTGTCTCTCTCTGTCTCTCTCTCTCTCTCTGTCTCTCTCTCTCTCTCACACACACACACACACACACACACACACACACACACTACAGACTCCAGCTGTCTGCATCCAGGTGAGCTCATGTGCTTTCTGTGGCAGCTCCATGTGTGTGGTATGAAGTGCTTATCTATGGGATGTGACTGTCTCCTCAGGGTCCCAGGTCTCTAGACAGCTCTGGATTGGAGGAGGTACCAGATGGTCCTGATCCTGGCCAAGTCTCTGCTCAATGAGTCCCTCCCTTGTCCCTTCTGTGTGACCTGAACCCTTTCCTTATACTTTCACATCCGTTGTGCTCGCTCACGTCTGTATTTTCTTTTTGTTCCTGTTGGTTTTGAAATCAGCTGCATCTTGCCTTCTTTTTATGCTGGGAAAAAACATCTGGGGTGTGCCTTATCCAGTGGCCTCTGCATACTCCAGGGGGAGAGGGCTGCAAGCTACCAGTGAGCCTTCACCAAGCACATGCAGCTGGGTGGCCCCTGCCCTGGGTGAGTGCTCATGGATAGGCGGCTGGTCCTCATCCGAGGGCTTGAACTGCGCCCCATGCAGGAATTCTAGTCCTTTTCCTCTGGCCTGCTCTCGCATATTGTGCTTCCTCTTGGGATTTCAGGATAAGAACCCCACACCAGAACTTGTTGATGCTGCATTCAACATGAGATTCAGTACTAATTCTGCTTGTTTAATTTTTCCTTTCAGACATTTGATGCAAATGATTTGTATCAGGGGCAGAATTTTAACAAGGTCCTCAGTTCCTTAGTGACTCTAAATAAAGTAACAGCAGGTAAGACTCCTTTTTTATTACATTTGAGGGGGTGGGAATACTAAAGAGAGAAAGGTTTTGGTTTTCTGTTAGTAAGGCAAAATGAGCATTACTGAATTTAAGAAATGAGCGCCTACTGCTTTGCTGCTATAATTCTGGTATCCTGAGCACTCGGGTTTCAGTTCCCGGTGCTGCAAGTCCTCCTTTAGAGACTGGCCTCTGAGCCACTTCCCAGCGCATGTTTACTCTGAGTCCTGTCTGGAAGCCATTCTCTGCCTGAGCCTGAGTCAAAGCAAGGCTCCTGTGTGCAGTGGAGGTGAGGCCTGACTGGCACAGAGCACTGCCCCAGAGCAGGTTGTCTCCACAGGAATGTGATTGTGTTTTCAGGGCTTCACTCTGAGATTGAAAGTTGTATACCTTTAGGGCTGTTGAGATGGAACCATCTAAGAAAACATTCCAGGGACAGGAATCCTTAAGATTGTCTAATCACTTAATGATGTATTGCAAATGAATATTTGGTGTTTTCTATAGGTGGTTAAATAGACATGAAGCAATCCTCTGTCCCTTTACCATCAAAATTGTAGTTGTAATGTGAACAAATAGTAAGGAAGAAAATCAGTTAAATGAAATTCAGGGAGATGTAGCTCACACCAGGATTTAATACAAGAGACCTTGCATGAGATCTTGAGAGTGTGGCAGGTTCCCGTATCCACCCAGGCAAGTGTCCATCTACCAGCTGCTTGGACACGGTCACTAGTCATGTGAGATTGTTTTGGTTGGTGATGGGCTGCATGTGCAGCAGTGTGCAGCATGTGGCCTAAGTGTGCACAAGGCTGTATCCTCTAGGTCGATGCCAGCATACTGTGGTGTCTGCATGATGACAAGATCTCCTTCCTGATAACACAGTCTTGAGAATGTAGCCCTGTCACTAAGGGACATGCAGCTGCGCGTGTCTGCCTCAGAATTGTGAATGATGACTTTATAATTAGTATAGAGACCTATACTAATTATAAAGTCATCATTGTGACAGACAGGGATGGGGTGGCCCTGGTAAATAAAATCTGTAGGTGATCCTCAGCTGGACCCCAGTGAATATATTGCTGTGGGTGCTCTCTCAGTGTTTGAGTTAGCAAAACAGAGTGTGGAGAGGTGCTGGGGAGCTGCAGGCCACGCTGGATCCCGTGCCTGTCAGCGGTCCAGGTTTGAGGCATTGAGATTTTTTCAGAGAAATGATGGATTTGTAAACAAACTGGGATCAGTGGTTCTTGGACACATGCCACTGTTTTTTCTACCCCCAC
The DNA here is from genome assembly GCF_052094955.1 of Ictidomys tridecemlineatus. Lineage (NCBI taxonomy): Eukaryota > Metazoa > Chordata > Mammalia > Rodentia > Sciuridae > Ictidomys > Ictidomys tridecemlineatus. The sequence goes on from NC_135482.1 coordinate 198,168,058, forward strand.
CTCCTGCAGAAGTATTTCTTGTGTATTGATGTCCTTGGGTCTGCATTGGATGTAAAATATGTAGTGCTTTTCCTTATAAAGTCATATTTAGAAGTTAGGAGATAAATTTGGTACTTTCCAGCTTTTAGTTAATGTTAGTGACTATTTTGTAAGAGCTTTTTACTTTTCTGTTTGTTGGTTCCTTGCTCTTGGTTATTGTATTGAAGTCAGTGTGATGGAATTGACTGTCTTTTTAGTTCTCAACTTTAAACACTGCCTCAATGCAGTATGGTCACAGCTGTTCCATTTTTGGGAAATTTTTGCCATCATCTTCCCTCTGTTTCTGTCACTTAAAGAAACGCATGTGTGTTCTTAAGGCATTTAGATGAGTTTTTGCCTTTCAGTTGGCCAGAAGAATTGATGATGGGGAAGGAGAGGAGTCAGGATGCCTTGGTTGCACTGAGAATTCTCTTGAAGGCCAGAGTAGGTTAGCACTGTGTAGCTAGGGTGACAGACCCACTGGCGGGTTCCAGGAAAATATCCTCTGTGGCAGGGTTTGTGTTGGGGTGGTATTTAGGCTTTGTCTTCTCAAGTAGACAGTACTTGAGAAGTACTCCTGTCCCTACATAGGATCTTACAAGTGCAGGCACCTTTTAGGGGGAATGTCAATACAATGTCCCACACTTCTGAGTGTGGAGCCAGAGCAGCATAAAGGTAGGACCTGGTGGGAAGGTCTGGCCCTGGATCTTCTGCAGTTCTGGCTGCCTTGAGCCATTTTGTCCATGAGAAGGTATGGACCCTGTGTAGCTCTAGCCCGAATGTGCCAAGAGAAGGTGCAACTCTGGGCTTTTCTGTGACAATCTTCAGACTTTTAGCTGATTCAGAACTTTATAAGGTACCATGTAAGCCTGTTCCAACAGATTTGCCTGAAAAATGGGCAGGCTCTGGGCGATTGTCAGTGTAGGGTGCTTTTGTGGAAGGATCCTAGGTGGCTTTAGGACAGGGTAAGGCATATACATCTTGAAAAGTGTTTTCCCTAGTAAATTCCTCACACCATCATTTTCCTTTTTTTCAAATCAGATCATTTCTAAGAAATGGGCTGCTGACATTGACTTGTTGGTTGGCCTATTGTGGTGGGAATCCTGAGTGGGGAGGGGTGCATTAATTCCTGCTGGCTTTGGCTCTCAACAATGGGGTGAGGCAAGTGGAGCACGTGCAGCTTGCTCTTGAGGAGATAAGACTCAGAAGGGTCTCTGGCCAGAAAATGCACAAGGAGAAGAGTTCTTTGTGTTGCAAAATAATTCTTGTTGCTCACCGCATGGGAAATAATCTTGGAGAAGTGGCATACGTACTGTGATATGTTTTGAGAGTGAGAACTGAGTTGTTTTCTGTTGGGGAGTTGTATTTGAGAAGCTTATTTTTCAGGTGAAGAAATATATTAAAAACTTAAAATGTTTCACAAACTTTTGAAAAGTTATACAAGAGAAATGCTGATGAGGAATCATCTTCAGATAGTTTCTGGAGAGGTAATTGGGGATGAATGCAAGTCATTTATGGGACAAAGAATCTGCTCTTTGTTTACTGCATAAATGGCCTGCTTTATTGTGGTATTCGGTGTGTCCCTCTGCTGGCCCAGTTTTAGAGCCAACGTGTGGCATGGGAGCATGGTGTCAGGCGTTCTCAGCGCTTTTTCTCTGTGTGCATGACCTTTTCAGACATTGGACTAGGGAGCGACTCCGTATGTGCTCGGCCCTCTTCGCATCGGATCAAGTCTTTTGACTCCCTGGGATCCCAGTCTTCACACAGTCGGACTTCAAAATTGTTCCAGGGCCAGTACCGAAGTTTGGTAAGTTTGAGAGGTTTTGTTATTTAAATTCTAGTGTATTTGGGAATGTGGGAGTGTATGAATGTGTCTAGAAAGATGCTTGTGCTCCTGCTAACAGTGCTAAAGCAGCCCGGAGGTATTTGACCTTGCCTCCATTGCTCTTGCAGCCTGGTTTTTTATTTGTCCTTACCAGATCCTTCAGATATTATGCTGAATGAGTGCTTTCAGAAAACTTGTTTCCTGGGGTTATATTGAGATTGATAATTCTGCTTGTATAGAGAAGCATGTACTTTTAACATATTTCCATGACATAGTGCTTTCTCAACTGCTATGCACAGAAGCATGAGAAAAAATGTATGTGTGGAAGAACTTAGCCATACAAAGGAGAGACGGTTTTAACCAAAGAAGCCAAAGCTAGCCTTTTCCTCTTCCTGAAAGCCTGCCTTCAGAGCTTTCCATGGCTGCTCAGGACACAAGGAAAGGCACTTAGGTGGAGAGTCGTCTTGGGAAGGGAAGAAGAACCTGCTCATAAATGCTAAGGGCACAGGCTGTAACAGTGCCTGGAGATGACATAGGGGAAGGTAGAGCATGGGACTGAATGTGAGTCTGCAGGGAGGTCGCAGGTCCTACTGTCCTGGTCAGGTCCTGCTGTCCTGGTCAGGTCCTGCTGTCTTTTGGGCTACCCAGGGCTGGCAGTTCTTGATTTGCTAATAGAGGCATGACCATTTTTTTTCTCCTTGTATATGGAGAATCTTACAATGGTAGTCATGAGAGTTCACATCTTCAGAGATTTTAGGGACCCCACTTTCTTTTTGCTGTAACACAGGAAATTATGAGGTTTTGCTAATAGTGACATTCAGGAAGTGAAAGTTCATTTGGACAGAGTTGTATTTTGTAGTTGGAAATAAATTTGAGTGTAGCTCAAGGAATAGGGTTAAAAATAAGATTCATAAGTTAAAAATAAGATTCACTTACATTTTCATAAGTGTTTTGAAGTGAACCTTACTCTTGTCCTTACATTTGCCCTTGGAGAAGCCTGTCCTAGGTTCTGCATCTGCAGGTAGGTGACGCCTTATTGTGATCTGCCTATACCAGCTCAGTCCTTCATATTTTTGTGGCCTCTCTTCTGCAGCCCTCCTGGTCCTTATGTGGTCTAGTTTTTTATAGGATGTGATGCTGGAGGAGTTTTGTAGCATTATCATTGTGAGCATTATGATTCCAAATTAAGGAGAAAACTTGAAACATTTTAAATTAGCTTTATAAAATATGTAAGGAAAATGTAAGAGAAAACATACTTTCAGTGAAAAAAAAATACTTCAAACCATGGAAGTTTTCATTTTGGTTTTTCTTTTTTCTTACTGAATAAAGGAAGACTGGGAAATATGTATGATGTTAAGTAAAGTATGTGGTTGAAGATGAATGTTACTGAGATCTTAATCATACAGGATTAACATTCCATTAGCTAGAGAAATTGGTAAGTTATACCAGGAGTGAAAGGGTTCTTTTTGTTGTTGCTGGTGTGCTGGCTTCTCCTGTATGGGACATAGCAGACCTCTTTTGCATGTTAGGTGAGAGCGACTCTTGCCTTTAGATTTTTCTGAATATAGTTTACTCATAGCACTGTGAGGTAACTTTTTTGAGTTCAAAATAATCTAGAATCTAGAAATGAGGATGGCAGAGTGTTCATAGCTGAGTAATGAGTACATGGAAGGCCATTTATCATTCTCAACCTCTACCTATGCTTGAAAATTTCCATAAGAACCTAAGCTGAAATGGCACCTTGTAGTTGTGGAGCATCAGTTCTGGGATCTTCTGACAAAGCTCAGCCCTGCACTCACTGCAGGCACTCCCACCCAAGCTGGTCCACTTCTCGGGCACTGTTTAAGCTCCTTTGCTCAAGCTAGCTTTTTTGACCCCCCATATCCCTTTCAGTCTCCGAATGTTGCACCCGATTGCCGCCTCACCTGCTGGTTGTTTTCGTAACCTTGTTTTAAATCTGCTCCAGGTCAGTTCCTGCCTGGGGTGCAGGCTGGCTAGGGCTGCTGCTGCTCATTTGGCTCTGCAGTGGGAGCTGGACCTCCTCACTCGGTGCCTCTTTCCTGTGGCTCCCTCAGCATGCCTTTCTCTGGGTGATTTCTTCCTGCCCCTTTACACGCTCTCAGCTAAGCAGATCTCCTTGTCCAGCTCTGCTCTGCAGCTTGTCTGTCACCACAGAAGGAGAAACCTGGGAGATAATCAAGAGTGTGGTGGATCCAGGGCATAGATTTGGTTTTTTTTTCTCATCAGTTCTGACTTCCAACTTTCTTTTCTTAAGGACTTTTGTTGATGCTTCTGGAGTCACTGTCATGTCCTGCATCTTCATTGGCTGTTAATGAGCGGCAGCCCCACATTCCCTTCTTTATTCTCAGTTTGGGAACAGGGTTTATGTACTAGCTAAGCCTTTACCTGCTGTTAATGAGCATGGCTCCCAGCTGCCAGTGTTGTTCTCTGAGATTGGGGACAGGGTTTTGTACAGTTCTGCTTCGCCTTCTTCATTCTGGGAGAAATGACTTGATCTCTTAAGGCATTTCCTCTTCTGTGGCCCCCAGCACTCCAGGAGCCAGGGACCCCAGGCCCCTTGGCCTTGTGATGCTGTTTAGTGACCTTGCTTGGGTACCGATCTTTGAGTTCACAAAGTGTCCAAAGCATGCAAGAAATCACATCAAGTTTTATTATATATGCTTTGTTAAATATTTTCAATTCCCTTGAGTAAACATGGGATATATCATGAATCATATTTTGTCAATTCTAAGACCTTTTTCTGTAAAACATTTTAGCATATCTGAAAGTAACATGTATCTTATAGTTTATGGTATTCTGTAATTTAATTGACAGTATTTAGTGTTTTATAATGTAACAGTGGGCATTGTCCAGTTTTTGGCAACTTATACTAGATGAAATACATTATGAGGAAACTGAAACTTAGATAAGGTGGGTATTTACCCAGGATTGTAGAACTGGGACTAGAAACTGTGGAGTAGATATTGGGTTTTTGACTCTGTGACAAGCCTTTTTTCAATGAATGAGAGTCTGGACACTCTGGGACGTGGAGGAGGATCTGGAGCTTTGAAGGCTGCAGGCTTTTCTGGGTTGGACTGTCGGGATGCCTGCAGGACTGTGGGTAGAATAGCACTTGATGAAGAGGAATATGCCAGAAACTGGCAGATGAAACTCTGGCTGTAGGAGCCAGGAAGTTTGTGGAGAAGAGCCTGCCCAGTGGCTAGGTGACTGTTCTCAGGGGAGGTGTCCTATAGGCCCATGTGGGGACCCTTTTTCCCTTTGGGGAGGGAGTCTTCAGTCCCTTCCCATTGCTAATAGTTGTTGACTTGTAACATGCATTTAAAAAATCTCATGTGTTGTGTGTACAGCAGGATGGATTTTCACACATCAAAGATTGCTAACTAAGCAGCATCCAGTAAGACCAACAAGACTAGCCTCAGGATGCTTTCATTGTTTTTTTACCCTAAGGGTATCTGCTATTCTGATTTCTAACAGTACGGACGAGTGTCACCTGTTTTTTATTTTATATAAATGCATTTTTTTTATTGAGAGAGTACTAGAATGTCACATTGAATCCAGGTGGATGACAAACCACTGTTTAGGAGATCTTTTTAAAAATGAGAAAGAAGAAAGCCCACAGTGATAAAATAGGGTTAAATTCATCATTCTAGCTTCCTGTGGCACTAGAGACAATGAAGGGAGCCTTTCACACTCGAATGCTGTGATCCAGACTGCAGTTGGTGTTGTGCGGTGGGTAACTGGAGTATGTAGATGTCTTGGAACACCCTCCCTTTGGCTTGTCTAGTGCGTCTTGCCCTTCGGGCACTATTGTAAAAGGATGTGTTAAAGAAATCCACATCCTGTCACCATAAAGACACGGAAGAAGGTGAGTTTGTTGAGCGGAAGCTGTCACACAGGTCCAAGTGGTCCTCTTCTTTGGCATGCCTTGTCTTTCTCTTGGATGCTGCCCTTTTCACAGCCTTTTCCTTTCTGATTGCTTCGTTTGTGAAGTACAGAAATCCTTGGGTGTTTCCCTGGCACCCATCTGAGTTGAGAGTTCTGTTTTCACCTTCCTGTCTATAGGGGGAGTGTAGCTTACCTTCTGTGTAATTTCCTGATTTCTACTCACCTACTGTTGTACCGTGGAGCTGACCTCCATGGCCTGGCACCCAGCTGCAGCTACAGGAGGCTGGCAGTGGGCTTGTCCTGGGCACTGTGACCTTGGAGGACCCCTTATGGACCCCGAGGCTCCCTTGCACTCCACAGTTCGTTCCTTATGTGAGCTCCTCACCAGAATCACTGTGTGAATGTTTATACAAGGCTAAGCTGTAGAAAGGAGAAGGTGGTAGGGTTGTGGTAGACTGCTGGTGAGCATGAGGGTGGTTTGCAGAAGGAGATTCGCTATGGCATGGTGAGTTGGATAATGTTCCATCTCCCAAGAGCAAGTGCCACTGTGGCTGCTACTATATCTTGCTCATGCCATTGGTGGGGTGGTGAGTGCTATGCTTGAGCAATGGCTGTTAGCTGGAGCCTGCGCTGCCACATGGAGGAAGAGACTCCTGTGTTAGATACTAAAGATGTGTTAACTATTATTTATTCAGGATTTTGAATTATTAGATACATACTTATAATTTATGATTAATGTTTAATTTGTACACACGTTTAGATAGATAAGTATTAAGCATTTGAGAATGACCAGCCAGCTACTCAGCTACTCTTTGTTAAGGATCTCCCTCATGGTGGGGGTGTAGTCTCATGATGTTCACCTGCTCCTGGTTAGAGTAACTCTGAGACTTGCTGGAGACAGCCACTTGCAGTTTTACTAGTGGTTCTTTTAGGATTTTGCCTATGTGTGTCAAAGGAAAATGCCTTTTTTGGAGGAGGGGGTTTAATTTGAAATGTTTTTTCAGTGTGGATGTCCATAGTAGAGAGTGGTGAGCTCTTTACACTCGGTCCCTTTACCTGCTCCCCAATGCTCTGTGGTCCCATTGTCTTTGTGGCCAAGCTCTATCCTGGCTTCAGTTAGTTCGGTGTTTAGAACGTTAGGGTGGCCAAGCCAGCAGTGTTCAGAGTGGAGTCATGTCGCAGACATGCTTTCTGGAATGCATACTTATCTTTGTCTCTTTGTTTTCCCTGTCCTTTTTGCACATGGTAGCCCTGATCTAAGAATCTATGTATTTGCATTCAAGCCTGTTAGATTTCTTCTTGCTCATCTCCCTGAGGAGCACTCCTGGTGTTTCGCAGGCTGCTGCATGGCAGTCTCTTTTCTGCTTGGTCCTCCTTGGAGGTGCTTCTGACCTATGTGGCTCTCCTCCACCACTTTCTCCATGTCTTCATTTTGCCCTTGCATTTCACCTGTCTTGGAGGAGCACATTTTCTCTAATTTGTTCCTGGAGAAAGGGCACATGGGATGTAAATATTTTGAGGTCTTATAATCCGAAGATTGCTTTTTTTTCCCTGACATTATGATTTTTATTGCCTTTTGTTTTCAGAGGTTTAATGCTAGGATGTGATTTGGTCTGAATGTTTGTGGGTTTGTCCTGCTGTAACCGTGTGCCTTTGTCAATTCCAGGGCTTTTCCAGGTGTGTTCCTTGGCCACTTGGCAGCCCTTTTCATGCCATAGTCCCTATGGTTCTGCTTATTCTTCAGCATGCTCTGTTTCTTTTCTTCTAAGTGAAGTTTGTAAATGCCATTCTTTTCTGAAGTTTTCTCTGTTTTTTTTTTTTTCTATTTCAAGGCAGTTTGTAGGGGCTTTTTCAAAACTTTATGATGACTGCTGAACTTTTTCCATCCACTCCCATGTCTGCTGTTGCCTTGATATCATCTTGGGGGTCCTCTCTCCTGGTCGTCCGCTTGCTGCCTCTTGGGCATGGTCTCAGCCATGGTCTCGTCTCTACTGGACATCTGCTTGCTGTCTTCTGGACATAATGTCAGGCATGTCTCTCCTGGTTGTCTGCTAGGTGCTGGGACTCCCAGGCCTGTCTTTGTTTATGTGGCCATAGGACATTTTGCCCAGAACCTGTTCGACACCATGGTGCATGTGGAATGGGCTTCCCCCTGGTGGTGGGACACAGGAGAACACCACAGCATCCTCACTGGTTCCTCAACAAGGTTGTAGTTCATGTTGTGGGCCTGAGAGTGGTCTCATGGGCCCCATGGGCTTCTCTGGGACTTGTTTTTTTTTCCCTGTGGACTTTCATGTGGATTTGGGTTGCTGGCCTCTCCAGAGCCTAGTCCAGATTGTATGGAGATAGGAAGAAACTCAAGAGTCTGCTTTTCTCTTCCTGCCTTCCAGAGACTTTGAAAAATGCAGTTTTTGTGGGGGGGGGGGGAAACAAACATTCAACAATACCCAGTGTTGGTGAAAATCAGACAAAGAACTCTTCAGCTATGTTGGTGGGCATGTTGCTTGGTGTGAATATGGAGAACCTTTTTGAAGGGCAGTTTAGAAATTTATTTTTACACTTAACAGTATTAGTATGTGTTCTTTTACTAGAATTTAACATGGAGGCTAATTATATTTAAAGATGGACATGCATTTTTAAAGTAGCCTTGTTTTGCAAGACAGAAATACTGTATGTAGTGTATTAAGAAACTAATCTAAAGGCCCATTGTTGGAGAGTGATAAAATAATGGCACCTTCGAGTAGTACAGCATTATGCAATTAGTTGGTTCTAAGTATTGCTGGAAGAATGACTGCAGAATGCTGACTTGGCCTAAATGCTGGAGGAGTAGGCGCGCTGATCCTTCTAAGTGTGTGTGAATGTATATCGGTTTGTGCAGGTTTAGCAGTTGCAGAATGAGAGACCCTGGAGGGTCTCTTCTGGGGCCGGGACCAAATGGTGAGCAAGGTGCACTGGGAGTGACAGGAAACTTGTTTTTTTATTTTAGACATTTTCCTGCTGTTTGAATGCTTTGGGCATTTATAATAATGTTTTGGTTGCCTTTATAAAATATAATCTTACTTATTTTAATGGAGTAGACTGTATCTCAAGTAATCTTCCTCCCACTCCTCCCCACCTGCTTTTTAGGACATGACTGATAACAGCAACCATCAGCTGGTAGTGAGAGCCAAGTTCAATTTCCAGCAGACCAATGAAGATGAGCTCTCGTTCACGAAGGGTGATGTCATCCACGTCACTCGAGTGGAGGAAGGAGGCTGGTGGGAAGGCACGCACAATGGCAGGACTGGCTGGTTCCCCAGCAACTATGTGCGTGAGATCAAGCCAAGTGGTAAGTGGCCAAGCCTGAAGTGGCACTGATGACTGCTGTTCTTAAGGCTGAGAAAGCAGCCATGAATGCATTAGCATCCTGAGTGCTAGCTCTCCAAGAGAGTCTGGGAAAGTGCCTCTGTCGTGATAAAATTTTTGTCCAGTGGAATCCCTAACATTGGAGTTCTGGGACAAAGGGCTTCACAGTTATAACCTAGCTTTGCATTCCATCCTGACATTTTCCACATTCCAAGGGAAATATCTCAAATATGTTAATGTTCTCTCTTTCCTCCTCCAGGTACTGAGGGTTGAACTCAGGGCTTTGTACATGGTAGGCAAGTGCTCTACCAGTGAATTACATCCCATTTTATTTTTGAGATAGTTTCTAAGTTGCCAGGCTGGCCAGAAGTTTGAGATCTTTCTGCCTGAGTCTCTTGAGTAGCTGGGATTTCAGGCGTGTACCACCATGCTCTGCTAAGGTTTTTTTTTTTTAATTGAAGTGGGATCTTACTACCTTGGGTCCTAAACTCCCAAGTGATTCTCCTGCCTCAGCCTCCGAGTACAGCTGGGATTGCAGGTGTGTGCCACTGTGCAATTGTGGTTACACTTTTGTGTTAAGATATCCTTTTATTTTTTAGAGCTGGGGTCAGGGCTTGGAATTTGTGATATGCAGACTTTTAACTGTGGGCACTTTACCAATCATCTATTTGAAGATAATTTCTGCTGTTTATATCAGTAATAGTATTTTAAAATGTATTGCTTTCTGTATTTTTTTGATGTTTTTTTACTGACCAAAACTGATCTTTCAGAGGCTGATCTCTTTTGAAAGAGAGTGGTGGTCTTTGGCATAGTTATATCGCTGATATGCACAGTGGAGTTGAATATTCTCTGAGGCTTGTGGTTAGATCTGCTGACGAGGGAGTGACTGTGAATGTTGAACGTTGGTGAGGCCAGCGACTGAAGTGCCAGCGGACTGTGTTCAGGGGACCTGGCATTATGTTTTCTTGACACAGGTGTTTCTTAGCCATACTTCAGGCCATGGGCCAGTGTGGAGGATTAAGAAGGAACTCCATAGAGACTTCTAGGTCACGTGAATGCTACTGGGCACTGCTGGCCTTCACGGAGCTTGCCTAAATTGCCTCTACATATGTAAATCTTGTTTTATGTTGAGCTTGGTTATAGATGCTCTTGTGAGAGATAAAGATTTGCAATGAGATTTTAGAAGGAGGGTCAGAAAGGGGAAGAATGTGGGAAGGTAGGGAGAGAGGTGGGATAACATTTGTAACTTTGTATATTGTTCCTGCTATTTGGAAAGTAGTGCACTATACTGTTTCTCTGATTCCGCCCTGGGAAAGATGATTTACCAATATGACTGGAGAACAGGATGTGTGGAAAGGGCATAGTGTGCTGGGGTGGGTATGGCCTAAACTGCAGATATTTCAGATGGAAAGGACAACTCTATGCATTGCTTGTGGAAGTCCCTTGGTGGGGCTACTTAGCTGCAGTATGTATGGTGGGCACTCAGTGCTTACACAGAGCAGGGTCCCTGAGTGGTCATTGCTGTTATTTTATTTTTTAATGTAGCAAGAAAAAATGAATTTTGAATGTGAAAATGAGTTTTGATAGTAAAATATTTTCTCAACGGCGACCTTCGAAAACTTAGTACTGAGGCCCAGGCCAGAGGCCTGAATCTGGGATCCCATCTAACTGGATTCAGTTTTCTGTCTGCATCAGGAATGAGAGCAAAACAATATAAAAGGGAAAAGTGAATTTAATCACAGCTTGGCCAAACCCAGAAACTACTGCTCTGCCTTTCCAACCTAATACAGGTTACTGGAGGGAACAGTCATGTAGAACAGAAGCTGAGAAATACACATCTGTCTGGCTGTGGCCTCCAGTGAGCCTGTGTGGCAGTTCTGGTTTTTGTACCCTCTGGTGCCCAGGGCCTGGGATTTGGGAGCATTCTTAGCTCCTGTTCTCAGCATGAGATGAGGTGATTGCCTGTGGGAAACAGGATGGAGAAAACAGCTTGAAGAACAGTTAGCAGGAAATGAATGGGACTGAAGAAAAGCAGTTTGAGGCTTATTGAAAGTTTCTGATTTTAAGGATGTCTGTTACACTTCAGTAAGACAGCAGGCAGCCGGGCACCGTGAGTTACAAAGTTCTCTGGGTTTTACTGTTCATTTTTGGTATCTTGTGTATATAACATTCACCTAGCCATTCTGTCTGTTTCTGAGTGTGTAATTCTGTAACATTAGTCATGTGCATGTTGTTGCATAACCATTACCTCTGTCGGCCTCCACAAGTTTCTCATCTTCCTGATCTGAGGCTCTGGCCCCAGGGAGCACTGATACCCTGCTCCCCTCCCCAGCCCTGTACCCCCTACTCTACTTTATGTCTCCAAAGCCAAGCAGCTCATATAAATAGAAACATATTGTTTGTGTCTTTTTGACTGACTTGTTTCACTGAGTGTAATGTGCTTAAGGTCCATCTGTGTTGTAGCATGTGTTGGAATTCCCTTCTCTGCATGTGTATTACCTTTGATTGTCTGCTGATGGGCACTTGGGTTGCTTTTGGGTCTGGGCTGCTGTGTGCAGTGCTACAGGTATGTGACTGGTCAAGTCCTTGTTTTCACAGGTTAGGTACAGGTGCTCCTCGGCTTTCAATGGGGTTGTACTTTAGGTAAACCAGTTGTAAGTTACAGTATGGTAAGCCACCTAACCTGCTGAACACCATGGTTTAGCCTAGCCTACTTTAGACATGCTCAGAACATGTGAACCAGCCTGCAGGTGGGAGAAGAGCGGAAATTGTAGCATACAATGCTAACCTGTGGAAAGACCAGGTTACATTCTTGAGTACATTCTTACTGAAAGTTACTGCTTTCACACCATTGTAAAGTCAAATAATGGTATGCAAACCTTCCTAAGGTCAGAAGCCATCATCATGTATCCAGAAATGTAATTGCAGAGCAGGTGGTACTTACGTGCTTTGGTTTTGAGACCCGCCATGTGCTTCTCCAGTTCTTGTACCTTCTTGCATTCCCAGTAGCAGTGTGTGAGTGCAGTTTCTCCATGTCCTCTTCCAGTTATGTTTTCAATAACAGTCATGCTGTTTTATATGAGGGCATATCTTCTTGTTGCTATTTTTATAGTTATTAATAGTAATAAGCAGTATTTTTAATTTTTACTACAAAATCAACTTGGCCAAAGATTTTTTGGCTGCTTATTCTCTGGTTACTATAAAGTGTTTTTTATATGTGACCTCAGTCCTTATCATAACCCCAGCAGACAGGTATTGTTAAGATCTTAAGCGGGTAGGAAACATAAATTTTTGCAATCTTTAGAAAAGTTGCTATTCACTTGTGGAATCAACTGAGTAGCAGTAGGTGAAGGTGATGGATATGTGGTTTGGTTTGTGACTCAGCTGGGCATCCAGGCTGAGCTTTGAGCCCAGCCAGCAGTGTGCAGTGCTGCAGGTATGTGACTGTGAATTTGCTGAGAACAAAATTGTGCTGATTAGGTTAGCAGCCCGCCAGCCCCAGCCCCAGCATGTGGGGACTTCGTCCTCCTGGGCCACCATTGGGAGAGAACACCAGAAAATGGTCCTCATGGAGCTAGGGAGTGGTTGAGCCTTTGGGAAGGACCTGGCCCAGTGGGAGGCAGGAAATGAATGGGACTGAGGAAAAGCAGTTTTTCCCAGTGGGAGGCAGTTGTTCAGTCTGTTCTTTCAGCTAGCCATGTGGCTTTCATTAGTTCTTACATTGACTACTCTTAAACATTGCTTCTTTCTAATTTTGAATTGTAGTAGGCTGCAGATGAAGGGAATGTCCAGGTATTTCTCCTGTGGCTTTTTCAGTTAATGCAGCATAAGAAATGACACTGAAGGTGGGTTTGTGAGTCTCAGAGTCCTGGGGTGCCTTGTGGGCGTGATTTTCAAATAGATTTGAATGCCCTCACTGTCGTCTGTGGGTAGCTGTTTGCTGTACAGCATGCGGTTACCCATTAAGGTTGCAGACATGTGTCCTGATGTGTTGCAGGCAGGCCTCGCTTTAGTGTGGAGTGGAGGCCTCAGGGTTAGCAGTGGCTGAGGAAGCTAGGTAGGAGGGACCGGTGAAAGGAGTGTTCTGTGTTGACCTCCCTCAGGGGCAGCTGTGACATTCTGCCCTGCCTAAATTTCCATGTTAGTATCTTGTTTCTGAGTGTGTGTGACCAGTTTAAATCTGTGTTTGTGATACATTAGTATTAAAGATGCATTGTTTGTAGGGAACCACACCATATCCATAGTTTATGTACCAAATGGAGCGTGAGTAGGTTGGCTTTGAAATTTTTCTGTTTTTAAAAATATAAGACACCATTATTTGTTGTCCTTTATTTGACAGTGAACCTAGGGGAATGACTTCTCATCTAGTGTTCTGTAATCATCCGAGTATGCTGTTAGAAAAGTCAGGCCAGTCTGATTCCAAATGTGGCAGCTGAAGCAGAAAGGTGGGAGACCACTTCTTTTATTCTCCCACTATAGCAGGAGGATAAAATTCTAGGATTGCAGTTACATTCAGTGTTGCAATTTTCTTGATAGTTCATTGCCTTTCTGATGGAGTAGGTTTCTTTTTCCAAAGGTATGTTTGATTCAAGCATTGTAATTCATGGTATAATTGGTGCTGAATTTGCTGAAAACAAAATTGTGCTGGGTTTGAAGCAGACTTCGCTAACTGTTAGATCATTTCCTTGTGAAACAAAACCCTGACTTCTCTTCAATTGAGTTTTTTTTTTTGCTATTACCTTTTGGGTTGATTTCCAAGTAGTTTTACTTTGTAAGCAAAATCTGAGGGCTGCTTCTAAATTCTGCTGTTTAGGTTGTTTATCTCCAGATAAAGTCTCTAGATTGTCTCCTTAATCTTGGCTTTGGGGGGTGGGGAGTGTGCATAGCCACAGGTTATGCCCTCTTGTGGTTAGACTCGGAAGTGTTCTTGTTGATTTTTCTGCTTTTAACCTGTGGATGGTTTCTTGTTTGAAATAGTTCTGCTTTGAAGATAGATACCTTTCGAGTCTGTATAATAATCTTTATTTGGTGTCAAAAGTGCTGTAGATTATTCCTGATGTGTACAGTCTTGTGGAGGTATGTAATTGTTACTTAGCATTTATGTTCTGTGTGTCTTTTTTTGGATGTGTAAAACTCATGTGTTTTACCCGTGTGTGTGTGTGTGTGTGTGTGTGTGTGTGTGTGTATGTTTTACACATACATAGGCTCATAATATGGAATTCCCTACATTGAAGGGAGAAGGCAAGGGGAGAGCACAGCAAGGCCTGTTCTGGGATGGAGAGATGCTAACTTCTGCTGTTTTTGAAGTGGAGGTGCTCAGTAGTACACACTCCCCAAGTGTCTCTTAGATGGTTATTTCAAACGTGCTGACTCTAATCCTTGCATTTCTGGACAGCCCATCTGTTGTGCAGGAGGGGCATTTCCTCTGAATGTTAATTCACACTGTGGCTTCCTGAGTTTGCCACTTTTTAATATTTCCTACTCGTTTTTCATAAACAGTGACAGGACATGCTGCTGAGTTTTGGGAACAGGACAGGATGACCCAGGACTTTGCACCCTCTGCTGCAGAAGAAACTTATACTGCAGCCCCTTCTTTCTCTGTTGAAGGTAGGGTCCAGGCAGGGACCTGTTTGCAAACAGTATTTTCCCCAGTGCACCCAGAATATAAAGGAGTCATCCAGATACAGATGATTTTGTTAAGAGCATAGATTGGAAGATTCGAGCCTCTGAGGCACATGTGGAGAGCACAGTGCTAGGTATCAGGATCTGGGACTAGATGGTTTGGAATCTTTGGAATCTCAGTGCAAGTATTCATGCAGCTTAACAAACCAGTGTGCACTCACCCCAGCACAGATGTCACAGTGTGTGGTGTGACTTGTTCTGTATGGCCATCTCCTGATGACAGTGACCAGTCATCCTCACTTGAAGGGGAGCATCCCATAGATGAGAATCATATATAGCAGTTTGTAGTCAGGTCCTTAGTCTTTCATTATGAGAGGCATTCTTTCCCCCCAAAGTTATTCTTATTTATGTTAAATAATACAAACAGGTCATATAGGATGTAGGATGGAAGTACCTTTGTAATGTGAAGCAGTGTCCCCTATGCTTCCAGGCCCTGCCCAGTGGCAGCCTTTGCTCAGGCTCTTCTCCCCCTTCCAGGGAGGATGTGGAGGTTTTATCTCCTGTCTTGCCTTTTCCTCCTACCTCCTTGTGCTATTTTGCTTTCATATTCCTCTAGTTGGTGATGCTAGTGATATAGGCCATCTTGCGTCTCATCAGCATTGTGTGCTTCTCTCTCGCTGCTGCTGCGACACAGTGACTTAACATGGCCCTGTTCTTTGCCCTCCTGCTTTCTGTCTTTGGTCAGCTATATTTTCATATTGCGTTGTCAAGACTGTTAGCAAGTGCATCTGATTCTGAGACTACAACCAATACCCATTCGGCGGCACACATGTGAGTGAGCAACCTTCTGCATTCGTAGGAATGGAGAAACACCGTAGTGGGAAAAGCAACAGGGTTTTTAATGAATTATGAGGCACAGCGGGAGCAGCCTGAATAGTGCCTGAGGTGAGGGAGGGTAGTGGTCCCTGTGCTATCTGCTGACATCCAGAACTGAAGGCAGGCACTTTTGTAGAATGCAAGAGACTTAGAGGAGCTTCAGTCAGATGCACCGGTGCTGTTTGGCCTCTGATTGAAATGAACTGACTACCAAAGTTGTTGTCACGAAAAACAAGGAGGTTTGAACACAGATGAGCCATTAGAAAAGACTAAAAGTTACTTTTTTTTTTTTTTTTTAGATGTGATTAATAGCCTGATAGTAGGGTTTTTGCTTAAAACTGAAAAAAGGTCACTCTGGCAAGGTGAACATTAAACTATTGATGGATAAAATGATGCCGTTTCTGGGGTTGATTGTATATTGTTTCCAGAAAAGAAAAAAGGGGTAATATATGGTAAGATTGGCAAAATGTTAATGGCTGTGTAAGCTCTACTTTTTACTGTAGTAAAGTTAGGAGAAAACAGTAACTGCACAATTACAGCATTTTCAGAGACAAATCAGAAGTAATTGCTGTCAGCAGCTCATCCCTTAGAGAAGAGGAGACTCAGCACCTGATGGAGTCAGGACCTGGGAACCGGGAGGGTGAGAGTGGATGGTGAGTGGGGAGTTGCAGTCTCCACAGGGCAAAGGGCACATGGTGACTTCCAGGCAAGGGGAAGAGGAGCAGAGGGAACAAGGAAGACCGGGAGGGAGCCAGGAGAATAGGCCCCTGGGCAGGGCCGCGTGGCAGTCTTGTGTTTGGCCTCCTCTTGGCCATGTAAGAAGAGGCCATCGTGGCCCAGCCAGCTAGCACCTTCCAGTGCTGCTGCTGTGGCTTGCCCATGGCTGACCCGCCTCAGCGCAGGAATTAGGCTTCTCGGCTGGGGAAAGGTCTGCTGAAGCCTGCCCCTCCTCTTCCCTGTGTTCTCATGAAGATCCTGTGAAGGCCTGGTTTTGGTTTTTAACGAGTTTTTCATTTTCCTTCTCCTCTCCTCCCTCCACCCCTCCTCTCCTCTCCCCTCTTCTCTCTCTCTGGTTTGTTTCACAGACAGTGTTAATTTTGAATACTTCCTCAAATTGGGAAACTTTGGTTCATGGATTTCCCATTCACCTGTGGTGTTAATGGGTCCATTGAGATGTTCATTTGAGTGATCATAGTATTTATTTCTAGAAGTTTTGCTTCATTCTTTTTCAGTTGTTCTTCATGTTCAGGTTACCTTTTTCACTCATTTTGGTCCCTCTCTTCCTTGTCATTTTAAACACACTTCTTCGGTTGTCTCGTTTCTGCCTTTTGGGAACTTGGCTCCTGTGCCTGTTGCAGCCCTGGGCTCAGGCTTCATTTTTTCAGTGGCTTACACTCCTCAGGCAGGTTTCTTTGGAGGAGATGTATGTGGCTTCATGGTTCTGGGCCAGTGGACGAAAGCACCTAAGCTGTTTTTCATGGGGCTCACCCAGGAGGTTCTGTTGCATTGGCCCTGCTGGGACTGGGACTGGGCTGTGCCTTGCCTCCATGTGTTGGCTATGGCCCTGCCAGGGGCCAGGATGAGTTACCCCCTCTCACAGGTGGAGCAGTGAGATTGTGGGCGCTTTGGGACTCTCCTCACTTGTTTTTCTTTCACACATCTGTGTTTGAATTCTCTTGTATTCAGCGTAAGTTTTTTGAGTTTATTGCAGGAAAGAGAAGACCTGCTATATCAGGCAGCCCTGGGAAAGTGGCACTGAATTCTGTCCTCTTTATTTCCCCACACCTCAATAATAGCGAGTTTAAATAACTTTTAGCTATAAGGTGGGCTAAACATATTGTTTTTGCAGGGAACTAAGGAGATTGAATGTTTGGGGACCAATTTCCTGGTTATATGCATTTTTTTCTATTATGAATGACCATAACTTCACCTGTATTACATTTTTGTCCTCCATTTTTTGGTAGAAGCTACCAAAGGACCCTGAGGTTGCCTACTGCCTGCCCTGTTCTGTTGACATATGTCCCCTCCTGGATTGACATTCCTGGATCCCAGACACTTGGCATGAGCATGCAGATGAGTGACTCCTGTGTCAGGAGGAAGGGGCGGCCTGCTGGTTGTCCTTGGAGGGGATCTACCTCAGCTGTTTGTGTAGTCTGCTTCCTGTAGGACTGCTGTGGACACTCATTGGAGGGGTTGTGGCCTTTGGAGCCTTCTGTTAACAACTGACTGCAGGGCATATTCTGGAATGTGATCAGGAGACCTGCCTGCCTCAGTGCTGTCCATGTAGCAGCCCCAGAGGGAGAAAAGACAGTTTGTGTGGGATTACTCTGATTTGTCTCTGTTTCCTCTTTGTACCTTTTCTATATTTTTGTATAAAATGAGTAGCCTGAACCTTTTTAATTGAAAATCTTTTTCCTTAATGTTTTCATAGGAAATTGAGTCCAATTAACTATTGTGTTGAGAATGAGGTATGTCTTAAGTTTAAATAAAATATCAAATTCATTATTTTAAGATACAGCAGATTCAAGGTTATGCTCGTGTAGTTAACCACGCAGGCATAAGTACTAATATATGTGCTCTTCTTGTGTGGTTTAGGGTCAAGGTGGCTTTGAGTTGGCCTTCAGCCATTTCACCTTCATTGTCCCTTTGTGTTTTGCTCCCAAATTGCAGACTTCGAAGATGGAAAAAAACATTGTTCTCATGTAAAAGTGTCAGTCTTCTCTAATAATTACCTTCTTAGCATAGGAGGAGCCGAGTTTAGGAGGAGGGTGTGTATAGAGCAGGTCGTTTTCCTTGTGTATTACTTGCATTTAGAAGCAGGTTGTTTTCCCTCCATGGATTGAGAGAGTTCTTTCACCTGGGAAGGGCATCTTCAGTTTTGTTCTTGACATCAAGGTGCTCAGAAAGGTAGCAAGCACCTCCAAGGGGAAGCATGCTCCAGGTTGAGGGTTGTGAGTTCTTGGGCACTTTGGGCTTGTCGTTGTGTCTGGAAGACATTAGAGATGCTGCACAAGCAGTTGACTTTAGAACTTGCAGCTCGGGAGTGTTGAGTTTGGCAGGTGCTGCCTAGAGCCCTGTGCATGTGAGATTGTGGGCAGAGGAAGAGTGGAGGGCCACTAGAATTGTGGACAGGTGCCATCACCTCATACACCACAGGGACCGGATGTGTCCCTGCCCAGTATCAGGATTCACACAGCAGGATTCTTTCAGGGGAGGTGAGGCATGAGGGGGACTGTGATGTAAGTCCCCTAGGAAATATTCAGAAGAATTTCTTGGTAGAGAATATGGAAGAGGCCGCTGTCCCAATGTGATGCCTTATCCTGTAGCCCCAGAGGGCCAGTGATAGATGGATCACAGAGCCAGTTAGACTTGTACCACCGGCCCCTCCCCACAGAGCCAGTAATAATCAGGGTGCCAAGCACACCTGAAGGCAAGCCATGGGTCAATATGGATGGGCAGGCTGCGGAGAACCCCTGGTGGACACCACACACCGACCTGCATGCCCGCTGCCTATGGAACCATCACAGACACAGGCATGCACTGCTTCTGAGGAGCAGACACTCCTTCACTCCTACTCTGCCAGGGGTCTTGGATGTGTGCTGAGCTCTCACACGTCCCAGCCGCAGCCCGACTGCGTCTGACGCCGAGCTGCAGCATGGTGCTGCTTCCCTGGGTTTGCCCCTCTTCTTTCCTTTCTCTTGTCTCTCTGCTGGTTGGGAAGCCTTGTGCGTTCTGCCCACTCGGAGTCCCGAGAGTTGGTCTAGAACCAGGGTCTCGATGTTCTGATGTTTGTCTGTACCTGCCAGCATTTTCTTTTTTGTGTGATGTTTTGTATTTAGGATGCTGTGAAGCTATATGCGAAGCTCACCTCTTGTTTTTGGCTGACACTTGTGAAGCATAATTTCTCATTCATTTCCAATCCACAGCTGAAGAACTGGGCCATGACCTCCACACATCCAGCCAGAGGGAACCTGGTCTATGTGCTAGACCCTTCCCTCATCATCTTTTCTGGCTGGTTATTTGAGCTGAGGCTGCTGGGTGAGCAGTCGTGGGTGCAGGAGGGCTGGGCCAGCACGTTTTACCATCTCTGGTGTTGGCCTGTAACACTGCTTTGTGTTTTTATTCCAGAGAAACCTGTGTCTCCCAAATCAGGAACTTTGAAGAGCCCCCCCAAAGGGTTTGACACAACTGCCATCAACAAGAGCTATTACAACGTGGTAAGTTATGGAGGACATTTTTACAAATAACTACTGCTCCTTAAATATTTATGAAACTTAGGAATGTGGGCTACATGGAAGGAAATAGAAAGCTTTCACTCTTGGCACATAGACAGAACCATCAGTGGTTCTGCAGAGTGTCCCCTTCTAGTGTGGGTGTGCTTCATTGTGTTTTGGAATTGTACCCTGCTCTTGTCATAAAGCATAGCATTATTTCCCCAAGCATTATTTCCCCATAGTGTCAAGTAGATTTTCACAAATGAGATTTTAGAAGGTGTAGAATATGATTTAAAATTGTTATATGCATCAAGTTGCATTCTATTTGAATTTGGAGTGGAATATAAGTACTTTAAAGATCAATGTAGTTTCTAGTGTATTTTGTATTTTCTATGTAGCCTTTCTCTAGGGCCCCGCTTTCTGTGTTTCAAATGGTATGGAATTAGAGGTGTGTCTAGACTTCATGCATGTTAAAGACAAGTGTTTCTGGATCTTGAAATTTGCTGTATTTTGAAATAATATGATAACGATAATATGTCGGTTGTGTTCACCTGTATCACATAATCCTCCTTTGTCCCCAAACAACTGCATATGCCAGGAGTAGAGTTTTTATTAGATAAAACTATTAAATTGCTGGGATGATAGCAGCAAAGTAAACTTTCTAAACATACATGTATTTTGAATTCTATGGAAAATGTGCATTTATTTTGTTTAAACCCCCCCCCACCCAACACACACACACACACACACACACACACACACACACACGGACTCATGAGGGCTTTGTATTTTTATGGTATGGTAGCAGCTGATTAGTGTCTTTGCAGCATCCCTTTTATTATGATTGTTTTCTATCCCTGAATTAAGAAATGGTGAATGGTCATATTTGGACTTGAGTGGATTCTGCTGCATTGATTCCACCAGTCCTGTGCTGGGTCCTGCACACTCGGTGCTCTCCTCAGCATTCGCCCCTGGCTGCTGCCATATCTTATTATACAGCAAGTTGGCTGTGGGGAAAATTTAGTGTGTTCAACAGATTATTCTGTGGTGCTCATGATGCCCAAGCACTGTCAAAGGCATGGGCCCAGGTGCTGTTCTAGTGCTGGATGCACTGTTTCCTCTCACCTTCCACCTCTGTCTTAGGGCTCCTCCTCTTTATAAAGTCAGTTCTTCACCTCTTCTGGCTAGAAGGCCTCTCTGTACATCATGTTCCTTTGCTAATCAGTAGACTTTCTCTTTTTTCTTTTTTGTGAGTCAGGTCTTTCTCCCACTACAAGCTTGTTCTTTGAGTCTCAGCCTCTATATCTTATTTTCCTTCTTTCTACCAATCTCCATCTCATGAATTTGACCCTGATATCGGAGTGCTGCCAGTTTTAAGAATGTTAGACTCTTCTCAAAACATTTGCTCCCAGTGGCTCTGGAGGCTGAGACAAGAGGATCGAGAGTTCAGAGCCAGCCTCAGCAAAAGCTAGGAGCTAAGAAACTCAGTGAGATCCTGTTTGTAAATAAAATACAGCATAGGGCTGGGAAGGTGGCTCAGTGGTCGAGTGCCCCTGAGTTCAATCCCAGATATCCAAAAAAAAAAAAAAAATCGTGACCTGAAAGTGTATGGGCTTCCCTGCCTTTTGCTTTTAGCTCTCTGCTATGTGCCCCATAGTATGATACAGGGTAAGGAGTTCAGGTCTTGGGTCTATTGTCTTTGCCACTTAGCATTGGAGTGGCCTGGGGGTAGCCTCCCACTGCCTGAGCAGATAGTGGTTTGTGAAATGAGGTGGTTGGTTATGCTGGCCCTAGCCTTGTAGCATGAGGAGGATCAGTGATTGGCTTTGAGTACCCAGCAAAGTGCCCGACCCCCAGAGTTTGCATGTGCTAGGAAGAGCACTTAGAAGCACTGGGGACATATATTAGCTGGGATTACATTCCATTTGTGGGAAGGTATCCCAGTTTCTTCTTAGGATGATCAGTGAGACCTGTTGCTGGGGTGATCTGCTCCTGTAATTGCCTGAACTTGGTGACTCTGATAGTGAAAGCTCATTACTGCACCACAGTGTGATGATAGGCAGCTTCCTCTTGGTGATCCCAGAAGGACCTGAATGCCCCATCCTGGAGAGTGGGACAGGCTTATGTCACCTCCTGTTGGCCATGAGCATGTCCTTATTGACGAGCGAATTTGTTTGTTTCTCTTTTTAATATTTTTTCGTTGTAAGTGGTCACGATACCTTTATTTATTTATCTTTATGTGGTGCTGAGGATCAAACCTGGGGCCTCACATATGCTAGGTGAGCGCTCTACCACTGAGCCACAACCCCAGCCCGATGAATGAGTTTCTTATTTTGTCTGCTGACTTGGGAAGACAGATCTGTGTCCTGTGTCTATTGATGTCGTGTTTTATTTAGCAGCTGTGCACTTATGTCTGATGTCATGGAAAGGCAAAGTGGCTTTTGCCTTTGGAATGCTGCACGTGCGAAGCATAGGCTATGACCCACTAGTTTAATCTACAGGTACGTAGAGCAGATGCATTTCTCTAACAAAGACCACTGCTTGCCTCCTCACCTTCTCCTGTGCCCCAAAGGAGTGTTCTGCCTGTCTGTTTCTCTTGGGGTCTGGGAGGTTGCTGGTAGCCTTTGGATGACAAGCCAGCAGGAAAACTGAGACTCTAGTAATAGGATGTCTTTGGTTTAACCCACCATCACTAGTTCTAGGTCCTGGTTCGCTTCATGTTTTACTTTCTACTTGGTTTTTCTTCTCAGTATTCCTTTTAAGTCCTGCTGAGTATAATTATCTGCCATGTCCAGGAGTTCTGCAGGCATGCAGCTTGATTCTCTGTGGCTTTCCTGGGAAGTAGCTCCCTTGTGTATCTCACCATGTTTTCTGTGGGAACTGGATGCTTGCAGTCTTCCCTGGCAGATTGGCTCTTTTAGTTCTCATGAAACTGCCTTGTTTTATGTAGACTGAGATGGCATGCATTGCAGTTTCTGGTGGTGGTGGGGACCTGATGGGGGCCTGATAGAATCAGCTGAATACTCTTTAGTGAATGAAGAAATGCTTGGTGGAGGAAAAGGCTGTCTTGTGAAACAGAGAACCCCCTCTTAGACGGGTCCCTCAGGAAGAGGCTCTGAGCAGGGTTCCCAGCTTGAGTTAGGAGATGTCCGGGTGGGTTGGTAAGATTTCTTCCTACCTTAAGTCAGTGACAGATGCTCTTGGTTAACTATAAATCCTTTAAATCCTTTTTTATAGAAGAAACAGGCTGACCCAGCTCCCCGCCCTGCAGTGTTGGTGTGCTCTGCCTGCTGTGGCGTTGTGCATCATGTGGACCCACAGGCTTTTGTAGTAGCTGTTTTTTGATAAACCTTTAATACTGGAAGAAGTCTACCCCAAGACCCTGTGAACTCCCAAGCTTACAAATATCAAATAACACAGTTCTTCTAAAGGATACACTAAAAAAGCAGAGATGCTCATGTGCTCCCTCCACATCTCTTTGAGACTCCATATTATTAACAGGTATTAAGTATGGAGTTGTTTTTAAGGACAAATGGAGGTTAGCAAACTAGCTGATATCAGTAATGGGGGTTACTCTGTGTTTTTTTAGAACCCATAGATTATGGAGCCAGTGAGCTCCCTGCCTTCCTCATTGTAACCTTTTGAGAATTTAAATAGACTGGACTGAAAGGTGTCACTTAAGTGACTTTTTTCACTCTTTGTGATGGCTGCAGGCAGGGGCTGGTTGAGAGAGAAGACGGTTTGGAATAGTTGTACGTTTTTAATTTTTTGTGTGTTTATGATTAAGGTTATTTTATGGGCATTTGGCTTTAGTTTAAGATGATGGTAATGTTTTATCTGTATGGAACCTAAAACAATTGCCTAATGTTGTTTCTCATATGTAAATCATTAATTAATTTATTTAAGAACTGTTAATGACACATAAAGCATGCAACACTACTGAGATTTGTGGTCATAGTTGTAGCTCATTCGCTGCTTCAGTGGCATTGCTGATAAGGTGAGTTTCTGTGCGTCTGTGAGGCACAGGAGCCAGTCCTTTGCACTCTGATTTGCTTTGAGGTTGACAGTGTGGGGATGTGGGTGTCTGCTGAGGCCACTGCTCTCTGTGGTGCCTGCGGGACTGTATGATTCTCTGTGCCTGGCCACTCAGGGCCCGTGCCCCTGCAGCTATCTTAGAGAATCCAGCTTTTGGGTGAGTGTCTTTGCAGTCATTTTGGTGCCTTTTCCTGGGCAGCTTTTGTCCCTGTGTGCTGTACTTCAGTGCTGTGATTGAGGAAGTGTCATTTTATTTTACTCCTATCTCTACTAGGGGAATTTTTTAGTGGCTGTTGTCTTTATATTGCGTAGGAGAATTTTTCTGACTGAAAACAATTTTGTGTTTTCAAGCATGCACTGAGTAGTGTGGGCGAGAGGTCTCCAGTGTTTGTAACTAGGAAGCTGCCTCATCCTTCTGACCTCTACTTTTAAGTTGAAAAAGGACTTCTCATAATGCATAACAGATTTTGTTTTCATTTCTGTTTAAGGACGATTGTGCTTGACTCACTTTTCCGATAGTCTCTGATCAGGTGTGGTTCTGAGTCTCATTCCCCTTTGACTCCACCCCCACCAGCTATCCTCACAGGCACCAGAACAGTGTTTTGATGGGCAGTCTGGAAGCCTCAGAGGTTGCCCTGTTGGATGGCTTGGTGTGTACGTTTTTCACTGAGGTCTGCATTTTCTTGTGGGGACTATGCTCTCATCGCAGTCTCAGGAGCAGCAGTAGACAGAAGAATGACCCAAGTCATATGTGTTAAGGCTGAGGTTTGAATTTAACTCTTCTGACTTAATGTCTCAACCTACATTAGGTTATCAGAAGATAACCAAGTGCTCAGTATCTCAATTACTCCTGTACGCTCTCATTTGTGTGATGGATTTGGAAAGATCTGTTGGTTTTGCGAGACACATAGCACAAGGAGAAAATGCATGTACTATGATTTTCTGGTTAAAACAATACTGACTTTCTAGTAGAGAGGGATAAAAAGGTTCAGTTAGGGAAGGGACTCTGACTCCTATCCTCCTTCCCTCAGGTGCCCAGAGCAGCCCTATATTGCAGGCAGTGGCAGAAGGATGCCAGGTCACTTTTTGGCTCTGCTGCTCACCAGCTGTCTTATGTGGGTAGGACAAATTAGCTTCTTAGAAGGAAATGTGTTTTTGCAAGGATCACAGATACCATATGCTTGGTGCTAGGCATGTACGGAGTGTCACTGCTTGGAGAACCCAGTCCATCAGAATCCCATGATCAGTGGCATTCCCTGGGCTGTGGGTCACCCTTCTGCCTCCCGAAGTTCCCAGGGGGGGCACCTTTGCTGTGGGTGATGGCAGATGGGGACCGTTGCTCTGCTTCAACTCTTTTGCACTTCATCTGCCAGGTTTTAGGGATTAACTAAATTTTGCTGAATTTGCCACACACACACACACACACACACACACACACACACATTTAATTTTAAGGTTTAGTTTATTATTTAAGACTAAATAAATTTATTATTATTTAAGGTTAAATAGCATAGACCTTTTAAGTTGTGCTGTTATTTAAGGTTACTTTATTATGATGTCTTTAAACAAAGTAGTAGCTATTTAAAGATTGTTTACTTGGGCAGACCTTTAAGTTTTAGTAGATGTGGTATGTAGGATGATACAAGACTTTACCACATTCTCTAATCAAAGTCTTTAGTTCGCAGGAGTTGATTTCAGTTTTTCAGATTCAATCTAAAGAGTAAGTGTCTTCCATTTAGTTGGGATACTTTTCGCTTATAAGTGTCTCTTACCAAAAGGCTTGAGACATGAACTGTTTGAGTTGGGAGATTTTGTATTTTAGATATTTGCATAGATTTTACTAGCATTATTTATTGAAACCTAAAATGTTCCAAAAATTTAAAACTTTTCAAGATCTGAAACTTTTCAATCATCATGACTGTGTAAGAGTATGGAGCTCTTTGGTTTTTGAATTATGCTTACCCTGTATATTAAAATGCATGGATTTTAAAGATACAGCTTTGACAAATGCATTTATCTGTGTAACCACTACCCAAATCAAAATACAGAACAAATCATCTAGAAATTTATCCCGTGTCCCTTTTCCCTTCCCCACCCATCTTCCACCCCATTTTGATTTCTGTCACCATAGATAAGTTGTGCCTGCTTGTAGACTTAATGTAGATGGGGATGTAATACTTCTCCTGCATAGCCCTGTGTGTAGACGGTCATCTGTGCATTCCTCTGAGGACCATCCTTTTCATCTAAATAGATGTGGCCCTGCTTATTTGATGATGGAATTCATTCACGTTCATTCTATTCATACCCGTGCCAAGTGTGGTTGACAGGAAGATGAAATCTGATGGGTGACCTTAGTAATGATTTATGACAGGGGATAGAAGTTAATCCAAGGAATAATTACATTCAGCACTTTAGTATTACCTAGAAGCCATATGTAAATTGAACAATGGTTATGAATGTCCTAAAGTTCACAAATCTTAGTGTCAAATAATGCTTATTCATCATTTATTGTAGGTGCTACAGAATATTTTAGAAACAGAAAATGAATATTCTAAAGAACTTCAAACCGTGCTTTCAACTTACCTACGGCCATTGCAGACCAGTGAGAAGTAAGTTAGATGACAATTGCATGCACCGTTGGTTCTTACCTTAGGCTCTTCTCTTATACTCTTATTTTTGGGAAGCAGAAGTTGAAATGATGGAGTGGAACTCAGCAGCGGAGTCTGCCTCAGACACAGCAGTGTATCTGCTAGGTTAAGACTGCAGCAGGACCTGGGCTGGGAATCGGGGGAATGCAAGCCAAACTGTTGACTAATTTTTATTGTTATTTTTCTTGGCTCTAGGTTAAGTTCAGCAAATACTTCATATTTAATGGGAAATCTAGAGGAGATATGTTCTTTCCAGCAAATGCTTGTACAGTCTTTAGAAGAATGCACCAAGTAAGTAAGATGCTGAAGTTTACAAAATTCAAATTGGTATTATTGGAACCAAATGGATCAAGTTTAACATCATTTTAGAATTCACATTTCTGAAGATGCAAACTGCTTATTTTATATCCTTTGGGAAGATCTACCTTTATAGTTAAAGCTGTATTTTAGATAATCTAGTTTTTATAATAGAGATCTTGAAAGAAAGGGGAAAGTCTTGACAAGGTTGATATATTTTTTTTTTTTTAAGGGGAGGGAGGGTTACGAGGAAGAGGCTGAAGAGGAACTGGCCAGGAGGCCACAGGTGGCTCGGCTCCGCATGTGCCACCATGTGCTGCAGCAGAGGGGGATCGAGAAGGCTGGCGTTTTCCAGCACGGTCTTGTAATTGTGACTTGTTCCTGGCCTTTAAGAAGCTGGTGGATGTAAAGTACCATATGTGTACAACCTACTGTCAGGTGTTTTTTTAGAGTTTATTTCATTTTTGTAAGTGGCAAATAGCCCCTTAAGGTGAACTTTTTATGTAGGCCCACCATTTATGAACATCTTCTTAATGTGTCCTAGGCACTGACTTCGCTCTCTATGTATTAACTTATGTGACCCTGTAGATGACCCCATGGGGGAGCTTTGTAAAGGTAGGAAGGTCTGTATACCCAAGGGGCAGGGTGATTGGCCCTGGGCCATGGGAATGGTGGACTCTGATTTGGAGCCCAAGTGGTCTCCCCTTTGCTTAATGTGAAGGATGAACTGATTCTGAGAAGCCCCTCCTACTATGAGTCTTGAAGTATGGTTTTGAATCTGGTAGTTAGCAACATTGTTGCCAGTGGGCTCTATCCATCTGCTGCTCACCCCTGCCCTCTACTGACCTGGAGTGGACTCTTCTTGCTGCCTCAGAGGAAAGCCGCAGGCCCAGCCAGGCCTAGAGCCCAGGCTATCTGCTCATAGTGGGAACGTGCTCAGCCTCATTTCGGTGGGCAATTTGTAGGGAGAGCTGAAGCAGCATATGCTCTCTGAGTATAGTGTTGGGAATGCAGTTTTCCTTTAAAATATCACTTTAGGTGATGGAGAGTTCTTTACACTTGCTTTATTGGAGGCACATTAGACTGTGATTTAAAGAGCTTTTCTTTTGATACCATTCTCACTAGTCAGGGGTATGTAGCTGTGGCTGTAAAATGAGTTCTGGAGGATTGTGGGACTCTGGCAGAGCCTCTAAAGCAAGGCTTTTAAGTGGGGGACTTGCTTGTGTATTATTGTGTAAAGCAGGTTAAGTTCTGCTGAAAACAGAATCTCCAGGTTGTTCTCTTTGTGGAATGTTCTTGCTGTCATTCCATGCTTTACTTGTGTTTATTTTGGTATTGACTGCAATGCTCTTCTAATACTTAAAGCTATGAAAACATACCAGCTCTCTAGCTCTTTGTTAAGTATGGATGCCAACATATAGGCTGGCAGTCAGTGGGGGTGCAGGGTTTGCTGGCAACCCTGCTCTCTCCCTTGCCCCCCCATTCTCTCATTTTCTGCTCTCCTGCCCTCACCCTGTTCTGGTGACCTTCAGGGCCACAGCTGGCTTCTCACAACCCTGCATGATTACAGTGTCTCCTAACTTCCTCTCTTCTGCTTTGTGTCACATTGTCATATATGGGACACTGTTTCATCATGAAGTTACAGAGGCTTGTGAATGGTCCTACCAGAAGAGAGAATAAGCTCTGGCCATCTAGAAACAGTTTACATAATGCCACTATTAATGAAAGACATTAGGGAGACACATCCTTCAAAGAAGTATCAAAAATGAGGCCATTGTGATGCTGGTCCTGGGGGCCACAATTGGGACAAATGGGATTATAGTCATTCATTTTGGTTTTGGGGCCAACAAGAGCAGACTTGCCAACAGATTGCCAGGCCTGTGGCCATTATGGTGTTGGCACTTGTGACCCCACTGTGAGTAAGACTAGGAGACTGGGGCTGGGGCTCGGGCTTAGCGGTAGTGCACTTGTCTGGCATGCACGAGACACTGAGTTCGATCCCCAGCACCACATAAATAAATAAAGGTCTAGCGACAATTTAAAAAATATATATATATATATACATTTTGCCAGAGGGAATAGTTGAAAGGTGACCCTGCTCCAGGAATAGGGCGGCTCTGGGATTAGGGCGGATCCTGCTGCCTTGGGTACAACGCAACTACTTTGGAGTTGAGAATTGGCGCAGAGCCTGGTGGAGGGAGTGTGTTCCCGGGAAGTGTTTGTGGAGTGCTGGTGAGAGGTCGGGAATAAAGAGTTGCTGTTTGAACCTACAAGGCTTTGTGGTGGCTCGGTTATTTTGTGCCCAGCCAGACTGTGGCCTTTGGTGGCCCGAGTTAACTGTGGTTCTCAAAGTATGTGTGTATATATATATGTATGTATATGTATATATATATATATATATATATATATATATATATATGAAACTGCTTGTGAAGTCTCATCTCTGAAGGTGTCTGTGTGACATGGACAGACTGTGCTGGGTTCACTGAGAACAGGGACACAACTGAGGTCTACTCAGGTCCTAGTTTCATCTTCCTGTTGATCTCAGCCTCATCTGCAATGAACAGTTAGTAAACTGAGTCCTTTCCTCATCTCTGATGAGTAGGACCAATAGGAGTAGGTGTTGTAGGAGCAGAAATAGAAGTTCTCTAGTTTCTCAGGTATTTTGCTGGGACCTGGCCATATTTTTTTTTGGAAATTAAAGCTATGAAAACATACCATTTTTTTTTTTTTTTAAATGGCCAGGTCCCAGCAAAATACCTGAGAAAGCTTCTATGGACATCCTCTTTAACCTCCTGCTGACGCTATGCTGTATGGCATGGGGGTAGACATTGTGTGTGGCTGCCACGGTCTTCTGGCTGTGTGGTGACACCACCACACGTGCTTTTTACTATGGCATTGGCTTGACTGGAGGCTACAGGTGGGAGGAGCTAACAGGGTGCTTTTCTATGTAGCTACCCACGAGCTGTTCTCCACCTGCCTGCTCTCACACCCTGAGAAGCACGAGAGAACCAGAAGAAGATTCTCTGTTTCAGTTCTCAAGTCACATTCTGTGCTCACATCTATGAGCTTGTTGGTTGTCCCATGAGTCCTTACCAGATGAGTAATTCATTATGAAGCTGTCTAGTAATCCAGTGCTGGTTCTGTATTCTTAAGAGCTAGTTCATGCCTAAGAGGTAACAGAACTCTAGTTTAGATTCAGTGTAGCAGAAGAGAAAAAGTCACTGGTTATTGTTCCTTTATGCCTGATACTTACTCTGATTTTCATCAGTTGACAAATTTGAGACATGAAATCCATTGATCTAGACTTTGGGTGTGGTCTTCTTTTTTTTAATATTTAGTTTTTAGTTGTAGTTGGAAACAAATACCTTTATTTTATTTATTTTTATGTGGTGCTGAGGATCAAACCCAGGGCCTCTCATGTGCTAGGTGAGTGCTCCACCACTGAGCCACAACTCCAGCCCCGGTGTAGTCTTTTTTGAGTGGATCCAGAGCTGTGGCATTGAACCAGGTAGGGGGTGAAATCCTAACAGTATATGCCTGTACTGGGCAATGTGTACACAATTGTAGTAATTTAACCCACGTGAGATTATCTATCTCTAATATTGTCCCTGTGCATCTCTCTCTCTCTCTCTCTCTCTCTCTCTCTCTCTCTCTTTTTTTTTTTTTTGGTGATGCTGGGGATCGAACCCGGGGCCTTGTGCATGCAAAGCAAGCACTCTACCAACTGAGCTATATGCTCAGCCCTTGGTGCCCATCTTTATGCAGTAGTCTTCAGTCCACTTGGCTAAGCCTCTTGGGGTCCTCTCTCATCCTGGAAGCCACCCTTTTCTTGGCGTTTCACCTGTCTGAGTATGCCTTTCACCTGCTAGATGGCAGGACCTACTGTTCTCAAAACACATGTATCTGTGTGTGTGGATCTTTAGGGCAGGTGGCCCTGGTTTGTCCTTGTGCGTGTGCCTCTGTTGGGTGTGAGCCCCTGACTCTGCCTGCGTGCTCCCAGTGGACACTTTTCCTCTGTAGGCTATACCCGTTCCTCATGCCCTGTCTCCTGTCCAGTTCACTGGTGCACTTGTTTTGTATTTTCCAGAAAGATGGCGCTTGTTTTTCTAAGGCAAGAGACTACTCTTACTCTGCTTTGTTCTCCCCAGTGCTGGGTAATGGTGCTGAATGAGTAGTTGAAGCTACTTTGCTGTGGCAATTCTGCCCTGCAGGCAGAAGGAGCTGTGGCGAGTCCTGAGAGGCTGTCAGAACCCCTTTGAGTGGCTCACACTTTTGGAAACACTTTGACTTCAGTTAAGGGTGACTATATCAAAACGTAAAACCCATGCTAAGTGTGTGGCCCACTCAGGGTTTGGAAATGTGGTCTGGTGAGCTAGGATGCATGTTCCCTGCAGGTGTTTCCTGGTGTAGTGGCTGCTGGCTGCTACAGCCGGGAAGCTGGAGTTCTCCTTTTATTTAATTTCAGTTAATTTCATGTAGCCATCTTTGGCTAGTGAATTGGAAGGCAAAGAAGCACATTGGAGGAAGCTGGAGGGCAGACCTCCCTCTGTGTGTGGATCTGTTCATCTCAGCCTCCCCTAAAGGCATGATGGCCTTGCTATTGCAGATGGTACTGAACTTGCTACTCCCAGAAGGTACTTCCTGTGCTCCTGGGAGCTTTCTTTTGCTGCTCTGGGTAGGGACCTGTTTGCTCATATACACAATTAAAAGAGAACTCCATGAGAAGAAAAAGATGAGAATTTGAAATACTCACAGTGGACACCTGTCTTTTTACATGGACAGCTGTTTAACGCTCCCCAGGTCTTTTTGTTTTCTGCTTTTTGACAACTTTGTATTTACATCTGTGAATTGTTTCCACTTGAGAAGCAGCAAGCAGCGGTCAGTGTCCAACACCAATATCTCTTTTCTGCCGTGTGTTTTAAAACCACATACTTGCTGAAGTAGAAGGGAAGGCTAATGGCGGGAGCCAGGAGAGAGGTGCTGGGGGCTTACAGTGTTACTTCCCTGTCTTTCCCACAGCCATCCTAGGACAGGCTTTAGTAGGTCAGGAACAGCCTTTGAGCCTGTAAACAACAGGGATGAGTGAAGGTTATGGAACAACAGGGAGAAAACAAAGGCAACGTGATTTTGAGTGTTTTGTACTTTGAAGGAAAGACTTTTCCTAATACTCCTGACTCTGTTCTCCCTGATTACATGACTTTCTCCAGTTGGTACTTTGCAGTCTTGGGTAGAGGACCATTGCTGGGGTGTGGGAAACCAGAGGAGACTTGTCTAGAGACTTGAAGGGGTCAGAGGCTAGCAGACGCTGTTTTGGGTCCTGGCTGCAAGGTAGCAGCATAGTTAAAAAGCTCAGTGTGCTATGGTCTAGATGTGTCCCCCAGTCTCATCTGTTGAGACTTAATCCTCCACTAGATGATCTTCGGAGGTGGGGTCTTTTGGAGGGGATTAGGTCCTGAGGGTAGAGCCTCATGGATGGCATTGTCATCCTCATAAAGGAGGGGCTCAAGAGCCATTCCCTCTTGGGCTGTGTGAGGATGCAGCCATGAGGCACCACCTTAGAAGTAGACATAGGCCCTTCCCACACACTGGATCTGCCAACACCTTGACATTTTGAGAGGTGGGTCCTTATTTATAAAATCACCCATTTCCAAGGCCTTTTGTTATGGCACCAGGTATGGACTGAGACAGCTTTTACTGAGGGGGTAGTGGAACAGAAGTTGCATTCCCTGCCCAAGTAGGCTGGGCCTCATCCTGGGGCACATACACAGCCCCTACTGTTTTACTCTGTTTTCCTGATTCCTGGTTTTAGTGATGTGCATCCTCTAGGTGGGTGGTCAGCCCAGCCTCCTGCTTAATAGATGACACTGGATTGTGGACTCAGGATTGTACCCACTGTTACTGTTGTTGGCACTGGTTTGGGGGCTCTGATGGTGGGAACCTCCAACAACTCTGACTCCAATCTTTGTGAGAACCTGTGTTTCTCTCTTGGAGCTTTTAGTAGCTGTGTTTCTAGGGTCCTGATTTGGGGCGTTTGTGTTTCTCTTGGGTCTGTTTTCACCCACCATGCAACACTTGGGGTGCTTTCCGTCTGACTCTGTTCTCCCTGATTCCATGACTTTCTCCAGTTGGCATACAGCATGTGTCTTTTATCCTTTCTGCTGTTTTGAAGATTTCTTGATTCATTTGTGCTTACCTGCCTTTGTTTCCATGTCTGGAACTTTTATCCTGATGTGTCAAGGCTTACTCTGGTCTTCTAATTTTCTTTGCCTTTCCTACTAATCTGGAAGATTTTTAGAATTTCACTTTCCAATTTCCTATTGACTTTTTCAATTCTCCTGTCATTATTTTATTGCTAGAATGCTTTTTAATTTTTGTTTTGAATGTTCTTAATAGAATCCTTTCCTTTTTTTCATGGTTGCAGTATCTTTTTTTGTTATTTTTACTTCTGGATTAATTAGACATATTTCAAAAACTTTTCTGCTCTCTGGAGAGTAACTGTCACTTCTTTTTTGTTTTTATTATTCTCATTTTCTCTCTCTCTCTCTCTCTCTTTTTTTTTTTTATTTTCCCAAAATCTCTTGTTGGTTGTTGCATGTCTTCTTATGGTTAAGGCATGCATGCTAAGTGCCCCTTGTAACTAAGGCACACATGCTAAGAACACAGGGGGAGGGACTGACACTGCTCCAGCCTAGCTGATTCTCATGGTGTTGAGGAGTCCCTGGCATTGATATCTTTGGGTCACTTTCTCTGGCTGGAGTCCTCAGAGAGCAGGATATGATCCTTCTTGTCATTGTGCTGGTGGGCAGAGACTGTTTAGGGTGCAGGGAGGGCATGTGGTGTCCTGCTTGCAGAAGCACCCTAAGGTCTGGATAGACAGGTGGGCTTCAGCTTGTTGGGTCTGCTCAGCATTGCACTGCTCACTGCGTCTCTGCTTCCACAGCAGGTTCTAGCAAGTTTCTGCCTTTAGCCACGAGCTGTCACTATGCGTGGCCTTGATTGGGAAGGAGGGGCACTAACAGGTGTATCTGTCTTCAGTCTCTGCAGCCTGAAGTGAAAGGTGCCTCTTGGGCTTTTTCTTGTGCCAGCCTCCATGCTGCTTCCTAGG
This sequence comes from Ictidomys tridecemlineatus, assembly GCF_052094955.1. Lineage (NCBI taxonomy): Eukaryota > Metazoa > Chordata > Mammalia > Rodentia > Sciuridae > Ictidomys > Ictidomys tridecemlineatus. The sequence continues at coordinate 198,201,952 of NC_135482.1, forward strand.
AAACTTTACAAACAGATAACCACATTTGGTAACTCTCTCTTTTTATGCAAAAATTAAAGGCTTTGTGAAATCAAATTTTCCCACTGCCTGAAGAACTTGGGCTTTGTCTGGTGTGCCAGCCTGATAGTCTAGAGCTGTAGGAGGGAGCCTGAGAGTGGAGTTTTTTTTGTGGCGGACCCTCCTGCCTGCTCAGTTGGAGGTAGGAACAAATGGGTCTGGGATTTGTGATCCTGCCTAAATCCACGGGTCACCTGTCATTCAACCCCTTTCCTGTCTGTAGCACTGACGCTGTCTCCTCCTGTGTCTCCAGGTCACCTGAGGCCCAGCAGAGAGTTGGTGGCTGCTTTCTGAACCTGATGCCACAAATGAGAACCCTGTACCTTGCCTACTGTGCCAACCACCCATCTGCCGTGAGCGTCCTTACAGAGCACAGGTCTGTTCACTGAGATGTCAGAGCAAAGGGAAGACCAGCAGCTTTGTGCTCCCAGATAGACTGTGATACGCAGGGTGATTTCATTTTAATTGCTTCTCAGAATGAGTGCTCGAGAAACTTTAAAATGGTACTTGGTGTTTGTAAAAGAAGAGGGTCCTTTTGAAGTCACCCTTCAGCCTAACCCATTTGGGTGGTGGGTTGGAGGAGCTGGGAAGCACTGGGGCTTTGTCCATCAGCCAAGTCAAGGCTGAGGGACTCTGAGTGCTCCTGGGTTGCAAAGCTGAAGGATGGAGGCTGTATGAGGAGAGTCCCATTTCAAACGAGGACTTGATTGCGCAGATAGAGCAGTGCATTAGAGACCTTTACCTTGAGCCTTTCAGACTGTAACAACATTAGAACATGTAAAACAGAACATGTAAATTTTCTCAAAGGGATGAGGCATGTCTGTCTCCTGTTACTGGGGAGAGGAAGTCAGGTAGCTGTCCCAGTGACTGAGGAGCTGCCCGGCTCCAGTGACTGCTGAGTGCTAGTGATGGCTTTGTGCCGGATGACCATGTGGATGACCGGAGGGCAGAGATTTGGTTTCTGTTTCTCAGAGAAGCACAGTATTTTTATTAATGTTTTAGAGGTGATTTCATGGTTTCTTTCAAAATTGGCAATTCAGAAGTTTTTTAAAACTGTAATTGGAAAAAAAAAATTCAGTAGCATCAAGAGAAATGCCATTGTGCTTCTAATTTCCAAATTTAACCTGGGCTTATTCTTAACATTTCCTTTTAAAACACAACAAGCAGCTTTGATGTGCTGGCCTTGCTTGTCTGCTGGTCTGCTGTGGAGGCTGCAGTGTCTGCAGAGTCCCGTGGGAGCCGCCTGCTGCTGCCTGTAGGCCCAGGGCCTGTGCCTCTGGGCTTTAGGTCCCTTTACTGGAAATCCTGCTCCCAGGGCTGTAGTAAGCTTTGAGCTGGTCTGTATGTACAGACTGGTCAGATTGGAGCGAATGTGATAAAGGTACATTGTTTTATTGTCTGTTAAAAGAAGTAAAGTGATCTGGGTCACCTGTGCTCAATGCAAAAGGATTAGTTGTTCATATTCCCATTGGTGTTGTCCTGAAGTGAAGCAGCCGCCTTTGACAGTGTGAGGAAGGGGGTGAGGGGCTCAAATGCTCAGCAGCTGTGGGAAAGGGAGATCTGAGAGACCCATCCTTGCCACAGGCAGAGGCCATGTTAGCCACGCACTGTCCTAAATGTGCAAAGTGTGTATTCAAATATGTGCTGTACCATCAACTTCAGGAAATTACAAATTAAATGAAATTTCCATAAAAGTGAAAAGCAAGTATTAAGTTTGTATGAATGAAAATGTTCAGAAGTTATTGATGCAGTGATGGGAAGAGGTCCACAAAAAGCAAGTGGAGTGTTACAGAAAATTCTAAGATCTTTTCTGTGTATCCCCCCACCTCTTCTTTGGAGAGAGGCTCTCCTGTAGAGAAGATTGAGAGCTTAGAAAGGGACGGGTGCACAGTCCTGGCAAAGACTTGTAAGGGTTTTTCCTGTAGAAACAAGGGTGTGTGGAGCAGTTGAGACTTGGGGTATCTTGAAGTGTAACCCTTTCAGGTGAAATGCTCACGGGAGTGCTGTGTCTACCCTCTTGTGTGCTGTTACCTCAGCGACTCTATTGTGTCTGAAAGGTGAACACAGCATTTTATCAGAATGTACTTAGAGGAAGGAGTACAGATAAGGTTGTGAGCAAGAGCCTCCAGGCCTACTGCATGTGGCTGGCATGCTGAGCATGGAGTGGGAGTCTAGGGTCGCGTGCTGGACGGCAACCCTGCAGCAGGTGGCTCCCAGGGGCTAAGCCAGAGAGGAGAGTCCCTCAGATCCAGCAGGTGCTGGCAGTCACAGCAGTGCACAGTGCCCGTGTTCCTTCCTGCCTCCCCTGAGCCCGGAAAGTTCCCCCTTTGTCTGCCATAGATTATGCCCTGCTCCAAAGTGCACTTGCATTCGTTGAGATGGCGAGTGCTCACGCCTGACAGCTGCTGTCAGCACTCCTGTTGTTACACTCAGAGTCTGAATGGGCAGCTCTTCTGTCTTTCAGTGTGAGTGCCTGTGAGCTACCACACCGCAGGGTGTCCCATCTGGTCTTAGGCTTGAGCCTAGGTTTTGAGGACTGGTGTGAGTGTAGTGCGTTGAAGCTGACAGTCTTACCTATGCACGGGTTGCAGCATGTGTGGGAACCTGCTTCCACCCCCCTCTCCCCGCAGATGGTTGCACCCACAGCTCCCAGTCTTTGGGTTGTTTTTCTGGCAAACACATGCTGGTTCCAGTTCTGCAGAGCTCTAATGCCTTTCCATTATCATGGGACTGCAGATGCTTATCTTCATAAATGGGTCTGTAAAAAAAAAAAAAAAAAAAAGACTTTCCCCTCAGCTGTTTGCTACTCTTTGCTTGGCCACATAGTTCTTTTTACCTTGTTCCCTTGTTGCCATGGTGTCATTTCAGTAGGTGCAGAGGAGGGAGACTGTGGCTGCTGGCAGCAGTAGGAATGGTGCCGAAAGAATCATTGTTTTATCCCATAGCTGTAACCACCTACTTTGTTATAGTACTAAAAACCCTATAGAACGAAGCGTGATCCATGAAGGCTTATACTGTTTTCTTTCCTCTTGAGGATGTGTACACATGTTCTGGAATCATAAGAGTGTTGTGTGGATATTACAAGAAGCTACTTTTGCTTGTTAAAATTTCACTTCATGTTTTTAGTTTTAGGCAAGTTTTGAGGGAGGTGATGAGCATAACTTGTTCAGTTTTGTTTAGTTTTCTGCCATGACTATACGAAATTTGACTTTTGCTTTCTATCTTGATGGAAAAGACACGGTATAGATTATGTTTAAAGGAATTGAAATACTGTTTTAATATCATAAAGACTGACCTTTAAGTGTGTGTTCATTTTAGATAAATGTTAGTAAAATAGAAATTTCTCCCACTTTACTCCTGCTTTCGGGCCTGGCAGAATGAGTGATTTCAGGAGACCAGCTTTTCTCAGTAAGACTCTGGGGGCTGCAAGGGTGAGCAGCAGTGGTGGGGGTCTGGCTCAGCTAGCAGCAGCAGCCTGGGCAGTGCACCGCGCCAGCAAAAGCATGTGCTCCTGGGTGTCTGAGCTTCTTTTCTTGCCCTGGTCCTGAGGGTCTGCTGGCAGCAGTGCCCTTAGTGTGGAAGGTTGACACCAGGGTGGCAGAGGGCCTCTGGTTACCATGGTAGTGTGGCTGTGTACCCAGGGCCTTGCTTGCTGCTCTGGCTTCTGCAGCAGCATGCCTCTGGATGCACAGTGTGGTGCTGTCCAGTGGGGCCCGCATACTTCACTGAACTTTCAGTTAATCCAGCCCTGCAGTTTCCCTGGGAAGATGGTGTCTAGAGAGCACAAAACCAGACACAAAGAAGTTGAGATGCTGCCTGTGAAAAGGTTTGTCACATACTCCTAGAAGTAGTTGAATAATTTTGTCACACACTCCTAGAAGTAGTTGAATAGTTTCTCTGCTGATAATTTTTTTTAAATTGTATCATCATGATAGACTCTTTCTTACAGGAGTAAAATAATTACCAAGCCTCTTCTATATATAGAATTGAGGTAATGTGCATTATGCCTGTTAATTTGTTATAACTGGGATTATGTAAGGTTTCCCTTTTTTATGGTTTGCTTTGATTTTGGTGTCAAATGTGTGATTTATGTATATGTGTAGGAGTTCTGTGCATCACCCTGGTCTCCCGGGATGTGACATGGTAACTGAGGTGTGGGTACTACCTTTGTCTCCTGGAACTTGGCATGGCTGGGTGGGAGGTTACCCTGGTCTCCTGGAACACGACATGGTGGCTGGGGTAACACCCCAGCCTCTAGGGACTTGGTACGATGACGAGGATGGGATATGTCACCCTGGTCTCCTAGGATGTGGCTCCCTTAACTGTTGCCCCCCTTTCTCACCTATAGCTGTGGGGCTCCTGATGTCTGGATGATGCATACACAGTGAGGGATAGCCTCCTTGAGCACTAGCAGGCACCTTATAGGTCACCTGTTCTGTGTCGGCAGTCATAGATGTTGGTGACAACAGTCCCACAGTGCCTGCTCATTGATTCCTGTTGAACTTGGAGCAGGGACAGTGGCTGTAGACATGAATGGCTTGGGAGTACTAGTCACAGAAAATGTTAGGTGAATGTAGTAAAGGGACGGTGGCAGAAGAATAGGAAGGTGTTTCAGACTTCTTTTAGGTTTCTAATTTATGGGCATGTCCTTGGTTTTTCCATCTCCCTCTATGCTGAGGGTGAAATGTGGTGACAGCGTGATGTGCTGCTTCTGCTTCAGAGCCCAAGGACCTGGTCTTTTTTGTAGTGCTGCGGTGCACGCCCACAGGTGGGAGGTGCACCTCTGCAGAAGGCAATGAAAAGACATTTGGTGCTTGGCACTGGGCCGCTTGAGGTGCAGGTGGCCCTTGTGTAGCTCACCTGGTTCAGGAGTGTCTTTCCCTTGAGCAGCTTGATGGCAGTTCTTGCTATCTTGAGACTCTGAGATGCCTGGAAGCCATTGCAGCTCTAAGAGCGTGAACTTCCATTTGGACAGGTCTGCATGTTGTGACATACTGGGGGACCCTTTTGCGAATGGAATTGCATGTATTCTGTGGGAGAGGAACCTTTTTGGAGTTCCCTTTGGTGTCTTGAGATAAACAGCACAGGTTTGTTTGTAAAAACTGCAACATTCATAAACACTGGCTCTCACTAACAGAAGCCTTGCCATATTGTCTTTTGCCCTAACCCCAAGCATCTTCTCTTTTCCACCATGCCCTGTTGCCAGCGAGGACCTGGGGGAGTTCATGGAGACAAAAGGTGCCAGCAGCCCTGGGATCCTGGTGCTGACCACTGGCCTCAGCAAACCGTTCATGCGCCTGGACAAATACCCCACGCTGCTCAAGGAGCTGGAGAGACACATGGAGGTGCTGCCTCTCTTCCAACCCTGAGTCCTTGAGCAAGGAGGGATGACATGGGTCAGACTGCTATCAGGGACAGTATCATTAGTGATTCACTTTAGAAGCCAGGACCAACACAGAGTTTAGAGTCTGTAACTTAGTGAATTTTCAAAATGACTTTGTTGAATATGAAGTTTTTCTCCTTATTCTTGTTCTGTAAGAAAGCATTTGCTGCTTTGCCTTCTTGCTTTCTCATCTACCACTGCTGATAGGACAGTTTCCAAAAGCTAGAAAATGGGGGCTGGGGCTGTAGCTCAGTGGTGGAGCCCTTGCCTAGCATGTGAGAGGCACTGGGTTCGATCTTCAGCACCATGTAAAATAAATAAGTAAAGGTATTGTGACCATTTACAACTAAAAATATGTATATATATATATTATTTTAAAAAAACACTAGAAAATGTGAACTCATTTCCAAATGGTATTTTGATTAACAAGTTGCAGACCTGACAAATTGAGGTTTCAGGTGTTCTCTGGACTTGGGCAGGCAACCTGTCTGTAGCCGGATGGTTCATCAGGCCTCCTCAGGCCTCCCCTTCAGTTGTTGCGCATGGCTTGGCCACTCTGCAGCTGAGAATCAGAGATGCCCTGCAAATAGAGGTGGTCGTGTTCAGCAAAGCTGCATTTACAGAAGATATTTGCTGACCATTGCTCAGGCTATTCCCCTGAACCCACTGACTCCAAGATGCCCTTAAAGAATAGGATTGCTACTGTGATGCTAAGAAGAAAAATCCTTGTCGAGGACAAAGATTTGGAAAGGTTTTAGGCCAAGCTACAGAGAGAAGCCTTTTAAGAAAAGCTTTTGTGAAAGCTAATAGCATGTTTCTTTATCTGAAGGATTATCATCCTGATAGACAAGACATTCAGAGATCCATGACTGCCTTCAAAACCCTTGCGGTGAGTATAGTGGAGGAATGGGACCTGGGAGCAGGAAGGGAGGGAGTGAAAAGAGACCACTGGGGAATGATATTGGCCAGATTATATTGCTGTGACATTTGCATGTACGAATATGTAACAGTGAATCTCCCATTATGTACAATTATAATGTACCCACAAAATATATGTGGAATAACCCTTGCAGTAAGTGGGCAAGCACACCATGGTTTCTTCCACAGACATGTGATGGCAAATGAATGTAGAATTGGCAGCTGAAAAGGTCAGATGCAAAAACATTACTTGTGACGAACTAAGAACTAATTTCCATGGCTAGGAAATTCTCTTGCATTAGAAGATTGTGGGCAGAAAGATGAAGTGATGATTTCTCCCTTTTGAAGAGGCATAGCATAATTAATGCTGCATTTCCAAACCTCCATGCACAGCCTCTTTAGTGGTGTTCTGGGGAGTGTAGTGCTGGGATTCTGTCTCTTCTCTTGTCATGTTGTTCCAGCTGTGTTTTAAGTTGTCCTTTATATATAGTGCAAATTGTTCTCATCCTTTTTCCTCTTATCAGTCTTCTTTGTTGGCAGACACTAATAAAGCCAGAAGAAAAATATTTGTCTTGTCCACTGTATATGTGTGTGTGGGAAAAAAAAATATATATATATATATGTTTTGTAGATGGGCACAGTGCCTTTATTTATTTTTACGTGGTGCTGAGGATTGAACCCAGTGCCTCCCACATTCTGCGAAAGTGCTCTACCACTGGGCTATAGCCGCAGCCCCCCACTCTGTATTTCTACTTCCTAAAAGTGGCAAAAATCTGCCATTTTCCTAATAGTATTTGGTACTCAGAGGAGTTGTGTGCTTTGCTTCTCTTGATTATATACTTTTAAAACTTGTTATTCCAGACAGTAAAGCAAATTGTTCCATAGATTTGTCTTTCTTAAGAAGTAAGACACAGGGGATGGGACCGAAGCTTATTGGTAGAGCACTTGCCTTCCACATGTGAGGCACTGGGTTTGATCCTCAGCACCACATAAAAATAAATAAAGATATTGTGTCTATCTACAACTAAAAAGTAAAGAAGTCAGACACAAAACGATAATTGTTTTAAGAAGTAATATAGCCAAATCTTCAGATTCTGGAGGCTTCTGTCTCTTTGAACAGTGACGTTCTGTGTCTTGCAGGCCCAGTGTCAAGAAGTACGAAAAAGGAAAGAGCTTGAGTTGCAGATCCTGACGGAAGCCATCCGAAGCTGGGAGGGAGATGACATCAAGACCCTGGGCAATGTCATTTACATGTCCCAGGTCATGATCCAGTGTGCAGGAAGTGAGGTACTGAAGTGCATGGGCACCACTGTGGCCTCTACCCACCCATAAGTTCTCATGATAGAGCATTTTGAAGAGATGTCAAGCTAGAACAGATTGTAATTGTGCTCTACTTTCTATATCAGCAGAAACAAGAGAAGCTTATGGCACAATAGAGGGCTATTGACCAGTTTAGATCTGCAGGATCCACTTGTCCAGACCTGTGAACTGGAAGCAGGACTACAGGTTTCCAGGGTGTGCAAACAGCTGCCCTGGGGTCCTGTGCACTGGCCCAGCCAGGGGCTTCCCTCTCAGGAGTCTGTGGTTGTGGATGGTTTAGGCCCTTACATTTTTCTCTTAATGTGTTCTAATTGGAGTTCACTTAGGGAAGTAAAAACCATTTTCTTAAGGGTTTGTTAAGTAAGAAATCAAACCAGATACTTGTGCTGTATCCACTTAGTGCAAGTGGAGCAGGTGGGTGACTTACAGGTTCTTGGGTCACTAAGCAGGTGTCTCTTATGGTTTGATTCTGCCTTTGCAAATATAAGCAACATGTGCTGATGCCCATTGTCAAACTTGTGATGGTTAGATAACTGAATTTGGTGTGCACTGTTGATCCCTTCTTAACCTGACTTTTTAAATTTACCTGCAGACAAGATCGTTTAGTCTGCGTGCCATAATGAATTTCCTTATTTACCACAATGATCAAAACACCTAGACCTGTCTAGAAGTGGTTTGCTTTTTACTCACGTGAAGTGAACTTTATTTAAGATACCCAGGGGAAGCACGTCTAAGAGCGTGTTCTTTAGTACACTAGATGGCCACAGCCTTGGTGAGTGTTGCTCTAAGAATGACCCAGGCTATCCGGGCCACAGTCTGAGGGATGCTTCCCAGGTGCACCATGGGTCTTTGGCGGGGGGAGGGTGATGGTCGCTTCCAGAGGAGTCTTACACATACAGCCTCTCTCTTTGGAGGTGCTTTGAGGTGTGTTGTGTGGCCATGTGTTCTGGAGAAGGCACCTGGGAAACTGCTTTCTAGTGTTGGCCTCACGTCTTGGGGCCATCTGGCCTTTCCATTTCTGTTTCCTTTGAGATGCCTGGCCTTGGTTACCTATTGAAGCAAAGAATTTTTAGTGTACAGGTCATACTATTTTAAGTCATTTGTGTAACTAGAGAACGTTTGTGAAGTGGATGAAGCACATATAGCTCTCAAAATTCGAGGAAACAATGATAGAATTTGTTTTAACATTTTTTCCAATCCTTCCTTAACCTCAAAGAATCCACTGGTTCTGCCTTGCCCCACTAAAATTTTATAAATTCTCTTTCTCTAAACCATGAAAAGAAAATTGTAGATGAACTAGAAATAGCTAATGGCAGAGCAGAACTCCTTCACTATTTAGTTTTCAAAGATGCTTCACAGGTGTTGTGAGCCCAGGATTAGTTTATTTTCTTTTTGTATTGAATAGTTTAGCAATCCAGGGTCTTCACCTTTGTGTTCAAACTCTCTCATATATTAAGGGTTAACATAGAATTGATCATAATTTTGTTTCCATTTCATTTATTTAATGCATTTTGTTAGGAATATATAAACAACCAATATAGTGTAGTGTTTCCTAAGGTCTTAAAGTATTGTGTTCACATTTGTAAATAGATGTGTTTTTAAAGTTATTTGGATTTGTTTGTTTTTTTATATTAGGAAAAGAATGAAAGATACCTTCTGCTCTTCCCAAACCTTTTGCTAATGTTGTCTGGCAGTCCCAGGATGAGTGGTTTCATCTATCAGGTAAAACACGTTTGGAATTCTGTTTTATTGTTTATGGTAGACCTGAGGATCGTTTCAGGCTGGCTCTGAACTTCAGCATGAAGCAGTTCCTGTTTCTGTACGTGCTGTGTCCTAGGCGTGCCGTGCTGTGTGCATCCATCGCCTGTGTGTCAGTGTGACTCTTCTGATGTAGACCAGCGTTTGTTCTGAGCAAACTGAAAGGAAGAAGTGTGTTGGTGGAGAGGCCTTGAAGCACACTGGTGGCTGTGGTGCCATCCATCTCCCTGGGTTTGCTTTCTGCTCTGTGTAACACAGGCTGGGCTGGGGCTGGGGCCTGTTGTGAGACATAGCACAGCACCCCCAGCTATATCAGCACAAGTGCTGTCATTGGACCTTTGTTCTTAATTGTTCCACTGGTTTTGTTTGAGAAAATGGGAGAGCTGATTGGAGATGGAATGTAAGGGGGCGGGGCTTTTGTCTGCTGCTGCTGCTGCTGCTCTGATTTACAGTGGGGGTATTAAGTAGCTTTTGTGTATCTGAGAGATACCCTTGGCAGTTTTCAGTGATGACTTTCTGTGACAATGGAAGCTAATACCTCCACCTCTGTTTCCAGAAACTGGTCGGTTTCAAGATGTGCTAGCGAGGGAAGCTACATCTTTGTTTTCTCTGGGTGGCATTTCTTTGGTGTGTGTTTTGTTTTGTCCCAGTAAGGACTAGGGCGTCAAGGAGGTGTGGCACTTATTCCAGAGTTGGGTGAAGGAAGCCTGGTGTTGCTGTGGCCTTGGGGTGGGCCTTATCCCCTGACAAGGCTGCCTTGCTGTTGCATTGGTGTCTCACCAGCAGGGTCCCAACCTTCTTCTTTTTGACAGTTTCCCAGGGACATCCCTGTCCCAGGTGCAGGGAACCCCCACTGCAGGAACACTGGCTTTGGGGCTGAGGTGCATGCTGCTGCTGTGGTGTGCCAGGCAAAACATGAATCTGCAGCTTCATTTTCTTAGCATTTCTCACAGCTGTTAGCAGTCCTGTGCTAATGGGTCTGGGAAAGGAGCCTGTCTTGTGTTTTCCGGATGGGCCTGGCCTTGGTGTCAGTCAGCTGCTGTCTTGGCTGCTGAGCTTCAGGACATAGCTCTTCAGCCTCACATCACTGACACTTTGGGTTGGATGATTGTTTACTTGGGAGGCAAGATGGGGGGACTGTCCTTGTGCTATAGGATGTGATTGCTTCTCTGACCTCTGCCTACCTGATGTTGGGAGCATCTGCATGTTGTGGTACTACCACATATCTGGGGACGTTCCTTGTGTATTGGGAGCTCTGTGTCTGGGTGCTGGTGCAGTCCCGCTCCTCTGCTTACAGGGGCTCCATGCAGCTTGGCTTAGAATGACCCCAACTTCCCTAAAGGCTTAGTCCAGTTGTGTGGTCTGTGTGCCCAGGGCAAGCTGTGCATTTGGAATACCACGTGATAGGCATAAGCTGTAGTGTTGGCTGTTCCCTCCAGGGAAGCAGCCTGTCCCTTGAGTGCAGACCTTTGCTGCTGTGTTGTTTTGGAGGGTGACATTTGGGGCTAGCTCTGCTTTGTGTATGGGCATCAGCCTGGCCCCATTGTGTGTCTCCAGCTGATGTTCCCTGCTCAGATCCCTCAGGGTGGCTGCCTGCCCTGCAGTGCTTTAGCACAGCCCCTTTGCCGTGGGCAGACTGCGTTGTAACTGGTAAGGCAGCCCGTGTGCCTGACCCATCTCCCACCCTGTCTCTGCCTTCATATGTTGAGCTTACTCCCTTCTGTGTTCTTTGAAACAGCTGTGATACACGTTAGTTTTGTTGTGGTAGGTAATGTTTTTATGTCCTGGTGTTTGTTTAGAGTAATTGAGCAGATGAAATTTTTCTTTGTTTTTTGAACTTTAGCTTTTTGAACATTCATCGTTCTGTAGGCTGATTCCTTACCTGAGTTTTCTTTATAGTATGCGTGCACTGCCACAAGCAGCATGACACCATTGCCACCTCCAAAGTCATTTAATATTTATTTTAATAACAGAACTTCTTTACTAGAAAGGCACTAATTGCATTTTTTTGTGGGGGGGTCTTTTTTAGGGAAAGCTACCAACGACAGGAATGACAATCACAAAACTTGAGGACAGTGAAAATCATAGGAATGCGTTTGAAATATCAGGTGATAGGCACAAGCCGTGTGTGTGCTGTCTGTCCCCGCCAGGGAGGCAGCCTGTCTCTTGAGCGCAGACCTTGCTGATGTATTTTGGAGGGTGACGTTTAAGCATTGCTGAGTCGTGTTCTGGGCATGTGCGTGTATGTGCTTCCTGCCCAAGTTTCCACTTCAGCCTGTTTCCCTCCTTTCCAGGGAGCATGATCGAGCGGATACTGGTGTCCTGCAACAACCAGCAGGACCTGCAGGAATGGGTGGACCATCTGCAGAAGCAGACGAAGGTCACATCTGCGGGCAACCCCACCATCAAGCCCCACTCCGTGCCATCTCACACTGTAAGGGCTCCCTAGATCTCCTCCTCCCAGCTTCAAGTGGTGATGGCCTGCTGTAGGGCTGGCACTGGGTGCTCTTGTGTCACAACCCTCTGTCAGGCATTCTCATGAGTTGGTTGACATTTGTGGGGCATGTGGCCTTTGCTCTGAATGGCCCCTAAAGACAGACTGGAGGGAGTGTTGCTACTAAAATCCCCAGAAAGCACTATCCATGGATGAGAAATTTTAGCTGTGTGTGTTATGTTTGCTTTAAAAAAAAACAACAAAAAATAGTAAATTACGGTAATGACGAGAAGGGCCACATTCATGTTGAAGGCATAAAATATGGTTTTTGAGTCACTGTTTTGATTTAAGAAATTTATTTTTCACTTTAAAAAGTTTAGCAGCTCTTTAGAGAGAACTTTTCAAAATGAATGAACACCAAAGTTTCAGTGTTTAAACCTCTCTGTACTGGTGTTTAATAATAAATTGATGTCCAAAAAACACTTATCATCTTTATCAAATAGTATTGAAAAACTGGGCAGATCTTTGAAAGAATGAATTAGGATTACACAGCACTTTGAATTTGTGTTTTCTCACATCTTCATGGGGAGGGAGGTTGGGATAGTTTTACCAGTGGTTTATTTTTCCTTTAGTGGTTCACCACTTTAAGCATCTCTGGGCCTCCTGCAACGTAGCCTGAGTCTTATTCTCATTTAGCATCAAGCACCGTCTTCTGAGTTTCCAACTGGAGGGGAATGAACCAAACATTACCGGCTGTGGCATTATTGCCAGAAGGGGTGTTTAAAATAATGTCATCCAGCTGTGCTGGTCAGCTGATTTTTTTTTTTTTTATAATTCCACCCCCCTCACAGGGGCCAACTTTGGAGAGTACAGGAGGCCACGGCTCGCACTCCCAGGCATGGAGCCTTCCCCTTTTGCCAGTGTTCCCATGTCATGAATATATTCAGAGAGTGGCCCCCAGGTTGCCACTCCTCCTAGCTGCCTGTGCTGCCTGTTGGCTGACTTGAGGCTGCTGGCTCCTGCTGAGTGCCACTTCTTTATTCAGCATTTTCTGATTTCACTGTCAGTGTGATGGAATGGAGGCGGAGGGGTGTTCCAGGAGTATGAACCTTATTAATGACACACCCTTATAAAAATCAGATTTGAATAGCTTGTTTTCACTATGGCTAAGTTTTTCAGGAAAAGTTGTATTTTGTTTTATTCTGGATATTGGCAATTTTCTATCTAGGCTCAGGTTCTAAGCCCTCTTTGGGGCTTTATAGACCTTTGTTGCAACTCAGCTTTGCCCTTTTAACATGAAAACGGTCATAGACAGGACTGGACCTGCTTGCTGTGTCAGGAGATGTTTCTCTCCTTCCTTTCCCTCTCCCTCAGCACAATATCCAGGCCCTAGTGGACAGGGCAGATTGTCCCTCCCTACCAGGCTCTGGACTAGTTGTGCAAGGATCACCAGGAAGTGAATCACGTGACTCAGGAGAGTGTTCTCTCCCTATTATCACATTCCAGTATAGGCAATGCCAGATCTCTTAGGAAATTCTGACGCTCCTGCAGAGTGATGAACCTTTTCCTAAATGTGGGAGGCTGGGCTTGAGTCCATGGTGCAGAACTGCTTTCTTCTAACAAGAGTAAGGCGTTCCTGTAGCAGACAGTGCCTGCAACCCTTTGCCCAGCCCAGAAATGGACCACTAGGCTTGTCCCCTACATCTAAGGAGCAGAGTGAGGTGTACATGCTCAGTCCTTTACGGGACTCTGCTGGTCTCATGCTCTCTCTGCTCTTCTCACTTTTGTCCCTGGCAGCTCCCCTCGCATCCCGTCACCCCATCCAGCAAGCATGCAGACAGCAAGCCCATGGCTCTGACACCTGCCTACCACACGCTCCCCCACCCCTCCCACCATGGTGCCCCGCACACCACCATCAGCTGGGGGCCCCTGGAGCCTCCAAAGACCCCCAAGCCCTGGAGTCTGAGCTGCCTGCGGCCTGCGCCCCCTCTCCGGCCCTCAGCTGCACTCTGCTACAAGGAGGTAAGGTCCTTTGGCCGCTCATACCAATAGCCATTCTGTCTGTGTGAGTTTCTTGTTCTGTACTTCATTCCAGTTTTTGTTTCAATGAATTCAGAAATGAAAATTCCATGTTTCTCTGACATAAAAAATGCAAATTAGTTTCATGAGAGCTGTGAAGTAGAGTCACCTTGGTTCTCTTACTATTCCCTTCAACTGTTAGGGTCTCAGGAGACATGGGGGATGGGTGTACACACTTGCTCGGTGTGCACCTAGGGCAGGAGCTGGGGAGGGACAGGCCCCAAGCAATCATGACTTCGTGCCTTTGTGCTACACCTCTTAGCCCATTCTTTCAGTTTGAGATCCTATCCATGAACCCTGGAGCAATTTCGGATGAAGAGAATATTTATAAATAAAAATGGAAACAGTCATGTCAGGCGATGCTCCTTGAACTTGTGAGGAGTTGTGGTGCAATCTGCAGTCTTCTTTATTCTGACTGGGTCTTGTTCCAAACGTGAGGTGCATCTCATGTCAGGTGCCATTCCTAGTAAGTCCATCTGCCCCTGCGCCTGCCCTGAGCAGGAGGGGAACACCTTGAGAGTGCATCCTGAGAAGTGCCTTCACCTGAGGACACTGGTTATTGATGTGTGCGTATGAGAAGAGTGTGAGTTTGTGAACAGAGAATGTGCATGCTTGTGAGTGTGCATGTGTAAGGAGTCATGCATGAGTGTGTGAGGATAAGAGCAATTGTGTAAGTGTAAAAGAATAAGCATGTGCGAGGATGAATGTGCATGAATATGAGCACACTTGTAAGTGTGCAAGATAAGTGGGCTTATGAGTTTGAGAATGAGAGTGGGCTTATGAGCATGTGTGGAAATGAGTGTGGGTGTGCAAGATGAGCATGCTTGTAAATGTGAGAATGAAAGTGCGCTTGTGAGCATGTGAGAATGAGTATTAGAGTGCAGTTGTGAGCACAAGTGTGGGTATAAATGCATAAGAACGAGTGTGCAAATGAGCATAGTTGTGTGTGGTGATGTGCTGCATCCTGGCCTGGAGCCTGCACATCCAGCCAGGGGCCACATCGCCAGGGTTGCTGGGGCAGACCCTTCTTCCATTCATGCCAGCAAAGCAGAAGTACTATCTGCAAAATTTCAGTCAGCCTTTACGTTGTTCTTAACTCATTAAGAGTCTTGCTGAGAGTCACCCCAGACAGAAGTTTTAAATTGTGGGTAGCTGCATGAAGGATATTGATGTTCTTTGTTAGTGTTGTGGTATAAAGAAAAAGTGAGATAATGCAGGCAAGCACTGATGGAGGTTTAATTACTGGAGACTGCTGGACGAAGGAGTAGAAGGGATGAGGGAGGGTCACGGAAGCAAGCTTAAGCATGTTGGTTGTGATACGTCGCACTCCAATTACTTTTAGATGCCGGGAGAGAGAAGTGCGTTCATTCTTTGCTTATAGCTTGTTATTTCCAATGCCTTAAAACCCTAGTGAGAAGTCGTCCCAAGGAACAGAGTTGGCAAAGAAGATGGAGCCCTGGAGTGCTGCCCATCAGGCCGCCTGGTGGGTGCAGGGTGCGGGCAGAAGTTCTGGATCCTGTTCCCTGAGCCCTGGTGTGCAGGTGCCTGCTGGGCAGGGCAGGGCAGGGCACTGACCTCTCCAGGGGTCTTGGCAACTTCTTCTGAGTCAGAGAAGCAGTGGAGCCCACATTGGAAATGGTTCTTTGGAAACTGATTCCTGGGGCACTGAGAAGACCTTGTACATGTTCATTTACATAGAGAAGATTTCGAAGTGGTAACGTCAGAAGTCAGGCTCTGTTCCCTTAGTGCTTTGAGTTGGGTCCTGTAGCATGTCTGCCCCGAGTGTGGGACCGAACTGATGGAGGGCAGCCTTCTTTAGTATCTATGTCCGGCATGTGCTCAGCAGTTGAGACTTCACCTGTCCCATCACCTCCACTTAGTTTTCACCTCAGGATGAAGATGTGCCAAGTGGGCAGGGCAGGTGGTCCTCCCAAACAGGCGTGAGACTTGACTGTGCGTGCGCCACACCTGTGCCTGGACCCAGAATGGTGGGTGTGTGGCCTCTCCCTGGAGGCTTCAGGCACATTGCTGCAGGAGCTGACTTGCCTTGGTTCCCTCACCTCTTCCTAGTCAGCTGTGCCAGGCAGGTCTGCTCCATAGTTGCCAAGCCCGGCTCCCACCGCCTGTCCTTTCTCTCCTGCCAGTGGGGACCTCTGCCACTTGCCATCCCAGGACTGGTCATACCCAGGTAGCACAAGGGTCCCTGTTGGAGTTGAGGGGATCAGTGGTGAATAGTGAAGACACCTGTTGGTCTTTTGCAACTGTTCCACAGCTGGCAAAGGCCACGTGAGAGTTGAGGGAAGTGTGTGTGGCTGCTTTGCCTTGGGGCACTGTCCTGACACCCAGGAGAGCCGGCAGGTTTTGGCATCTGTCAGTGTTTCCTGTCCTTTGTGTTTCCCCAGGATCTTAGTAAGAGTCCCAAGACCATGAAAAAGCTGCTGCCGAAGCGCAAACCTGAACGGAAGCCTTCAGACGAGGAGTTCGCCTTGCGGAAAAGTGAGTCCCTGTACTGGGTGTGGGGGCTTAGCGTGCACGGTGGAAAAGCGGCTGGAGAAACAGTTATGGTCTTCCCATAACTGCAGGCAGCAGGGCCTACTTCTCGAGGTGGGACCAGCAGATGGGCAGGAAACATGGGTTAGGAGGCTGGGGCAGGACTGTGCTGTAATTGGGGCCTTACCTGCTCTTATCCACTTGGCCCATGAAGCCTTACATGCTAGGATTCCTGGAGTTTCCTCTCCACCCAGTAGGGCTATGGCCTGTTCTCTTCACATATCAGGATCACAGTCCTGGGGGACTCAGAGGTGAGCTTTCATAGGCTCTGGGGAGCTGGAAGCAGTCTCTGCCCTACCCTGGGTCCTACACTGTGCTCACAGGGAAACTCACACTCAGGTGCTCAGGCCATAGCTTTGGGATTCATGAAGTTAGTCAATTGCAGAACCAGTGGGAAGTTTCCCTGCGCTGCTTCATGCTGGGTGAGACTTGCCCCATGGGACATACAGCAGTGTCTGAAGACACTGTAGTTGTCACAGCTGGGTAAGGGCTACTACCCTTAATGGTAGACCAGGGGTATCACACAGCATCCACAGGGCACACAGACTCATCTTACCC
The DNA here is from genome assembly GCF_052094955.1 of Ictidomys tridecemlineatus. NCBI lineage: Eukaryota > Metazoa > Chordata > Mammalia > Rodentia > Sciuridae > Ictidomys > Ictidomys tridecemlineatus. The sequence goes on from NC_135482.1 coordinate 198,219,009, forward strand.
AGCACATCAGGCCTAGTGACTGCTGCAGATGGCCGCAGCAAGCATGCGGCCATCTAGGGGACTATCCAGGGCTGAAGGAAAGCTCCTGGTGGGGACAGGGTGTGATCATTTCACCCTGATGTCCCTCCCTACAGGACAGAGCATATTAGCCAGCAGGTGCCAGCAGGGGTCTTCTGCAGGCCTTGCAATTCTTGGGAGTCACTTTTCACTGTACTCATTGGGACCCTTAAGGGGTTTATTTCCAAAAGAAGGCCCAAGGGAGAGGTTTTTTACTTAGAACTTGAGGGTAGTTGGCATCACCAGGAAAGGTGCCAGCTTGGCCCAGCAGCTCTGATCCAGGTGCTAAGTAGCTTCTTCTCCATCCTTTGTGTGAGGCCATTTTAATGTGGGGGAAGCCAATGAGACAGCAGCTTCTTGAGCAGCTCCACCGTGGTTGCCTTGTCCTCATGCGTGTCACCTGGTGTGGGTGGCTGTACTGCCTGCTCCTTGCCCTGGTGCACAGGTTCCAGTCCACCAGAGCAGTGTGTGCAGTCCTTGTGAGGTGTGCCTAAGGTTTCGTGGGCCCACTGTGTCCTCCTGGCTGCCACTGCTTGTCTGTGCAGGGGAGATGAGGCTGGGCTCCGGGGTGTCTGGTGGCCCTCTCATGACAGGTATTTGCTCAGCACCTTCTGTGTGGAGCACACATCTATGTCATGGGTCCATGACATAGACGCAGGTGCACTCGTCAGTCACTGGCAGACACTTAGCCCTGTCTTTGTGATGGTATGAGAGACACAGCTGTGAAAGAAGGAAACATCCCTGACCTCCTAGAGCTCAGGTTTTGCAGAAGACAGGAGAAACAAGACAAACTCTCAGCGCATGTCTGGGGAGTGCTCAGACTGGCTGGGGCTGGTGGGACGGCTTCCATGCAAGGGCAGTATCTGAGTAGAGGCATTGCAGTCTCTTCAGCCCTGGCTGCAGGTGCAAGGAGGGGCTGCCTGGGGAGTGATGCCAGAGCCCTTGAGGTGCCTCAGGCAGTGGGGTGCCTCAGGGTCCAGAGGCCTCACCGATTGCATGAGAGCAAGCAGGCTGAAGCAAAAGTGGAGCCAGGTAGTGAGGGTGAGAGGGGATGGTAGTGGGCCCAGGTTGATGGTGACGGTAAAATGTGGGCAGATGTCCTGGGTGGGGGTGCTGAATGAAGGTAGGGCCTGTAATGGTTCTCTGGGTGGGATTTGCCCCAGGGCACATTAAGCAATGTCTGAAGACATTCTAGTCCTTACAGCTGGGTGAGGGCTACTGTCCTCTGTGGTAGAGACACAGCATCCTACAGACTCATCTTGTGCAGCCGATAAGCAGTGTGGTGGTTGGGGGTACAGGCCCACAGGCCTTGTATGTGAGGCCTGTGGTTTTCAGCATTGTGGCCTTGGGGTGCACTACAGGAGCCATGATGGACAGGGCAGGCACAGGGCTGGGGCAGCCAGGAGGATGTAGAGCATGAGGCTCTCAGGAGGTGCCCAGGAGCAAGTATTAGCTGGGTGGTGAACATATGATTCGATGTCCGGGGAAGGCCCAGACTGGGGTGAAGATGTGTTATTTCAAGCACAAGTTTGGGCAGATGGAGAGGAGAAGCAGTGGGGTATCCAAGTGCCCTGCCCTGCAGTCCTCGCATGTGAGGGTCAGGAGGACCTGTGAGACAGAGGACTAAAGGAAATTCTGTGTAAGTGGTCTCTGTGACAGTGCCACGTATCATGGGTGCAGGTGAGCCTTGCTGCTTTAAGCCACTGTGATTTCATAAGTTGTTTCAGCCTTTATTGCATCCAGGATCCCAGCGTTGTTCTAGTCTATGAAACGGCTAAGACCACACAGCAAGTGTGTGATTCCCCGCCTTGGCTGCTTGCATCTGCCCGCAGTGGCGAAGGTAGATCAGCATGGTAGTTTGTTGAAAGTCAGAGCTGTTTTCAGATTACTGCCTCATTCTCTGCCTTTCTTTGTATTCAGCCATGTCTCACACGGGCAATTGGTTACATCAGCCGGACTGAGAGGGTCCCCACAAAGACACAGTCCTGCACCACCACAGGGAACAGCCTGCCTTTGGAAGTTCCCTGCAGGAGCCCTCGGTGGAAATGGACTTCTTGCCTCTGAGGAAGTGGGTTGTTACAGGAGCCTGTCGGAAGATTGCTTACACTTAGTGAGATTTAGGCCTTTTCTTGGGAGCTCTTAAGTTCTTGCATTGTGAGTTATTGTCTAGTAGTGAATATTGGGTTTGAATACTGGTATGAATTTCACTCTCTCAAAATGACATTGAGGCTTCATTGTTATACCACTATTAATACTTTAGGCTTCTGTTCTTTCCACATTTTCTATTAGAGTAGGTGAGCCTTTTAAAATAGGTACCCAAGTAGTATCTTAGGAAAGAAAGAAAACAGAAAAAGAGGAAGATAAAGAAAATAAGCCGCTTGCCCATGTGTGTAACACCTCTTGAGTGCATGCTGATGTGAGAGCCTGTGCCCACTGCCACTGCCTTGAGCTTTAACCCTGTGTTCTTGTGCCTGCTCTCAGTGGAGACAGGGCCAGTGTCCAAGAGCTGGCTCAAGGAAGGGCTCTGCAAGGAGGCTGTGAGGAGTGCTGACCTGGCTTGTGAATTTTGTAGATTGACCTCTAAGGTAGGAATTTGTGCTAGAGGGAAGCTCCTTTGCAGGCCTGCATCAGATGCCTTTCGAGGTCACTGCCCACCTCTGCTGGTGTTGGTGTTGTCGGGTTGGTTTTGAGGATATGAGCCCAGGCTCTTGTTGATGAGGTAGAATGGCTTTCCTTACTAACTGTGCTTTTGTGAGTTGCTCTTTTCTCTTATCCTTTTTTAATTTGTGTGGGAGGGGCCTCCTTTTTTTAATGGCTTAGCAAGACAGCTAAGGATAGCAGCCCTTTGCTAGATAAATTACAGATAAAAATATTAAAAAAACTGAAAAATCCTTTTTGAATATACATATTTGTAGATATTAAGAGAACAGTTGCCTGACAAGAAAATAAAAGGAGGGCTCTTCTCACCTGCTGGTGTCAGCTGAGTTGATGCCTGTGAGCACACCCTGTCCGACAGCTTGTGGAGTGTGGCTGTGGGATGTGTGTTTGGTAGTGATGCCTCTGCATCTCTCTGCAGGCACGGCGGCTCTGGAAGAAGATGCTCAGATTCTGAAGGTCATCGAGGCTTACTGTACAAGCGCCAAGACCCGGCAGACCCTCAACTCAAGTAAGTTTCACAGGAGCGCGCTGGGATGTGTGTTCTCGTCACAATCTAAACGTTGCTCCATGCCTGAGCTGTTCTGAGGGAGGGAAGGAGGGAGGTCTCAGAGATGGATCAAGCAACACACAGGGAGCCCTGAGTCCCTGAGTCATGTGAGCAGGATCTGAGCTTGAGCAGAGCAGCAGCATGGTGTTCTGGCCAGTGTTCTCCATAGGGCGCTGCCAGCATTCCTAAGGCCTGCACCTCGCTGTGTTCAGATGATAGTAGAAGGCTACTTGTTGAGCCCTTCACATTGCTGGTATAAGGTAGGGACTCGGGCTTGTTTTTTTTAAGCTCTTCAGAATTGTTGTTTATTGTCCAAAATATAAACCTAGAGTGAGGCTTCTGTTAGCTTCCCTTTCTTTTTCTTATAAATATTTGGAAATAAGCACAAACTACCTTAATTTGGTTGATTGGTCACCACAGAATTTACCCATGTCTTATGTATGATGTTTAAGTAGAAACTGCTCAGTCTGTGGTGTGAACAGGGAGGAGGTGGCTTTTTACATCTCCCTGGCAGGAGTGAGGGCAGCACAGTGTGGCGGCAGCTGGGCATCAGTGCATGGCCCAGGGGGCCCTCTCCACCACAGTGGACCTCTTGGCCTGCTGCTCCTTATTTTGGGGGCTTTTCTTGGCCTTGGAGACCTGGGTGGCTCAGATATGACCTGGGCATAAAAGCTGGCTTCCCCTTGGTGAGTTTGGGTTCTTCCGCCGTGGCTTTTGGCAGAGCATGTCCCTCCCGTCTTCATTCTCATGCCTGCAGTTGTGGCGTTTCAGCTTAGCGTGTGTCCTACTTAAACTAATGCTGAAAACCAGAAACAGGGGAGAAGGACTTTGTAGCCGGTACAGCTTTGTCAGAGGTGCCTGTGGCTGTGAACATAAGCTAGCCATCAGGGGCCAGGTAGATGTGTGTGGCCTGAACCTTTTTTACATTTCTAGTGTCTTCATTTAGATTTTTTTCTAGTGGTCAGCACAGTCCTTGTTCTGGTGAAGTCTACTCTCTGGTGAAGGTGCCTATTGTAGTGACTGGTCGAGGGATGGGAAGGAAGTGGGAAGGCCTGGGTACTCCAGCAAACTAGAACACCTACATGTGCAGTTAGGCAGTCATTTGTAAGTGCATTGTATTGTGATTAAAGGTATTACATTTTCATAATTTGTTAGTGATTGTATTTTAGGTAGACTAGACTATAAAATGTTTACAAGTTTATGGATTTCAAATTTGGGATTTTTAAAAAGTGGTCCTCTGAATTTCAGTTACTTGAATAAAATTTAACTTAGTAGTCTCAGCTGAAGGTCCTAGTCTCTCAGGGATGTATGTGCTTTGTGGGCCTCACAGGGCCACCTTATGGCTTCGCTGCTGCCAGGTATGCCAGAGGGATGACCTGCAGCTTCCACAGAGCCTTTCTTAGTGCAATGTCCATGTCAGCGTGTCCACTCTTCCCATTCAAGAAAGCATTGGTCAGTAGTCTGATTTGCTTTTGGTTGATACTATAGGCAGAACTGCCTGGGACAGAGAGGATAATCAGCCAAGGCGTCGACCTCACACTGCCAGCACAGGTGGTGATGAGGCATGCATGTCTGTGCAGGAGGGCACCCTTCCTCACCAAGTGGAGATGGCTCACAGTGCAGCAGCTTTGGCATGTTAATGTGCAGTAACAACAGCTTTTAGAAGGAGTTTATTTTACCAGAATTCAGCTCAGTTCAGTGTGCATTTGGGTACCAACAGGACTTTAGAAACCAAGGATCTGAGTATTGATTTTTGCTCAAGGAAGTAGTGACCTGCACAGACTGTGGAGGCTTAGTTCACATGCAGTCTGCACAGAGGCTACTTGCTGCTGTGGCTTCCAGTCCCCATCACAGCCCTGTCTCCCTGAGGGAGTCCCTTTGTAGCCCTGCATGCTCTCATGCCCAGCTGCCTGCCAGGTTCACTGCTCTCTATCCCAGCCGTTCCCTGCCCACTGCCATTCTCCTCTCAGCATAGTAGCATCACCTGTTCATGCCTGTCATCCTGGTGGGGAAAAAGGCCTGCACCAGGTTGATAACATTGTGAATAAACTCGACCTCTGCTCTGGCAAGCCCTGCAAGCAGTAGTGGAAGGGCCAGGCACCCTCTTAAATTCTTTTCTCCACTCTGAACCTTTTGCACTGATTGTAGGTTGATAAGGTAAGTTTAGACCCCTGCTGGTGATGTATAGCTTGCAGAGATCAAGAAGTAAGTCAAAACATATTTGACATTATTTTGCATTTAATGCATTTGTTCACTGAATAGGCAGTAGTTTCAGCTCCCTAAATGGTACCTTTTATATCTAATGTCCTGAGACCATTTGTTAATAGAAGTAGTTAATTGTCAAGTGTTTATGGAATCATCATTTGGATATGGGCAAATCTGTAGAAAATTTTTTAGGTGAGTGCTTTATCTTAAAAAAAGAGCAATTAGAGATAATATTGGATATAGGTTTATTAAAACAACTGATCTAGTGTTGTTCTGAGGGTTGTGCTAATAATTAATAAGTTCATTATTTAAAACCCAGCCATAAATAAGGAGAAATAAGCATTGTTGCCATTTTTTTAACAATATTTTCTCTTTTCCTTCTCTTCCCATCACCTTTTGCTTTTGTTTCATGTTTTGGTTGTGGCTCTTCCTGTCCGTCCTCCTCATCCCACCTCTGCCTGTCGCACCTGTCACTCCACCCCCCCCCCCGTCTTAGCATGGCAAGGCACTGACCTGATGCATAATCACGTCTTGGCTGATGACGACCAATCAAGTCTAGACTCCTTGGGTCGTCGCAGTAGCCTTTCTCGTTTGGAGCCCTCAGACCTCTCGGAAGACTCTGAGTATGACAGTATATGGACAGCCCATAGTTACAGAATGGGTTCTGCATCTCGTAAGAGCTGTTGCTCATATATCTCTCACCAGAACTAATGCACTTCTGAGCTTTTCTTAACCAATGCTTGTTGTATCGCAGCCTGCTTTTCTTAGATGTTTCTTGCTGTTCCTTGTCTCTTTTATGTGATATTTTAACAACTTTTGAGAGTGTTCCTGGTATTTTCCATTGTACCTCGTGGAGGCTTAATTGCCAATCTGAGTATGCATTCAAACTGCTGCCTGTTGAGGAAGGTGGTGGGTTCACATGAGCCTGTACCAAGGGTGCTTTTCCTAATGGAGCGTTGTTTTATACAAACTCAAAATGTTTTTGTTTTTTTTTTTCTCCTTCTGTGTAGCAACTGTTTCGTTTCTTTTTGGATACAGCTGTATGGACACTTTTGTATTTTATACCAGAACCACACAGTTTTGCGATCTTAAGTGCCAGCAACACAGAGGAGACTCTGGCCTTATGTAGGATCTTAGGTTTTTTTATGTGTAACATTTGACCAAGTAGCTGTGGCAAGGCACTGGGAGGAGCATCTGTAATGAGGCTCCGAGTGCGAGTGATGCGCGTCATGCTGCCGTGCAGTTCTGTGTGGCTCTGGTCCTGGCAGGTACACAGAAGGGCGGGTGTTGCATTTTTCAGAGCTGTCTTGACCCCCCTAGCTCTGTGCCCTCATGTGTCCTGCATGTGGCGTTTGTGGGGAGCTCCTCTTTCCAAAGGCGAGCTCACGGTTGCAGTGCAGTCACTGATCATTACAGCACATCACCTGCCTTGTTGGAACTGCAGCCATGGCACTGAAACGCTGAGCCGCTCTATTCAGAGCCCCAGCACTACAACTTTAGGTCCAAAGTCGGAAGCATCTCGCCCCTGCAGTGTAGGCTGTGCTCAGAGCGTGCAGGGTTGTACGCTTGGCTTCCATCACGGCGGCTGCCCCTGACATCCACGCTGCGCTGTATGTGAGAGCCGCAAGCACACCCTTGCTTCCAGCAGCCACCTACAGTGAAACTCCGTTCACAGCCCTGCAGAATTAGCCTGATGCCTCACTGTGTGGGTTGGGGAAGGCACAAGGCTGCCATGTCCCTTGGAGAAAACCACCCTGCCTTCCTGGGATTGGTTGTAAGGAGTTTTCACTGGCCTCCCTTGGGCTGATGTCGCTTGAGAAAGACTGAATGTGGTGTGTTGCATTCAGTTGCAGCAGCACGCCCACGCCTGATCATGGCTTTGGGGGCAGAACCGTCTTCTCCCTCACACGCTGTTTGGTGTTAAAATGGAACCTCTTGGTTGTATTTTACGTGTCCATTGGAACCAGCTTCAGAGACAGGATGCCATGGTGAATCGGAAATAACATTATTTCCTTTCTAGGGCGCTGGAGTTCCGGGTGGCAGTGGCGTCTCTCCACCACCCCTCGCCAGCCCGCGTGCTCAGTGTTGTGCATTGTACGCTCTGACACAGTGCCGAGCCTGGGAACTGGGCCCTGCTGCTTGCCTGCCAGCGGTGCTAGTGAACTCCTGGTGGGGCGTGCTGCTCAGCAAGCTGGGTGCCATGTCTGCCGGAGTGAGGCGAGGCACAGGGCCCTGGGGCACCAGTGTGTTCCCACAGCCACAGAGCTTTTCGCACCAACTGGAGATTTCATATTTTTATATCAATTAGTAAAATAAGAAAGTTGAGGAGCAGTCTTCTGAAATTAGCACCCAGTATTAATCTATAGTAGAGATGAGGTTTGCGTGTATTCACATAGCAAGTGGAGATTTTTGACAAAGGTTTTATACTTACCTAATATCATGCAATGGATTTAGAAGCAATTTCGTTTTTATATCACACAGAGTAATGCTCTTTTTTGGAATTCACAGAATACCTGCTTTGGGACTGTAATAACTAACGCGGCAGCTTCGATGCCTTGGCTGCACCTTCGTTGGTGCGGTTGCCAGTTAGTGCTGCGAGACCACAGTGAGGTGCAGCCGCCGCACTTGGACTTCCTTCAGCCCAAGTCTCATTTGGTTGTCATCAGTTTCTCTGCACCAAAGTTCTGATGCTTTGCCATCATTTCTTTTTGTATCAGTGAAAGCCACTTGATGATTTTTGTTGATGATGAGATCACTACAGAATAATAGTCTGGCTTTTTCTTTATTTGAATTCATTTCAAAATCTGACACCATTGGCTTTTTTGACCTGGTTAGAAGTGTTAGTGCACAGGCCTGGAAGATGGTCTTCGTGTAGCAGGTGACAGACATCCAAAGGCCAGCCTGTGTACTTCCGTGGGATGTCATTCGTGCTCATACTTGAACCTCAGGCTTCTGCAAGCCTGCCTTCTGATATGGTTGACTTCATGACAGAAGGTTGAAGGTTCGGCTAGGAGGCAGGTCTAGGCCAGCGTCAGACCTTCTACAGATGTTCCCATTGAACTAACATGCGCCAGAAGTATTTAATTCGCTATCTAATTTTGTGTTTTGCCTAAAATTGCCAAAACACAGTAATGTGTATATAGTGGTATAAGATCTTGGACAAAAGCTATATATTGTGCTCTTTATCTGTGAATGGGAAAAGCCATTTTTAGTACATGACTGCCATTTGAAAATTCACTTGGATGTATATCTGAATGTTGCATTGTATTGTACAGTATGCATATTATTGTTTGTGGTTGCATATGGCAATGAAGTGTTTGTTTTATATAAAAAAAGACATGTTATGTACAGTTGAAATAAATTTTGCATTTGCTAGCCCGTGGCTTTTAATATTTGTTCCGTGGGGGAGGGGGAGAGCACAGTTTGCCGTTGACACAGCAGGACTTTTCTCCCCACCACAGTGTCTCCAAGGCAGGCCAGGCCGTGGGCCTGGAGTGTCTGCCTCCGAAAAGGAGCTGGGGCTTTCTTAGGCTGGCTGTGTGCTAGATAATACAAGGGCACTCCTGGCCCATTCTTTTGTTTTATATCCCTTTCTTTTTTAAAAACAAATTTTTAATCACTGGAAGGTCTGTCTTCAAAAAAGAATCATTATTGGTTTGGGGGCACAAATGGAAAAAAAGCACAACTTTTAAATTTTTCAAATTTAAACTAAAGTCAGCATTTTCCTTTTGTTTTACAAAGTGCATGCCCATGACTCAGAAGAGGAAAGCAAGCAGAGTAAAAGGAAGGAAGAAGTCGCTGGTGCAGTGCAGGGCTAGGCTGAGGTGTGGATGGAGAGCTCTCAGGGAAGAGGCCCGCCTTCTTTCCCTAGGAAGGAAAAGCGGGCTCCAGCCTCAGAGCCGTGGAACAGCATGGCCTGCGTGGACTTGGAGAGTCTGCCAAGTAGGTTTCTAAGTGGAATGCTTGGTCCCTTCCAAAGTCGCCTCCTTAGTTGATGTAGTTGGTGCAGACTAGGAAGGTCACAGGCCTAAGAGGGAAAGAACCAGATGGACGGACGGACTGACCACTGGCCCATAGGCAGCCATTCTGCTGACAGGCTCAGCCTACACACATGTCACACCTGCCGTGGACTTGACCTTAAGGCTCTGTGGTTGTGTGTCATCAGTGTGTGCTCCCGCCCCCCCCCCACCCATGGTGTTCCAGCAGCCAGGACGACAGCACAGACAGGTCGTGGAGTCCCAGGTGATCCCTGCTCTGCTACAGCCTGAGCATGTCACCTCATCCATAAGGTGGAATTGCTAGATGAGATCTGTTTCTCACATTAAGGTCCATAGTCCTTGGGACCTGGGGGAAGGTTCTGAGATGTGGCTAATGATGTGTTCCCACAGGATCACACCTTGTATGGAATGGATGCTGCCATGGGGACCCAGGGGCTACTCGTCTCTGCCATGTGGCACTAGTGCTCCTAAAGTGACCATGTGGACTGTCCCAGCAGGCCTTGAAGGGTGGACACTGTGCACCTGCAGGCACATTAGAGTCCTTCAGTATGAGGAAGCGCGGGATTGGTAGTACAGAGTATTGTTTTGTTGTGTTACGTTTTTCTTATTCCCGCCTCCATACAGAAACAGTAAGTCCAGGGACAAATCAGCAGTTGTGTGTCTTTTCAGACTTAGGTCTGTAGGCTAGTTAGTACTGCTCAGACTGTTACCCAGAAAACCCAAGATGCTAATGTGGATGCTGAAAAAAATGTTGAGCACTCAGATGAGTTCCTGACGTCCCAGGAGCGGAGTGCTGTGGCAAACCTCAGCAAACCTATAATGCTGTGCAGGGCGCGGTGAATCTCCAGGCAGCGGCTGCAGAACATGGTGTTTCTTGAGCCTCTCATACTGTTCCCAGCTCCACAAAGAGAAGCTCAGCTCTCCCTGTCCTGGAGCCACCCAAAACCTGGGCATGTGTCTGAAGCCCAGTTGTGGGGTTTTAAATGAAATGCTAGACCATTCTTTGCTTGTTGTGCTGTTAAGTGTTTTACCTAGCCTAGGTAATTCAGGAAAATTGTGCCACGGTCCCTCTAAGAATACTTTAATAATATCTGAGATTATCCAACTTATTTACAAACCTGGTTAGAAAATATTTCTTTATTGTTTTGTTGAAAGATTTTTTTTTTGTTATTTTATAAAAAATATGTTATACTGAAACTGGACAGATGATTGGCATTGCCTGAACTCCTCGGCAAACTTCTGACCTTGATTTATAAGCCTCTTGGCTCACCTTAGATTGATCAGCAGCATTATCCATGTTGCAGTGTTTCAGGAACAGAGCAGTTAGTTAGTACATTCTGTCTGTAATATTTATTGTCATACTTACTGTAGCCATTTAACGTATTTGCAAAAGTGAGATCGGAGTCATGCATATACAGCCATTTACTGGTCCTCATGGGTTTGAGGTCCTCAGATTAATTATGTTACTTAGAAACTTGAGGCGTTTATCCATGAATTTGTTTGGTAAGAAATAGTTGTAAAACAGTGTTTAATCCTCAGTGTTTAATGTAGAGATGGTAATGAGCTGAGACTCCTAACCAGAGTCACCTGGGGCACGTGGCCCTCGCATCTCATAGCACCTCCTTTCTCGCAGAGTGGTGTCCTTTGTGACTTTATCTTACTTGTTTGTAAGCAGTGTACTCATGGTACTGGTAGAATTTAATCTGCCTGAGTGTATTTACCTAGAACCTCTCCACCTCCTCTTTCTCCATGGTCCTTTTGAAGATGTGTATTGCAAGTTGAACAGGACTCATTCCCCACTGATGTCTCTTGACTCTGAGGTAGTCATCAGTCATCTGGACCCAAAGTAGGGCTCTTGGGGACTTGATAACTTTAGGAAACTCAGGATCTACTGAATTGTGTACTGTGACCAGCTTACTTGTCTTCACAGGGAAGATTAAGTGGAGACCTTTGTTGTCTACACTAGGGTATAAATATCTGATTCTTTGGAATCCTTCTGTGTTTTGTTGGGCAGATATCACATGAATTAACTTTTCCTTCGAAAGACAGGTAACAGAAGTTTGGATAAGAGGCACAGGAGACTTTTCATCTGGCTGGTACCTGTGCTTTCCCTGTAGTTCTCTTGTGGTCTGCGTGGCCCGCGGCATTCCCCACTAACAGGAAAGGCCTAGAAGGAGGCAGCCTGCAGTCCCGGGAGGTCTCTCATGGTCTCTTGTCACCTAGAGGGGGTCTCTGCCTGTCTGCTGGACCTGTTAGAGATCTCTGGGGGCTGACGTGGTCGGCCTGGTGATGCTTTAACAATGTGTTTCTCTGCAGGACTGCATCTGAAGTTCAGTCTCCCTGGGATCTGGGTCACTGTGGAAAGGGTGGTAGCTGCAGCCCCTGCCCACCACTGTGAACAGGGCATCTTTGCATGGGGAGACTTTCTTGGAATAGTCTAGACATTTCCTGGTGAATACTCAGCATGCCTGCTCACGTGGCTTGGACAGAATTCTCAGCACTGTGCTTGATCTCAGTGTACAGAGAAGCCTCTCCTCTCAGGGGTGTCAGAAGTGACTGACATGGAGCTCACACTGTGTAATGCAGAATTGTGCGTGGCTGCTTACCCAGAGTGTGCTCTTCTGCCCTCAGCTTACTGAGGGTGGACACAGCGCCCTAGTGTGATCCAGTCTCTGCCCTTCTGGTCTGGCACGGGGCTTGTGCCTGGTGCCCTCTGATAGAGTGGGTTTTGCGGGTGCCCAGAGGGCAGTCCAGGGAGACTTTCCTGAGGCCTTGTTCCCCTAGGCTGCAGTGTCTCTGAACTGCCATTGCGGAAGGGCCAGCCCTGCTTGCCTGTCAGGGATGCTGGTCCCTCTTGGCAGCAGCTGTACATCTTGCTTCTGTATAGTATGGTGCTGTGGAAGCTATCTTTGCAATTCTGCCTTTAAAACACTTGTACCGCCCTCCGGTTTCCATGGGGACAGGGGTGCTTAACAGGTGTGCTTCTTGCAACCTGACAGACTTTCAGGGGACAGCAGCTTCAGAAACCCTGCCTTTCCCGGTCAGCTTGCCTCAGAGGGCAGGTGTACTTTTCCAAGAGAATGTCCCCTTCCCCTAGAACCACTGCAGGTGTTTGTGGTACATCGTACCTTCCTCCCATGTGTATTGGTGTAGTTTTCCAAAAATATGAGTGGTGCATGCTTCCACACGGTGTGATCTTTGAGAAAATATTCTCTTTCTCACATCACGGGATGTGGTTCTCTTCCCTCACCTTTTGAAAAAGAGTACTTGGGCCTCAGAGTTGGTTTCTGAGTGCCTCCCTCGCCTCATTCATCTTGGGGCTGTCCCTTGTAGGCTCCTGTGCTTGTGTTGGTTGAATGGCATAAACGTTCCTCTGACATTATGAACACTTGACTTTCTTTTATTTAGTTCCAGGGAATGGAGAATGAAGTTTTTATAAAATAACCAGATAATGAATTTTATTTTTTTCTAAATTATGTGCTGTCATATCTTTATTTTTAGAAGTTGTTATGGTGTTAAACTTGTTTAAATTGCCAGTTTTTATATTTATAAACACTTAGTATATATGCTGTATATGATCTTGTGTGTCTTTCTAGAATTTCTGCGACAATTTAATGACTTAAAATTTGGCTAAATATCTAGGGCAATGTGGTCAGAACCTTTTAACTTACTTGCTATTGAAAATTTTTATGTTTAAAGATTATAATCTAGATTAAGAAACAAAGTTGAATACATTACAGAAAGGTTGGTGTTTCCCTCTGCAATGCCGTGGGCATGAAGAGCCTGCGCCGTGGACAGAGGTGGAGGGGAGTGTGGGGGCGCCCTCCTTGTGGGGTTGGGGCATTCTTTGTGGGAGCGTGTAGAGGGTGTGTAGTTGAGCCCTTTCTTAGGTCTGCCATGGCATTCACCTGAGGTTTTTTTTTTTTCCTTGAACAATCCTAGGTTCACGCAAAGGATCTGCTCCACAAGTCTTGCTTCCAGAAGAAGAGAAAATAATAGTTGAAGAAACTAAAAGTAACGGTCAGACAGTGATGGAGGAAAAGTAAGAGTCTCCAGTGTGTGGAGTGGGTAATGGAGTCAGAACTCCCCTGGGGCTGGGGCCCAGAACTTGACCACAGACTTTCCTTGTGGGCTGGACTTAACCTCAGCAGAGATCAACCTGCTGAGCGCAGAATGGGCTGGGTGGTTAAAGTTATGAGACCAGATAGGCCGAGCCGGGAGAGCCCTGTGGCTCCATTGGCGCTCAGTGCTGCCCATTGACCTGCATGCTCTTCTGTTCCAGGAGTCTGGTGGACACAGTGTATGCGCTGAAGGATGAAGTCCAGGAGCTACGGCAGGTGAGTCAGCATTTGTTTTACTTTTTTTAAGGGAGAAAAAAGGAAAACACTATCAAAAATGGTGATTGTCCATAAGTGAAAGAAAGAAAAAAACTAAAAGATCTTGTACTGTGGAATTCCAGCACGAAAGCCATTGGTCCTCTGTGAGTGGGATAGACCAGGAAGTGTGCTTCAAAAGACTCATCCAACTGTCCTGTTTTTGATGTCATAAACCATGTCAGATTTTGTTGGAATAGTCACACAGTCTGAAAACTGCCTGGTTACAAGTTCTGTTGGTGCCTGTGTGACGGGCTCTCATAGGCGGCCGTGCGCTTCAGAAGTCAGCGATGCTGGGCTGGTCAGCGGGTGGACCTGTGTGCACAGGCCAGGGCTGGTTTGCAGGGAGGTGGACAAGCGCTGGAGACGGCACTGTGCCCCGGGGTGTGGTGTGGCTGGATATGCCTTGCTGGCTAGATGTGCCTTTGCAGCTCCCAAGAGCCCCCAGGGCTCCCCTGCCCTGTGTGATAAGTTTTCCAGTCCAGGCTAAGCATACCCGAGCATTCACTCTGGTTCACAGAGTTTCTGTTGCTTCCATTCCTTTGATTCTGCAAGAAAGGCAAGGATGTAGTTGCTCCGCTGCTGTTTTCAGCCATTTTCTATGGTATGCTTCATCAAGGCGGTCACTAGGCACTTACGGGAAGGGCCACTGGGGCTGTTCCTTCCGCTGTGAACCGTCTGGCTCCCAGGAGGGACTCCACTGAGCACCACACTGCAGTGCGTGCTTAGACCTTTCGGCTTTGCTAACGCCCACCCTACTACAGTCACCCCAAGGGTGTAATTTAGGGGAAAGAGGCTCTGCTGGGTGCCACGGGTAGTGAACATGCTGTGGTCTGCTTGACTTGCAGGATAACAAAAAGATGAAGAAGTCTTTAGAGGAGGAACAGAGGGCCCGCAAGGACCTGGAAAAGCTGGTGAGGAAGGTGCTAAAGAACATGAATGATCCTGCCTGGGATGAGACCAATCTATAAAGGACGACCTTATTTCTTGTTGAAGACCAGTTACCAGGCCAAACCAGGTCCCCGGCCCCAGCTTGGATGACATTCAGGACTGAGGACATTGTCTTCATCATATGAATAGAAATGATCAATTGTCACTGAAGAATCCACACATGCATAGACACTGAGGACCCAGGCTGCATTAACCTCTGCTAACATCTCAGTTACCTCATTTTGCAGTGAGTGCGGTGACAGACTGAAGCCCTGGCTCTTCAGACTTGTAGTTGATACATAAATATCACGTTCATGTACTTTTTGTAAATAGTCCACATCGAATGCACATTTGTGACGGTATCTGGGTTCGCCCTTCTGCCAGGACTTGTTTCCCTCTGACCTTTCTGGTCGTGGGGTTAGAGGTCCCATCACACTCGCTTAACAGCAGAAGTGTGGGGAGACACCTTTGGCAGGTGTTGGATTATCCTGCGCCAGCCT
Organism: Ictidomys tridecemlineatus; assembly: GCF_052094955.1. Taxonomy (NCBI): domain Eukaryota; kingdom Metazoa; phylum Chordata; class Mammalia; order Rodentia; family Sciuridae; genus Ictidomys; species Ictidomys tridecemlineatus. The sequence continues at coordinate 198,234,277 of NC_135482.1, forward strand.
TGTCCCCATGGCTCTTCAAGCAGATGTCCCACCTCAGTGTGTTGGGCAGATTAACGCTCTTTGTGTCTGTAAGGGGACTCCACGCCAGTCAGATGTCTCCCCTCAAGCCGGATTCCAGCCTTAGCTGGTGGCCCTGTGGAGGGCAGCACTCAGCAGAATGAGACCAGCCCTAACCTGGGTATCCACATCCCTGTCCTCATGTGGATGTTCGCCCTTGCCATCTCTCCAGATCCTGGAATCACGGGAGTGTGCTCCGGCATTTGGGAGGCAGCTCAGACTTTTCTTAGGCTTGTTCGGAGATGTGACAGGGTGCGCCATTCCGTTCTCCCCTGAGAGACGGAACTAGAACTTCCCAAGCATGTGCTCTAGATCGCCAGTTGCTGCAGCCAGTGGACACAGGTGGAGCCTGCTGGAGACTCACATTCAGGGCAGGCTTCACCGTAGGCCAGCCTCACCCTGAGATACCCTTCACTATTGGTCTGCCTGTATGAGCAGTGCTCGCTGGAAATGCCCAAGCTGCTGGCAACAGGAAGGACAGGAGCCCGCCTGCAGGAGACCAGGGAGGAGGCCTGTTCTCACCCAGCAGGCTGCCTCCCTGGGCCCTGCAGAATTGGGAGAATGAATGACCCAGCAGTAAGTGACAATGACCATAGAAACTGAGCTGTCTTTTTGCTTCCTCTGAGTCAGTTTTGAAGTGAGGTAAACTCTAACATAGAAAGTGTTATATCATTTTTATTTTATTTTTTATTTTTTTGGTGGTGCTGGGGACTGACCCCAGAGCCTTGTGCATGCTAGGCAAGTGTTCTACCGCTGAGCTCTATCACCCCAGCCCTTTCATTTTGAGACAGGGTCTCACAAAGTTACCCAGGCTGGCCTGGAACTTGTGACCCTGCTGCCTCAGCCTCCCCAGTCTCTGGGATTACAGGCATGCGCCCCACGCCCAAACCACAGTTGTAGCATCACACACGTCACATACCCCACCAGCAGCCTGTTTGCATCACGCGTGACTGATTATGTTCTGGTGGCCGGGCTGCCCTGTAACTGCAGCAGATCCCCTGCCTTTGGATGCTTGGTGCCAGGCACCTTTGAGCTGGCGGGCTTCCTTTTCTTGCCCACTGCCCCTGCCGGCGCCCTGCACAGACCTGGACACCGAGCCGCCTCCCGTGGACCACTCACTATGAGCTGCTCGCTAGAATTGCCAACTTCCAGGACTTGGCATTTTATCCATCCGTGCTGAGAAAGAAAAGATCAGTTTTGTTTTTCATAAGCCCTGTTTTTACAAGTGTTTTTGGTGAGTGCATTTGCTGTCGTAGCAGATTTTAACTCAGGAACAACTCTCCTCGATTTCTCTGCCGTGGCAACCCGAGACGTTGCGATGCCACTCTGCTGGGAATTAACTGAAGGCCGTCCTGTGTCCCGGGATGGCTGCTCATAGGCCACCTGTGTCCCGGGATGCTTTTACAGACCTGCCTTAATACTCAGCTTGAAGTATTTTGTGAGAATTCTCATGTTTTTAACACCCTGTCCCAGGCTGGGTGCCACCGAGGCAGTGTCTCCACATCCCTGCCTTTTATATGGACGCAGCGTCTTCCCAGGCTTTCCAGGGAGCAGAGAACTTGCGTCTGAGAGCAATCTTTCTGAAACCTGCCCTGTCGTGCATCACTGTACCATTCCCTGTGTGACCTGGAGGAGGGTGGGTTCTGATGTGAATGACAAAGGGGTACCGCTCTCTGGGGCTGCTGACTCCTTCACGCTCGTCTGTGAGGGGTGAGGAGACGAAGCCTCTCCTGTCCTGTAGATGAGAAGCACTTTCAGCTCAGATGACCGTGAGGTGTCGTATCTGAAACTCCGTGTGCCTGGGCACGTCTGCTGTCTGCGTGCACTGGGCACTGGTACCTTGAACACCTGCGTGGTCCATGCGTGCCTCCATCATGCAAACCACCCAGGGCACACTGACAACCGCAGGAGTCCTGCAGCATCACAAACGGTGTCCTGCTGTTGACTACTGGGACGTTTGTGCTGCATTGTTGTAATTATTAAACGGATTATTTTTCTTACTTCACAAAATGTGTCACTTTATTTTATTTGATGCATTTACTGTGTGCGTCTTTCTTTTGGCTTTTTAGATTTTAAAACTCCAGTGTGTTTTTGTTCTAAAAAACGTCATATTGGCCTTTAAAATCAAGCCAAGGTTAGCTAAAGATAATAGGATTAGGAAAGTAATGTTTTAAGGAAAGAAAACTAGAGTGATGCTCACACCATGGGGCAAGGCCTCCACCCCGTCCGCTGTACCAGAAGAGTGTCCTCCTTGGTAGAAGATGCTCCCCGTGCCCTTTTATGGAGTCGAATAAACGGGAACATGTTTAAAGGTGTCCGTGGGGTTCCCTAGGAATTGCTGTAAGAGAAAAAATTTGCTTGTGCTTGTCTGTTACAGTGCCACCTGCAGTGTCCTCAGGGGTGTCCAGTGCTCCCTGGGAGAGGCCTGCTTCCTCCAGTGAATAGGGGGAGAAAAGCCACGGGTTACAGTGGCTCACTACTGATGGATCGTTTGGTGGCTGTGTGAGTTGGCCCTCCCTTACTGTGACAGTATACTCGAGATACTCAAAAGGAGGAGAGGCACGGTGCGTCCCGGTGGGGAATGCGTGATGGAGAAGGCTGGGAGGCAAGGGAGGGGCCGGGGCCCCAGTGTCCCCTTTGAGGGCCCATCTACAGTGACCTAACTTCTTCCCACCAGGACCCACCTTCTAAAGTCCCACCACCTCCTGGTAATGCCTTCTGCACAGGGCCTTTGGGGACATTCTAGATCTAACTGCAGTGGTGGATCACCTCGGAAACTTGGCCCTGAGCCTGGTGACGGAGCTGATTGCCTGGTGTCTGACGTTGACTTAAAAGAACGTGTTAGGTAACTTGGAACTGTTACTTTGAATTCCTAATGTCAGACTTCAGGATGGCAAGAGGTGTGTGCGTGCCACCAGCAACAGGTCTCTCTGGACGTTGCTGTACCTCCCCCTGCCTGTGCTCTGGCACCTGGCTCCCTGGTCATCCAGAAGGCAAGCCTGCAGAGTTGAAGACGGTATGATGAATTCCTTAGGCTCCGAGGCCGCTCAGCATGTTGAGAGCCCAGGTTGGGCAGACGGAGCCCCGTTGCGCTCCAGCACTGTGCAGCACTGCGGTCCAAGCTCCAAGCCAGGGTGTGCTTGTCTGGACAGGGCGGTGCTGAAGATGTCAGTGTGGAAAGGCAGTTGCATCCGGCGGTGCAGGGCCTGGCTCGGTGGGTCAGCACTGCGGCTGGCATCTCAGCCAGCCAGCATGCTGCAAGCACAGGAGTGAAGCCGGGCTAGAGCCCCAGACTAGAGGGAGTAGGCATCCTGGAACCACCTCTGTTGGTTGTCATGGTGACACGTGTGCACATCAAATGTCTCCTGTCTGAATCATTCTTACTAGATGGGTTTAGGCCTTTGTAATTTTTTAAAATTATAAAAATACCTGCTTATGAGGAAAATATAAGCCACATATAGGAACAGTAAGAACACACCGGGCCTCCACCTTGCACAGTCACAGGCCAGGCCAGTGTTGTGTCCTCACTTGAGCAAAGGCCAGCAGGTGGCATTCTGTGTGCGACTTTTCCTACAACAAGGTGGTGTGGAGTATTCTCTTCCCCAGCTTGCTTCTGTTGGCCTCTTAAGATCCCTTTCCACGTGGGCAGGTACAGACCATACCATTGGTTTTGACAAAACCCCTTGGCTGGCCACACTGCAGCTTGCTTTAGTCACCTCTGAAGAGACGTGGGAGAGGCAGGCGCTGTTGCAAGTGCTGTGGGCATCCTGGGCATAGCTGTGCAGCTGAGTGTGGCCCTGACTGGCCGTTCTGGACCTGTTTAATTTGGGTGGAACTTGCCTGGTTCTAAGAGGATGTTTCGGGATGACGCCCTGGGGAGCGGGTATTCAGAGATGATGCCCCGGGCAGGTCTGCAGCTTCTCCAGGCTACTCTAATCACAGGTGCCTTGGGAAGTATGTCCTCCATTCCCAGCTCATCTCAATAGGGCCTGTGGTTTCTGAGTACAGGAGGAGAGGACACGACCCCACAGCTCTTTGGATCAATTAGTTTGGCCCCCAAGTCTCCACAATGGCTTTTAAAGTCCTTCACTGTAACCTCCCCCCGCGTGTTTCCAACAGTCACGAGGAAGATGGAAGCCCAGGAGAGGAGCCGGACTGTTCTTGCCCCCAGGCCACTTGCACCTGCTGATTGTGGCCCCCACTCCTCAACACGAGCCTCTTAGCCCACCTTCCTTTGCTGCTGCCCTTTTCTTCTCTTCCTTAACGTTTTATCATATAAAGTGTCAAGCTCATGTGAAATGCAGAAAATGGAGTGACGGTCACTCTCCCAGATCCTGCATCCCACACAGTGTGGCCCTGCGCATCCCAGGAGGACCAGTGAAGACAACACTGCAGTCACAACTTGGCCACAGGCCTGAGGGCCCTGATCCAGGAGTTGCAGTGGAGGCCACCACCCATAGCCTTGTGGTCCCCAGGTGCAGGGTCCTGGCATCCTTTCTGTGACAGAGAGAACTGCACTTTTGTCTTTCAAGGCACTCTTACGGAGTGGCTTTAATGTCCAGATGTCCTGCCCCAAACCTGTCCCTCTTTCCCAGCACAGATCACTGCTGGCATCTTCTGGTTCTCGACCATTTCCTCTCCTCCTGCAGCCACCAGCACCTGCCCCTGGAGGAATGCTGGTGACGCTCTTCTCTTGAGAGGTCAGCCTTGCCTTCAGGCTGCTCCTGCCACTGCCCAGCCCTGGTGCAAGTGTCAGGTCTGACCCCACATGCTGAGCTGACCTTTGACATCCAAAGATGTCAGTCCCCATCCCCAGAACCTGTAGTCACTTTGTAGGACAGAGGGGTCTTGCTAATGTTGTGAGCAAGGACCTGGGTGCGAGGCAGTGGCCCTGGGCTACAGAAGCACCAGGGTTGGTCAGAGTCACAGGTGGGGATGTGGTGATGGGAACAGGTTGATTGACATGAGGAAGGGGCCCCAAGATGGTGAATGCAGGTGGGCTATGGCAGTTGGAGGGGTGAGGAGTGGTTTGCTCTGGGCCACAGGGAGTAGTGTGGCTCTGTGGACATCTGGTGTTGGGGCTGGCCTCCAGAACTGGAAGATGAGCAGGCATGATTGAAAACCCTGGGTTTGAGGTGGTGTACCCCAGCAGCCTTGGGAAACCACACACAAGGTCGATGAGTAAGACCATCTGTGAGCAGTGAATAGCTGGACATTGATATCTTAAAATTAGCATTTTAATAGCATCAAGACATGAGTGGATTCAGGATGAATTTGATAAGAGATTAAAGGCATATACTAAAAACTGGACCATCACTGAGCTAAGAAAGCACTCAGTGTAGACGTACACCATGGATCTCAGTAGTGTACTCAGTCCTGTGGAAACGCCTTTCTTCCCCAATCAATATATACACGAAGCACATCACTGGCAGTTCAGAAGAAACCCGCACATTACATGCCTGTCTAGTGTCCTGCCCTTGATGTTACAAAGGTAGCTGTCCATGGATGCCCACATGGAGGCCAGTTCATGACATGCTTGAGCGTGAACCCAGGAGGAGCCCACAGTCATCTGGGGTCAGTAGGCGGCCCTGTTCCCAGCTGGCGGGCACCTCCGGGCTGGGCTGATGAGTCACAGGAGGCAGCCCCATTCATAGGAGGTTCTTTAAGAGGACCCCCCTGGAAATGGATGGCAGGTGAGTGGTCAGCACGCACTGAGGGGGGCGAGACGGGTTCATACAGATAGAACTTGTTCTTTGTCGATAGTGATGAACTGCTGGTGAGGCAGGCAAGGAAGGCAGGTCACACCTAACTTGTCAGAAAGAAGAGCCAGCCTTAGCCACACATGCTTCAGACATGAAAACGCAGCCCAAGGAGACTCGGGTCCTTATGCACTGAACCTGCACGGGAAGGTGAGGTGGGCCCATTTCTGGAAAAGTGCCTGAAAACTCCCATGAGGAGAACAGCAGAAAATAGCAGTCTTCACTGTGAAGGAAATGGCCCTGTGAAAATGCCGTTCCTGGCTGTGGACTGGAGCACACGCAAGAAGACCCACTCCCGAGGACAGAAGTGGAGTTGACACTGCAGATTCATGAAATTCACCGTGCAATACCCACAAGACCAGGACAGAACAATGCCAAATAGAGCAGGGCCAATCATGAAAAACAGATGCAGAAAAATGCTAAATAAAATGTCAAATTGAACCTTTCAGCATATGAAGAAGATAACCAAAGTGGATTGATTTCAAGGACCCTGAGTTGACTTAAGAGAAAATAATTAAGTACCACGTTTTCAAAATCAAAAAGGCTGTGATTGTATGATTAGATTCAGAAAATACATTTGGTGAAATTAAGCATCTGTTTGTGGGGGTGAAAGTAAGAGCAAACTGGGAACAAAGGTCTCCTTAGTCTGAGAACACGCAAAGCCCGTCAGCATACAAGTGTCACATTAAAGGCAAATGCTGGTCTCCGCCCGAGGAGGGGTGAGGATGGCCATTCACCCCAGCGCGAGTGTCACGAGGCAGGAAGGAAGAAGGGGTGCAACAGCTGAAGAGGAAACTGAAGTTGTTTTCTGTTACACAATTCTGTGTGGAAAATGCAAAGGAGCATCTACAACTGAACAGAATTAGTGGTGTTCCGTTACAAGATCTATACGGAAAGTGATTTTCTATAAATCAGGAACAAATGGAATGTGATCTCTCAATAACAAAAAAAAATCAAATAGGAATGAATAAAATGGAAAGCATGTAGGCCCTTAATGTAGAGAACTACAAAACATCACTGAAAGAAACCGCACGCCTAAAGGAATGGGTGTATTCGCGCACAGAGGCGGGACGGGTAAAGGGATAAAGGTCTCAGTTGTCCCAGTTGTTTCATGGATTCCATGACGTGCTGATAAAACCCTCTACTTTTTCCCTCCCCTTTTCTAGATCTTGAAAATAATTTCTGCAGTTTGTGTAAAAATGAAACATGTCCAGCGTGTAGGAAGCTCAGCAGGAACAGCAGAGTGGGAAGCTTTCCCTGGCTGGCCCGGTTCACAGACTGCACGAGGCTGTCACACCAGGGTCGCCCTGGGACAGTGGGAAGGTCGGTGCACTGTGGCTTCCCTGCCTGCCATGGCTGCAGCACAGGCCTCCCTGTCCTCATTAGGCCGCCTGGCGGGGGTGGGGTGGGAGGTGGTGCCTGGTCCAAGGCCCACCCTCCTCTCAGATACCTCCCAGCTGAATGGCTACCCTTGCAGCCCCAGGGCTGAGCTCTGGCCTCCCTGGCAGGGCCTGTGTGTTCTCCCCAGCAGAGGGCTGGCGGCCAGGGCTTCCTGCTCCCTCCCAGGGGCCTCAGACTCATGCTTTCCAGCCTGGAAACCTGTGCGGCTGAGCACAGCACCACTCTCTGGGCGCCAACAACCATTTATTGTTTCGGTTCCCGAAGTCCAGGGTCTGGGCACGTGTGGAGAGGATCTGTGAGGGAGGATGCCGGTGTTGGCTGCTGACTTCAGGGTTCCTGGCTGGTGGTCACTCCTCCATGGTCATGTGGTGCTCTCCCTGTGTTGAAATGTCCCCCTTTCAGAAAGACACAAGTCATTGATTCAGGCCCACCCTACTCTAGTATGACCTCATCTAATTTTACACTTGCAGTGACCATATTTCAAAATAAGGTCACATTCTGAGGTACTGGGAATTAGGACCTGAACAGACCCTCTTGGGGGACACGACCCATAATAACTAGATCCAGTTCCATCCCTTTCCACGGCCCTGTCATATAGAAGAGGAAATCAATCCTCAAAAAATACGTGTTGAACGAACACAGGAAGTTTGGGGCGAGCAGCTGGGCTGAAGGCACGGAGCATGCCCCTGGCTCTTGTGGCGTCAGGGCCCCAGGGCTGCGTTTGTCCCGGTGGCCTGGCTGTTGGCCCCCTAGTCTCAGGCTGGCCATTACCTGGCGCTTTCTCTGAAGGAGCCAGGACTGTGCGATGGTTTCCTGATCCTCTCCAGGTCAGAAAGCGCCAGGCAGATGGGTGCTTCTGGGTGTTTCTGGAGTCCCCCAGTGGGAGATGCGTACTGCAGCATGCTGCTGGACACGTCTCTGGGAGCCGGATATGGGGGCCCCTGGAGCTGGGCCCCTGGAGCTCTGCAGGGAGCTTTCCCGCAGCACCCTGCTGCATGCCAACCACCCGGGCTCTGCTGAGCTGGCACCGGTGCTGTTTTAATTTCTCACTGACTTAGATGTGCCATTTAATTAAGTGGCTTTATTTGTAAACAAAAGTGGTTGACATTTAATAACGGAGAGGGGGTATGTAAGTGGCAACTCTTCCAAATGTGGTAACATCACAAAATTAAAAGCTGGCGGCTGCACAGTGTGAGGGAATTAATTATGCAGGGAAGCTCCTGCTCCATGACAACGGTGTGTGAGGACCTGCCATGAAGTTAGTAGTCTGCCCTTCAGTGCAGAGGCAGGCGAAGCTGGGTGCACTGAACTGGTGGTCCCCCGAGAGGGTAGGAGGAAATCGGCACCCCGCCTCTCCCCAGGACCTTGGCCCTGCAGTCTTGGGCACTCCGGGCTCATCAGGGGCACCTGCCTCCCTGTGAAAAGTCAGTCTCCCTGCCTGCTCCCGGTGCCTGCGGCCTCGTGCTGGCTCTCTCGCGCAGCAGTCTGCTCTGCACAGCTTCCTGTCCGCTTCCCTGGAAGGAAAGGACCTTTTTGTTCACTTCTGCATTCCAGTAGCGCCTAGGAAAAATGGCCTCTCCAAGGAGACTGTGGCCAATCTGGCCCCGCAGGGGCACTCGGGGCCTCGGGGTCCAGCAGTGCCTCACACCCGGGCTGCTAATCAGAGTGGTTGACACTGCTCTGCACAGCCAGCTCAGGGTGGGCATCCCATGCCTCTCTGAATAAAGTCCTTCTATGGCCACTCCACCTGAACGCGCTGATCTCAGCCTAATAAAGTCCTATGTGACATCACATGACCTCATGGTTCCATGTGATGGCATAGCAGGCAGGGGTGCGTCTGGGTCTGGTTCACACTCCACTGGTCGTGAGCAGCAGACGGAAAAGGAGGCGGTTGATTCCTTCTTTTATCAGAAAGTTGTTCCCCACTTGGAGTATAACTGGGAGAGACGGGGCGCCTGGAGGACACAGCCTCAGGACATGATAGACAGGTGGGTCATAGCATCATCCCACTGGGGGGCAGGAAGAGGCCTGGCACCACATGCACGTCTCCTGTGGAGGCCACAGTGCCCACTGAGCTGAGCCATCCTGCCTTTCAGGTGTGGACACTGTGGGCCCACCTGTGTTGAGCCAACCTGTCTTCTAGGCATGCTTGACCCCTGCGTCCCTTTTCAGAAGTTACAATGAGATATGCGCCAGAAGTCAAGAAGTCCCCACCACATGTCCTGAAGAAATTTGCAGGTAACAAAGAAGAGACCATCTGGGGGCCTGTTTTGAACCAGGCTTAGCTGGGCAAGGGAGGCAAGGACACTGAGTTTTTAAAATGACCTGGGAAAACACTGGGAAGGATCTGTTTTCTCAAATTTCATTACAAAAGCAGATGTACCTGGGCTCCCATGTGGCCAATGTTCCCCAGGACGCTGCAGGCGAAGGCCGTTTCCCCAGCAGGTGCCAAACATGCTGTACCTACTTGGCAACGATTTCAGGAGTGACTTCTTTAGGTATGTGACTTCTTTAAGGAAAGCATGCCACAGTGATGAAGCTCACCTTCCTCCCCACAGGGACCTGTGCACTGGCACCAGCCCCTGGCCCCTGGGCGCTGGAAGCACATTGTGTGCGTATGTGGTATGATTGCATTTAAGATCAGGCCAGGGGACCTTCTAGAAGTGATGACCACTGGGAATTGGCAAGAAGAGGAAATGCTACCTTCCCTCGCTCAGATTTGGATGTTATTGAACTTCTTGAATTCACATATTACCATTAAAATAAATAAAAGGAAATGGAAGGAAAAGAAAAGGAATTTGGTTTTCTTGTGTTTGATTTGCTTAGAAGGTAGGTGAGGGAGCATTTCCCAGGCCAGCCAGGTAGGAAACCACCTCCCACTCCAGGGCTCTGCCGCTCTGGGCGGCCTTCAAGGCCAGGAGGCCCCAGGAGGCTCCATCATCCAGGGAGGCAGGCCTTTCCTTGGACAGATGCCCCCAGGGGCTGTTTATGGTTTCTGATCCAGGACAACAAAACAGGCAAAGTGGGTCCTCTATCTGGGAGGGCCACAGAGAGCAGCAGGGGTGGTTGGAAGCCAACACTGTTGTGGCCTTCCAGGATTTTAGGGAGACAGTCAGTGACAAGGACAGACAAGAAGAAGTCTGTTCCCAAGGCCTGATGGGCATCTCTTCTTGATATCCACTCAGGATCACGACAGCCAGCGACTGGTGTGGACACGAACTGGAGGCCTGGCCTCCCTCTCTGAAGAAAGGCTAGAGGCCACTGTCCACGTTCCTCTGTGAGGGGACCTGGGGTGCTGGGGCTGGCTCCCGAAACCCTCTAAGGGGTGTAGGGCCAGGGGAAGTGGTCGCCTCAGGTGCAAAGGAAAGCCAGGGCACTGCCTGAACTGCTTCCTGGGACAGGAGGTCATTGTCACTTTTGACACTGACCTGTAGCAAGCCCTGCTTCCAAGTGCTTCTGGAAGCTTCATTGGTTTACTGGTTGCTGCTGTTGGGACTGGGCGGGTGATGTTGGAGCAGGACTGTGCTGTCCCAGTGATCCCTTATAGATGCTGTTGTGACCGCCGTGTTGGTCTTAGGCTTGTTGAACTGCGTGGCACCTAGCCTGGGCTTTGGCAGCGCTGCCTGGCCTGTGTCAGGCTAGCTCAGGCGTGTGCAGTGTTGAGCCCTGGCAGGCAGCTGGAAGGGATGGAGGCTGCAGTGGTATCACCAGGGCGGGGCAGAGCCCAGCCAGCTTGCAGTGGCCCCATGGCTGCCCACCTCGTTCCCCAGGGCTCTCATCATGCAGGTGACAGGCCCTGACAAGGCAGTGTGGTAGGAAGTCTGTGTGAATGTCCAAACTAAGGAAGGACGAGCAGCTGAAGGGCAAGAGCCTCCCAGGAACAGGGCCAGGCGTGGAGGCTACGGCCAGCCTCCATTCACTTGGGGTGCCCGGCCCTGGCTGGAGACAAGGCCGAGGAGCCAGGAGTCCCCTCTGTGCACTTAGCCTTCCTTTTGGCTTATGACAGGTCACCTGCCTACTATCTGTCTGTCTGCCTGAATTTGTGTCAATTCCTTCATAATGTGTCTGTGAAAAGTAACTAAAATGGTCTCTGCAGAATGCTGTGCAAACACCTCTGCACACGCCCACTGCTGTCCTCGGAGGCTCCTGAGGAGTGTGCAGGACCCTGGAGCACTCAGCTGCGCTGGCTCCCCTCCTCTGGTCGGAAGTGCCTGTTAGGAGACCCTTGTCTGAATTCTCTGTTCGGGGCCATGTGGGTTATGGCCCTGCGCTTTGCGTGCCCTGACTTCAGAATCTCTGAAGGACTCTAGGCTTTGGCTGGGCTGGTGCAGGCCTCTGTGCACAGAATGGGTCTTGGCCTCCACCATCCCAGTGGGATCCCCAGGTGTCTCCCTGTTCCTCGCTTCTCTGGTTCCTGAGCTCCACAGAGAGCTGGTGTCCTTGTTCCAGGACAGTGTCATTTCCAACACATGTGGCTGAATTCCGTGATGATGGTACCATGGGCGGGCATAGGGTGCCCAGTGGTGGCCCGAGTCCCTTGAGGGCACAGGCTTGGCCCTGAGGCCTTGGCAGCTTGCCCAGCAATAATCTGCTGGACCTGGCCTGGCTTCACGGTGGATAAGGTGGGAAGATCTGAGCTCTCAGAGAAGTTTCCTCAGGACACTTTCTCCTCCTCAAAGTGAGGGGCTGTGCTTTCATGGGGAAGCCCCGCCCCTGCACGTCTCCTGTGGTTACTGTCCCTGCTGAGGAGACTCTGTGACCAGCCTTGTGTCTGTGGCGATGCTGGGACATGCTCCGCTGGGGTGTCTCCCACGGCCAGCCTCTGGTGCACGAGAGCTGACGGGGAGGGGGGGCACGGCAGTCTGCGGGGAGGGGGATAGCATCTCTTGTTCCTCTGCAGGGAGGAGGTTGCTTCAGTCTCCTACGGCTCGGTTCCTTGTCAGACCTTCCTAAGACAGGAGGGAAGACATCTGGGGAGAGTCAGGGGCACATCCCCCACCTGGCATGTGACATTTGAGGTGCCACATCATGGGAAGTCCCTGACCTTACCATCTCCTCTCCGAGTAGTCATGCAAGAGTAACTTGATCAGAAGAAAGGAGAGGGAGGTGGTGGAAAGGGGCGTGTGGGAACACCCCGTCCTCCTGGATAGCCACATTTAAACACAGTGACGGAGTCCCCAAGGGGGCTGGAAAACTGACCATTCCATGCCACCTCTGAGCACCTGGTGACCCCTGCCCTTTCCTGTCCTTGAGGGGTCTCTATAATGTTGGCGGCAGCAGCAGCAGCAGCAGCAGAGAATTGCTGTTTCATTACCATAGGTGCTTGACAACTCTCAGGGGACAAGGGACAACATTGCCCACCTGGCCCTCAAGCTCCACCTGGGGAGCTCGCAAGCTTCTTTTGCGGCACGCACAAGCCTGTGGGCCTCTATTTCTCCAGAGCAAGTGGAAGCCCCGGGGCTGTCTTGAGGCTCAGCTCTCCTCCTCCACAGAGCAGGGTGGCCTGCCTTCCTGGCTCCCTGGCTCTGTGAGGCGGCAGCTCAGGTGGAGCCCACAACCTGGGTCTGCCCCAGCCTGAGTCTGACGTGGTGGCCCTGACACCACCACTGCCAGAGCTCATGAGTGACCTCCAAGGCTCCTTAGCAAGCTGCCATTCAGAGCTTTCAGGCAGAGATGTGACCTGGGGACTGTGGAGACGGGATGTATCTCCAACAAAGACGACCCTGCAGTGGCCTTGTGCCCAGGACGCTCAGCTTACCTAACCCAAAGTCTTCCTGGGTTGTGGAGCGGGGCAGAGGGGTCACGGCAGGAATGGAACGTTTGAGAGGTCCTGCAGGGTCCAGTGCCTTTAAGAAATGTGTCAACACATGGGAGGAACCTGAAAACCCAGCAGTCCCAGAGAAGGAAAACCATGAAGCAAGAGGCCCGGGATGCCACTGGCTGGATTAAAGAGGAAAGTGGGGACAGACTTGGTGAGGACAGGATTTTACAACCAGCCAGGGAGCCAGCGCTGCGTAAAGATATGGAAACGGCCAAGATGAGAAATGCTGTCTGGGTGTTGTGCACCCTGTGCCGAGGGCGAAGAGAACAAATCAGCCCCCGTGTGGCTATTTCCCCTCCTCGACTGGGCACTTCCTGCCCATGCTCTGCTGGAGTCAGGTGTCTGGAGTGAGGCATTGGCCTCCCTGCTTCTCTGAAACAGGGCCAGCGCATAGATCCCCAATGCTTTGGGGAGGTACCTGCTGAAGGTGGGGGACTTCTCCCATGCATTGGTGGGGCAGGGGAGGCGCTTTACAGTGGGGAGAAAGTAGAACTCAAGTCTGAAGCCAGTCTATGCCAATGCGGCTCCCTGCTCCGTGTGGCCGTGGGTCTCCACCTGCAGGGGAGCTACAGGTCTGCCACCACTGTCATAGGCACTTGCTGATGGAAGTTCTGGTGAGAGCCACGTATGGACGTGGTGTTTGGACGCTCCTGGCACTGCCTGCCCTGGAACAGTGCTCCGTTACAGAGGGACTGTTGCTCCCTGAGGCAGGTTCCCATGTCTGGACTTCCTGGAAGCTGGATCAGCGCAGAGTTACCTCCGTAAACACATCTTCCTGGAGAAAGCGAGCACAGAATGCAGCAACCATCCACAGTGTAACTGCCCCTCTGTCCCCAGGCCTTTGGGAGTAGTCTGACCATGCCAGAAACAGGGTCAGTGGATAGATCCCCAATGCCACAGCACAGTGCCAGGCCATGGAGCACAGAGCAGTGCCAGCCATGCGGCCTGCAGGGAGGCTGGCATGCAGGACCCAAGTGGCCCTCTTGGCTGGCTGGTGTCTTTGGGCCAGCTGCTGCTGGGGATGTGCAGAGGCCTTCCTGTGATTTCTGGCCGAGGGCAATACTGTGGCAACAGTTTTTGCAAACCCAGAGTAGGGTATCTTGGGAAAGGGAGGAGAAGGAAAGCAAAGTCATCAGAGGTCCGGAAGGTGGGGTGGCTTCCCTGTCTCCTCCTGACAGTCTGCGGGGGAAATGGCAGAGACCCCATGGCCGGGAGCACACAAGCCTGGCCTCATAGAAGCATGGCTCGCAGCAGGGTTCCTGCTCCCCCTCTGGCCTCGGCTTGCAGAGGCCCCCTTTCTAGGGCTTGTGTGAAATCCCTTTACAGCTGTGACCCGTCCAGTTTGATCCCCCAGGTGCCTTGTGCCAGCTGAGGGCCTGCGTTGCTCACAGCTGCGGATGGTGCCTTGCCAGGAACTAGAGGTCGCTGCTTTAATCAGTACGGCACCGAGTGTTCATTTTTCTCCTTTTGGGGATTCACAACAGGATTTGAAGTTTCTGTCCTTTGGATTGACTTTTAAACTCTGACATAATTCTCAGCCCATGTTGGTGGTTTCAGCCCCTGAATGCCGAAGGGTGGGAGCCAGACCTCCACAACAGGTCTCCGGGGTCTTGCCGAGCCTGGGCCCCATGTGCGCTGCGCTGAGTTGTGTTATCTTCCCAACCCCCCAGGCCCCTGCATTGTGCTGGGATTAACTGGCATTATTTTGTTCAGAAATTTAATTCATTACAGATCTTAGTTTCAAAGTGGGATTCACATGAAATGTAATTTAAAGAGCAAGGGAAGTGGCCACCTAAGTCCACAGTGGCTCGTCCTCTGCCTCCGCCGCCCGTGGCCTCAGTCCTCAGTGCTGTGTCTGTGCCTCTGCAGTGTGCGACATTCCTTTGTATGACATCTGCGACTACAACGTCTCCAGGGACCGCTGCAAGGACCTTGGGTGCTGCTTCTACAAGGGCGTCTGCTACGAGAAGGCGGTTCCGAGTGAGTGTGGGGCTGCGTCGTCCCCAGTCCCCACTGAGGGGCCCTCCTCTCCCTGCTTGCAGGTCATGGCACTCTGCTCAGTGCATTAGCCAGGGCAGCGGACTTCCAGGGGTGGCCGGGAGAGTGAGAAATCCCTCTCCCAGGCCAGAGGACTTGCTGTGGGAGGGGACTGCCCATGTCCCTCCTTGGAAGAGTCTGGTCATTCTAGGGTTTGCAGAAGTTGGCTCCGAGGGAGGTAGGGGCAGGCAGCTGCTGGCCATAGTCAGGGGAGAGTCTGACCAGGCAGGGTGGGCACCCAGCCACAGACTGTGAGGACCGTGGAGGGACCTGACCCAGCTGGGACTCTCCAGAATGGCTTGAGCAGAATAGGGAAAGAGATCCAGTCCTGAGGTCCAGCCTGGGACCCAAGGAGCTGTTAGCATGGCAGGGGTGCCTTGGCCAGCCTGGCGAGGGAGCTGTAGGGAAGCCTGTCCCCCACCTGCCGTGAGTCTCCAGGAGGAGGAGTGTCCCTAGAGAGCCACTTCAGGTGACCAGCCGTGGTGGGAGTGCAGGTGTGGGGAGCTATGTAAGCCAGGTGCTGCTGGTGAGGTCCACTGCTCCTGAACGCACTCTCACATATCAGAGCCTGGCCTTCCGTGCTTCTGAAATGTTCCAAGTCTGTGTTCCCAAACCCTCATAACTCCACATAAAGACGTGTGTGTTCCCTGCTTACAGCCTGTCAGAGGCGAGGGGAAGGCCCCAGAGCTCCTGGGACAGCCTACCCTCAAGGCCCTCAGAGAGGAGGGACGTGAGCCCTGCAGGCCAGGAAGGCTGGCCACCTGCAGCACTACTTACCTGCTCCAGGGCTCAGGAAGCCGCTCAGGACCCTCCCTGCCTGGCAGTGAGGGAAAGCACGCTGGAGGAATGGAGGATTCCAAACCTTTGTCGGCCTTTCTCCTCCTGCACCCCAGAGGCAAGGCCCTGTGTGTCCTCCTCCTGCTCCCTGTGGCTCAGGAAGTTAGGGGCGAGAGTGACCTGCCGGGGCTGCCCACGCCAGCTCCTCAGAGTGAGTTCAAGGAGAAAGTGGGCAGGATGAAGCTTGCTGGGGAGGTGGCCAGCCGCTTCACCGTGAAGATCTAGTGCTCAGGCAAAAGAAGGTGACACATGGCTCCTCCAGAAAAGGAGAAAACTGGTCACAGTGGACACCCTCAGTGGCTGAGAGGGTCTTCTGTTGCCAGCACCTCCCCTCTTCTGTGGACAGAAGCCACCGGAACTTCCCTCTTTTACTAAGTTGTTATTGAGATGAGACTGTGATACCGTGACTTCCGCTCTTCTCAGGAACACGCCTCAGTGGCTTTAGTAAATTCACAAACTCCTGCAACCATCTCTGCCGATTCATCACATCAGGAGGCCCCCAGCGGTCAGCGGTCCCTCCTGGCCCTGCCCGCAGCAGCACTCTGCCTCGGCGGCCTCTCGTCTGGACCTGGGAGTCGCCTGGCAGGTGCCCTTCTCCATGCTTTTCAAGTCCACGGTGCAGCACTGGTGGGCCTCATCCTTCTGTGGATGAGCGACCCCGCTGCGTTGAGAGGCCGTGTCCTCATCCAGTCACCAGTTGGCGAACGTTTGGCGGGTTCTCTTCCTTGGCTCTTAGGAACAAGACTGCTTTGACACTGTGGCCGAGTTTCTGTGCAAACGTAGATTCTCAATTCTCTCAGAAATGTGATCTAGGAATGGGATTGGAGGGTCACGAATTGACGCCATGTGCAGATGCTGAGGGACTTCCAGCCTGCCCTCCGGGGCCATGCCCTCCAGCCCCACGTCCTGGTCCGGGGCTCTAGCCTCCTGCGTCCTCAGACTTGTTCTTCTGTTGGTGGCCACTGAAATGGTGCCCCTCTGTCTTCATGGAGCTTTGGGTTGGCATTTCCTGATGATAGAGCATCTTTACACGTGCTGCTGGCCACGGGTCTCTCTTCTCTGGAGGAATTCCAGGCAGATCTCGGCTCAGTGTGGGACTGTCTTCTCACCATGGCGCTGGGGTTCTCTCTGGAGTCTGCATTCGGACCCCGTCAGACATGGGAACCGCAGCTTTCCTGCCGTCCTCGCAGGGTCTTCCCACTTCTGGGTGGTGTCCTTCCAGGCACAGCATTTTAAGTGGCGATGGCGTCCCTCTGTCTGATTTTACTTTGGCTATTTTGCTTTGACATCACATCTAGAAGCCAGTGCCTAATCCGAGGTCACCAAGATCTCCGTCTTCAGAGGTGACAGCTGCAGCTCTTCCATTTAGGTCTTTGACCCACTTGGAGTTGATTTTGGCATTTGGGACCAGGAAGGCTTCTAACTCCACCCTCTTGCCTGTGGCTGTCGAGCTGTCCACCGCCACTTCTCCACTGAGCAGAATCAACCGTCGGCTCACCTTTCTCCCCTGGGTCGACACCCGTGCTGTGGAAACGTCATCGCTGCACTCCAGCTCATCCACTGACCTGCATTCCTGTCCCTAACCATCCCTACACAGTTTGATGACTGTAGTTTTGTAGTGAATTTCAAAGTCAGAAAGTGTGAGACCTTCAACTTTTTCTTTTTTGAAATTAATTTGGCTATTATAGGTCCCTTGCTTTTCTGTATTGATTTTCAGATCAGCCTATTAATTTCTGCAAAAAAACCAACAACAAGGAAAAAACCCCAAAGCCATGCAACATTTTGATAGGGATTAAATTGAGTCTGTAGATAATTTGGGGCATATTGCCATCTGAACAATACCGGTTCTCGTAACCCACGATCAAGGGATGTCTTTCCATATATTTAGGCCTTCAATTTCTTTCAACAACATTTATTATTTTTCAATGTACCAATCTTGAACTTTTTTTGTTAAATTTACTTCTAAGTGTTTTATCCTTTTGACATTATAATAAACAGAATTGTTTTAATTTCACTTTCAGATTGTCCATTGCCGGTATATGGAAATACAATTGATTTTTGTATATTGATCTAGTGTCTGGCAACTTGTTGAATTTGCTGATCAGTTCTGCCTGTTTCTTTAGGTGAGTCCTTAGGACTTTCTATATAAGCTCAATGTCATCTGCAGAGAGAGCTAGTTGAACCTCTTCCTTTCCAGTCTGGACACCTTTCACTTTCTTGCCTAGTTTTTCTAACTGGACCCTCATTACAGTGGTGACCAGAGGTAAGAACTGACCACTCCTATGTCTGGCTCTGATTGTCCTCCATCCCAGGGGCAGGTCCGGCGTTTCACGTGGGGTGTGTTGGTAACTCAGCTGTACTCTCTTCCTTTCCTTTCACCCCAGCCTGCAGAATTGACTTACTCTTCCTTGTAAGGCAGAGCTGCGAGCACTGGTCCCCAGCCTTGGTTCCTCTGGAATGTGCAGGTAGAGCTGCTGGGCGAGGAATGCCGGCCTGCTCTCTGCCTCGGCCTGGCTGAGCTGAGCCGCTTCTGAGCCTCCAGCTTCTCTGTATGTGCCTGTCACTTCCATCGTGCCACCTCTGAGAGTCTCCTTGCCATCTGGTCCCTTGTCATATGTCTACATTGGATTGCTTTGAACTCAGACTCCTCGGAATGTGCTGAGCTTCTAGTGTGTGTACATTCATGCTAATTAAATTTAGAAAGTCTTCACCATTATTCTTGAAATCCATCTTTCACTTCCTTTGTCTCTCTCCTCTCCGTTTGGGACTCGTATATTCGGTACACTTGATGGTGTCCCACAGATCTCTGAAACGGTGTCATTATGGCGGTTGTTTTATTGATTTTTTCCTTGCTGTTATTCAAACTGGATAATCTTAATTGACCTATCTTGAAGTGTGTGGATTCTTTTGCCTGTTCAAATCTGCTGTTGAACCCTTTAATGAAATTTTCATTTCTGTTATTGTACTTTCAACTCCAGAATCTCTCTCTCTCTCTCTCTCTCTCTCTCTCTCTCTCTGTGTGTGTGTGTGTGTGTGTGTGTGTGTGTTGGGATCAAACCCAAAGCCTCATACATACTAGGCAAGAACTCTTCCACAGAGCTACATCTCCAACTCCAACTCCAGAATTTCTCCTTCCTCCCTCCCTCCCTCCCTCTCTCCCTTCCTTCCTTTTCTTTCCTTTGTTCTGTATTGATAATTGAATTCGGGGGCAATTTACCGTGAGCTAAAGCCTCAGCCCTTTTTATTTTAAAAATAGTTTTGGTTTTGGTTGTCGATGGCTCTTTATTGTATTTATTTTCTTATTTTTATGTGGGTGCTGAGGATTGAACCCAGGGCCTCAGTGACTCACACATGCTAGGCAGGTGCGCTGCCACTGAGCTATATCCCCAGACCCTCATTTTTATTTTGAGACAGAGTCTTGCTAAGTTGCTTAGGACCTTGGTAAGTTGCCGAGGCTGAACTTAAACTTGTGATCTTCCTGCCTTAGCCTCCTGAGTTGCTAGGATTACAGGCATGTGCCACTGTGCCTGGCTAGTTGATCCTTTTCTTAATCATTTTAATCTCTTTATTGATATTCTCTATTTAATGAAATATTATACTCTAGTCCTTTAGAGATGATTTTTGAGTTCTTTGAGCATATTGAGCATATTTTAAATAGTGGGCTTGAAGTATTCATCTAGTAAGCCCAATGCCTCAGTTTCCTCAGGTACCATAGATGGCATTTCTCACGTGTATGACCATACCTTACTATTTCTTTGCGTGTTCCATGGTTTCTGTTGTTGTTGACAGTTGGATATTTAAAGGAATATTACACTACAATTCTGAGATCAGCCTTATTGTTATTGCTGCTTTTATTGTAGTGATTATTTGATTTTTTTTTTTACAACTTCTGCAAAATCTGTATCCTTTGTGGTGTGTGGACACTGAAGGCTCTGCTTGGTTGGCTAGTGGTCAGCTAATGACTGGACAGAAAGTTCCTGGTTGCCCGGAAACATAGCCTTACCGTCTTTGCCAAGGGCTACAAGTGGGTATCCGGCCAGCCAGTTTCCAGCCAGAGGGCTCCACTTCCTGCTGACCTATAGCCTCAAGGTCAGCCACTGTTGATGCTCAGGGCCTTCTCAGGCCTTCTGATCACGTGGGTGACCCTCGGGGTCCCCCAGATGGTGTCAGGGCTTTCTGTAGCTCCCTATGGAGTCCACACTCCCCGGATTCCTCTCTCGGGCTGTGGTTGGCCTGTTGTTGTCCCACTGCGGGTCACCGCTTCAGCCCAGCACAACTGACCATCAGTGCCCCTGGACTCAAAAAGTTGCCTTGGATAGTTCTCAGTGACTGCCTGGGGAAGGTGCTCTCCCCCACGGAGCTGCGGGTCAAGTCAGATAAAGGCCTTTCAGGCTGAATCCTCCAGGGGCTGCGACAGACAGATCCAGTGAAGGCTGGCCTCTGGCAGTGGGACTTTGGAGGGCCCTGACCCTGCTCTGCCCTCCAGTGGCTGCTGTACAGTTGATTTTCAAGGCCACCATGATACTAGAGAGTGGGCAGGAGAGGCAGGAACAAGGCAAGTTTAAATGCTCAAAGCTTGCTGTTCTTTTAGCGATTCAGCTGTTCGTTTGTAGCAAACAGGTTTCTGCAAGCTTGTGGCTAATGTCCAGGCTTCTGCCAAAGTGTGTGCCAGTCTTCTCCTTGCTGCTGTGGAGGAAGGACTGGTGGGGTTCCTGCTCTGCCAGCAATGTGGATCCCATCCTGGACGTTAGCTGCTTTGCTGAACCTCTGTGGGCCCGGCCCAGGTGTAGCTCTACTTCCTGGAGGAACCATCCTTCTCCACCTGTCTTGACTCAGGGCCTCCACCTTTAGCCAGGGGCGTACGCGGGAGACCTTTTCCTGTTTTCTTTTATGAGGGCATTATAGTTGTACATAATAGTTGGGTTTGTTCTGATAAAATCCTACATGCATAGAATTTGACCTACTCCATTTCAGCCCTAGCACCCCGCTTCCAGTCCTCCTCCCTCCCTCTCCATCTCCTCCTCTACACCACTGATCTTCCCTATGTATTTATGCTGTCCGCGCCCCGCCCCCCATTTCCTCACTTATTTTACTCTAACTTCCAGATATGAGAGAAGACAGTCCACCCTTGATTTTCTGGGTCTGGCTTATTTCACTTAGCATGGTGTTCTCCAGCTCTAGCCAATGGGGAGACCTTCCTGAGTCCTGGCCTCCCAGCGTGGTCTGGCCACATGCGGCGTCCCAATATATGTTCTCTGGAGCATGTGGCAGGCTCTCCTGAGGCTGGGTCTGTGGCTCCAGTGGGGTTCTGGATAATTGGCTGCATTTCACTTGTCATCTTTTGTAGTTTGTGGCCTTGTGGGTTTGATGTTCCCGTCTCAACATGTGAGGAGCAGTAGGTGGGTGGAATCTAGCTGCCTCCTTCCACCATGAAGCTGTGCTTCCTGTAGGATTCCAGAGTCCTGGATGCTTATGCAGCTTAGGTTTTCTGAGACTCACCACTTGGAGCTCTCAAAGTAAAAACAGGGACATCCTAGAGGTATCAGGTTTGTTCTTTTAGCCCCAACCCTTCTCCAAATAGAGATATGGAAGATGTTGGGTTCCCAGGCTGGGTCACAGAGCAGCTCCTACCTTTGACAACTGATCATCCCATTCCCTAATACCCTGACGAGGCAGGGAGCCCGTAGTGTGATAGAATGCCCATGCGAGGCAGGTCCACAATCCGAGCTGCCGCGGCTCTCTAATCTGTCTCAGCCTGTTTCTTCATCTGCGTTTCATGCAGATGTTGATCATTTTGTGGATGTTGTGTCCCACATGGCTTGAATCAGGAAGATCACCGGGTGCCTACCACTCTGTGGAAAGGTGAACTGTGTCTTCCACTGCACCTAGCTGCTGGTGTCCTTAACGAACTCAGAAAACAGCTTAGGCTCTCGGGAGTTTGGGCTCAGGAGCGCCCCTCTTTTGCAAGTGGGTGCATCATGTTTGCAGGAGAGCAGGTCCTAGCCTCCTTCCACTCTTCCCCTTGTAATAAAGGTCGTGTGGGCCGTGCTTTCTCTCAGCTCTGCTGTCTCTCCAGTGGAGGGTGGGCCAGCTGTGGGAAGAGTCTGGGCAGCGGGCCCTGCACTTGGGTTCTCACTGTGCCCTCAAATTATTTTTCATTTCTTTGACATCTTTCTCATTCAAGACGGCGACTGAACCTTTGTGCTGGGTAAGTTGTAGTATTCAGTGACAGGGTATCATGAGTTCTTTGTGCACATAATTCCATGTTATGAAAACCTTTCACCAACTTCTTAAATTGGCTGGTTTGAAGTGCACGTTGTGCTGCAGCATAATCTGTATTATTAAAAATACGAACTTGGGGGAGTTAGCATGAGATCTCTCAGAAAGAACTGGGGATTCAAAGAGAAAGACTTCCTTCATTCTTCAGTCTTATTGGGGGGGCCATTATTTAATGTGACATTTCTCCTAAGTGTTTGACTTCAGGACCTTGACGGCAGGTGTTGGACTTGCTGAGATGATTTCAAAACTCTTGTTTAACTGTATTTGGGGAAAGTTCCCGAGAAATTCCTTCAAGAGAACGATTATTCTTCAGTGGCTATTACTTCTGAGAGATCCATCACAGCACCTGGTGTCTGGTGAACTGGCACTTGGTTGGTAGGGAGACTGCCTCAGGATGCCCCCAGGCTGCGTGCCTTGCTGCTTGATGGGGGCTGGAGGTGATTTCCAGGAAGACTGGCTCTGCTGGTGGTGGTCCGGGTGTCAGAGTGTCACAGCGATCCCCTTTTCCTGGTCATGAAGGCCACTCGAGTGCTCATGGCCTGGCCACTGTCTTTCTCCAGGCTTTAAGGAAGCGGGGCGGACGCTGCAGGATCTTCCTGGCCAGCTTCCGAAGCTCCACTCCACAGTGTCTCCTAGAGTCAGAGGACGGCCTTGGTCATGGGAGGACATTTCTCTGGGGTGTGAAGACTGGGAGATGAGCACACTGGAGGCCAAGCTGATTGAGTAGCTGGAGATCCACAGGCCAATTCCCGAGAAAGGCCTTTATTTAAAGGGATAAACCGACTGAGAGGGCTGAGTCTGCACAGGCAGCCTCCTAACTGTCCACTGCCCAGCGTTGGATCCTGTTAGCCAACAACACATGACTCTGAGTCTCATTCTCTCCTCACCCTCTCCCTGATGACCTCTCAGTCATTGAGCACCTGCTGTATTCCTACCCATTGCTTCCTGAGGTCACGCCCACATGGGGGGATCAAGGGCTGCCATCCCTAGCAGGTGGGTCTTCACCCCCTTCAGCTTTCTGACTTCAGCCTCCACCCAGAGGCTCCCGGGGCCTCATCCATTCTGTGAAGCTGTTGAGGGTGGTGGAGCTGCTGGAATCCAGGTCACCTGCCGGGAGGCAGCTTTCTGCCACTGTGGCTCACCTTCTGTGGACCGAGCGTGTCCACACAAAGCCCACGTTGAGGTCCAAATTCCTGGGACCTGTGACTGTGAACTTATTTGGAAAGAGGATCTTTGTGGATGTGATTAGTTGAGATGACGTCACCCTGGAGCAGGCCTCTAGTCCAACATGACTGGCGTCCTAGGAAGAGACAGGTGTGGTGCAGCTACAAACTAGGAATGCCAAAGACGACCGGCAACCTCACAGAGCCCTGAAGAAGCAAGGACAGGCGTCCCTGGGCCCTGGAGAGAAGGCGGCCTGCCAGGCCTACGCCTCAGGGGGGAGGCTCCTGGGCAGGGCCACAGTCCGCTCCTGTGTTTTAAGACTTGCGAGCTGGACTTTCTCAGGGCAGCCTTGGAAACTCCTGCACCTTCCAGGGAAGTCACAGCTGTTGGCCTTGTTCACTCCTGTCAGGGACACTCAGAAACAACTCAGAGTAACTGGTGAGGGGTTGGAGCAAATCTGTCACTTGAGTTAGGCATTTGTGAGTGAGCCAATTTCTTTCCCTTGAGAGAGGGAAAAAGCAATTAGAGAATGAATGGTAACGAGAATAATAGCAATGGAGATCGCTGTGCACACGCCGCCGCCATGCCAGGAACTTCATCTGCAGTCACCTTCCCGGAGCCCTCACTTCACCCTGGTGAAGAGAAGGTAGCAGGTTTGAAGCACGGGGGTCCCACCTGCTTGTAGGACATGACTGCAGGAGGCTCCTGTGGGTGTCAGGGCTGCAGGCACCCAGCGGGCAAAGCCTTCAGTCTGCCTCAGGCCTGACCCCCGGGGCAGAGGGCTGATGGGAGCAGCAGGGGAGCACAGTCCCGAGGCCTGGGCCGCTCTGGGCGGGGGCCACCTTTCCTGCCTTTGACCCTTGCTGGGAGGCTCTGCCGGGCCCCTTGTGAGCCCACTGGGTCCCGATGCTGTATCAAGGACTGTTTCTTAACGCACTTGGGCCTGGCTGTTCACCAGCTGGGCCCGATGCTCTGCCCACACTCCCTGTGGTGGCCACGGCGGCCCCAGGCCGCACGCTCACCTGCGCTTGTTTTACAGCGTATGTGCAGGTATTCTCTGCCTTGATTGTGATCATTGCTGTCGCCTTCATCGCCTTCATCGCTGTTGTTATTTACAAGTGAGTCTTGTGTGTCTTTCATGGGGATGGACAGGATGTCTGGGGTGCCTCTCGGGCTGGCTCCCTCTCCCACCCACTCCCCTGGTGTCCTCTAGAGCTCCTGTTGACACAGGTGACACCCAGCACCTAGAGGGCACCTGGGACTCCAGCTACTCCACCTCCCGTGTGTGCCCTCCCAGCCTCTGCAGCCAGGACTGTCCCCCTCTGGGACCCTGACCCTCCACCAGGGAGGTCCTGTGGTTTGCACCAGGGGGTCAGTGGGGATAGTCTGGCCCCCTGTTGTCTCCAGGGCTGGTGCCTGCACTGAACCCCTGGACCAAGTGTCTGTCCCATGGCGTGCCCCCTGTCTGTGGGACGTGTGTGAGTCCCTCCTCCCATCTCTGTGGAGGGAGTGCAGGGGCTGCTGTGCTCTGTGGGCGGGCAGAGCTGGCATTGAGCACTCTCCCGGGGCCCCGCCCCTGCTGCCACAGCCCTCTGGGACGCCCGCACCAGCTCTGGGAGGCTGGCTGCCTGGTCCAGCAGAGGCAGCAGAGGCAGCAGAGCTCTCCCAGGCCAGCGGAGCTGCGAGCCTCTGGCGCAGAGGACCTGACGGTGCCGCGCTGCCTACGTCCGCCTCCTCCTCCGGGTTGCCTTTGGGAGTCTGGAGGCCGCGCGCAAGCCTTCTGTTTGGAGCACACATTAGAGCCAAAACACGTGGCCGAGGCTAGGCCTCACCTCGGTCCCCCGTGCTCCACCGGGGCGCCGTGTGAGGAGGGGCCGCTTCCATCCCTCCCTTCTCTGGCTGTGACCAAACTCTTCCCATCAGAATTGTCCAAGAGGTCAGGAGAATGAGGAGCTCCGAGGAGGGCACGGCTGGCGGTGACGATGACACAGCCACGAAGGCCTCAAAAAGCGAGACCTCCCGGAAGAGCGGGGAGACCGAGCCCCAGGAGGGGGAAGGTAGGCGCCCAGGGGGCACCCCGCACCCTGCAGCCGGCACCCCGCACCCCAGCCCGCCTCCCAGGCCGCTCTGGGGATGCCTCAGCGCCCCACGGTTATGAGTGGGGCAGCGCTGCGTCGGCCACCCGGGCTGGAGTGGCCTCTACAGCGGGCACTGTCCTCCTCTGTGCCCCTCGCTCTGGCCACCAGCACTGCAGGTGGCAGTGGCAGAGTGAGGCGCTGGGCAGGACCCGGCATACCTGCAGGGTCCAGAGTGCCCAGGGGCACTGCAGAGCCATGTGGCCGCTGTTGGTGCGGACTGTGGCCACCACGGGCCCAGGTTTCCGGGAGGCAGCCACGTGCCTGTTGCCGACTCTCAGGAGGCCCGTGTGGCTGCGTGTCCGTTTTCATAGGTTGGCAGCCTGGCACTTTAGAGAAGGGGTGTCCCAAATCATGGCCTCCTGTGGATTGAGGTGTGCAGTCTTCTCCCCCAGTTGCCCCACGCGGCTTGACTGAGACCTCCCGCCTGTCCCGTCCAGCACCACGCTGGGCCTGTGGCTGCTCTGCAGGACACATGCCCACCTCGCCCAGGGATGCAGACCCTTCCACTGCCAGAGGCAGAGGCTTCTGCCCAGTGGGCAGCGCAGGCCACCTGCTGGCGGGCATTTGAGTAAAGGACTGCCCAGTGGCTGCTGAGGAGATGCGCTCTACACCCCTGGCCATTCTGAGGCACAGAACTGTTTCTTTTTTCCATCCAGGGACAATGACAGTCTCAGAAGCTGAAGAAGCCGAAGCAGTTGACTGACGTGCACAGAGAGGAAGGAAAGTGGCAGAAAGTGGTGCTTGGGACGCGCAGCAGGTGACCTCTCCTGGGGTGTGTGTGGAGGCATCCCCGTGGGAAAGAATAAAGGTATTTTTTGAAGTTGTGTCTTACTGTGGTGGCCTTAGGCCTGCTGTGGCTCATCTCAGGAGGGGTGGAGGACACGGACGGCTCACCCCTGAATTCACTGCTCATCACGAATGTGGAGGCCAACGGGGTGGCCGAGGCTCCCTTTCCCAGGCTACCACGCAGCCTCACCGTCGGCGTCCCGCACTGTGAGGGGCTGAGGCCTGGGGGGATTGGGCAGGGCCAGCGTCTGCTGCAGCCTGACGTCCCTCCAGGGGCAAGAAGGAGCCTCCTGGGCAGCTCGTGAACAGGAGCGGCTTGTCCCCTGGGAGCGTGCATCTCCAGAGTGGTGGTGGCTTCAATAAGATGTGCAGTAAAGAGTGCGACTCATCCATGCACCAGACCAGCACACAGAATCCCGGGAAGTCCCTCCCTCCCGGCTGTGACTCCCACCAGGCTCCGACCTGGTCTGCAAGCGTTGACTTCCTGTGGGGGGACCAAGGAATGGTGTCCACCGTTGGGGAAATCCCTGTTCTGGTGGTGGTGAGTGTAGGGAAGGGCTTCCCATTTTAGGTTCCCAGAAAGCCCACTGGCCCCTCCTCTAGGACTTTTGGGGGTTGGATGTGTTGAGGGTGTGGGACAGGAAGAAGGACAGGAAGGTTATGGTGGAGCTGGGCAGAGGAGGGCCCAAGAACTGACCTGCCAGGGACCCTGCAGTGGCCACGTGCAGAAGCAGGTCAGTGCCCGTCTTTCAGGCCCAGCCCAGCTGTGGTCTGCAGACGTGGTGGCCTGAGCAGATTCCTCCTCGTGTGCTGCTGCCCAGGGAGGCTCTGCAGCCAGCAGGCTCTCTGGGGTCCTGGAAGGTGCTGCAGAGGAGGGAGGCTACGTGAACGCAGCTCAGAATCTCGTCCATTGGAGGCTGGTGGACCTGGGGACCTGCCAGGGATGGCGGGCAGCAGCGGCAGCACTGCACCCTCACCATCAGGTGACACGGAAAACTTTCAGCCACCCATGTGGCAAGTCCTGCAGCCCCAGAGCCAGACCTGGGGTCCTCTGGGAAGAGCCCTGTGTGTTTCCTTGGGAGGACTGGGTGTGGCTCCCACCAGGAGTAAGGAGGAGTTCAGGACTCCAACCCTGGAGCTCCCGAGGCTGCTCGTGGTCCTGGAGGTCCTGGTGCTGGGGGAGAGACCCCCCTCTCCACCTGGGGGTGGCACTTGACTCGGAGCCGAGGGAGGGGTTTGATGTGCTGATCCCACTCCTATTTGTCACGGCGAGCAGGGAACCAGGGATGGCTCCCCAGGAAACGGCACTGGGCTGCAGTGCTGGGGGTCTCTGGAGCACACGTCTGGGCCGAGGAGGAGGAAAGCAGGGTTTTGAGGGTCAGGCCCCTCTCTGATAGGAGCTGACCCCTGTGTGAGCAGAAACGGGAGGAAGCTGGCTGGGCAGGGTTACGCCAGGCTGAGCCCAGGGGGCTCTGGAGTAGAGATTGTACGTGGTAGGGGTCCCACATGGGTGAAACAGGGCTGCCCCAGGACCCTGCCGCACTCAGACACTGGCCAGAGGCTCCTGAGGACCATATGGTCCCAGCTGGACCCTGGAGGAGGACCCTGGGCACTGACATCGGGGACTCTCAGTGACTTGTGCCTCTCAATGTCCTTGGGGCCTGGATATTGCAAAGGAGCAGAGAGTGATGGTCATTGTCGTGTGTCCATTTGGTCAATAGTATTCTGGTGTGCCTGTGAGGGCTTTCCAGAAGAGATGAACATTTAGATAGACAAATTGAGCAGAGCAGATGCCCTGCCTGAGGTGGGTGGGTCTTGCCCAATCAGCCCAACGTCTGACTACAGCCAACAGCTGATAAGGACTTCCTCTCTTTGCCTCACTTGGTCTGGATATGCCTGTTAAGGTTCCACAAAGCTCCTGTGAACGAAGGACTATTCCAAGATAGAATGATTGGATCATGAGGGTAGTGACCTCAGGGTGTGAATGGACGGACTGGGTATAACTGCAGGCAGGTGGGATGTAGCTGAAGAGATGGGTCCCAGGTGTGTGTGTGGGGACATCTTGCCTGCGGCCCCTTCCTCTTCTCTCTCTGCTTCCTGGCCCCTGTGAGTGGAGCACCCTCCTCCTCCATGACGTTCTGCCTCACCTTGGCCCCAGAGCAATGGAGTGGCCAGCCGTGGACTGAACTTCTGAAGGCCTGAGACCTTCTTCCTCTCAGTGGCTCTTCTGGGTATTCTGGTCACAGTGACTAGAAGCTGACCAACACAGCTGGGACAGAGGTTGCCTCCTGCCTCTGCACTTGGCCAGGACTAGAACTTGGCCAGGCTCCCTGGGTTGCTGGCCTCTGGACATGAACTGGAGTTTACATCACCGACTCTCCTTGGCCCCGCTCTTGTCATGGCAGATCCTGGGACTGTCCCTCCATGGCTCCTGAGCCAGTTCTTATGAGCAGTCTCTTCTTTGTGTGTGATTTCCTAAACACAAAGAGACTTGTTACAAGGAATGGCTCTCTCCACTTTTTTTGTGATGGGGTCTCCCCCATCCAGAAGGGTGGAGACCCTTCTGGACAGCATTATGGAAGATGGCCTCAAATTCATGATCCTCCTGTCTCTGCCTCTCCATTGCAGGGATTATAGGCAGGTACAATATTGTCTCTCTATATATAATATGCCCCATTGGGCAGGAAGTACTTTCCTAGAATATGCAAGGTCCTGGGTCAATCCCCAGCACTGATTTTTAAAAAAATGCTTCTTAGCTCTGTTTTTCTGGAGAATTCTGATGGATACAGTGGTCTAGAAAGCTGTATCCTTCAGGTGCCATCTTTGAAGCAGTAGGATTCAGATGAATTCTGTAGAGCTGTAGCTTCACATTGAAGTCCCCTGGGCGCTGTGAGGGGCCTGAAGTCTCTCTCACCGCCTCCCTGGGGTGAGTACGATGCTGGGGAAGGTATGGAGGGTCCATGTAGTTCCACAGGGACAAACCCAGGGACACCTCACGGAGCAGGGAGCACAAGAAGATACAGTTAGAGAGTATTCGACTATTTAAGTTGATGGACCTTGGAGCTGACCGTTGGCTTCCGCTTTCCTTTGTGGCTATTGTGTGAGTCGTTTGTGAGGCAGGCCTGTTTGTGTCCACACCCTATTCCGAGGGACTTAGCAGACGCAGAGGGAGGAACCAGCCATGACTTCCAGGTCTAAGGGGGCATTTCTATCCTTAGGCAGAGCCACTGCTACCTTGGGCTCAGGAGGGAAAAGGAGCCTGGGTGTGGGAGCGTGGAGGGAGCGCTCTCCAGGGCTAGCTGCCTCACAGAGCGGCAGCCCCACCCGGGCCCAGGCTGCAGTGGAACTGCTGCCCGCTTCCGGAAAGGGAGCCGTCTGGACTCCTGTGCCGTGAGCCATGGGCTGTGGGCCATCTGGGCAAGGAGGACTTGACTTCATAGGCCCCCTGGGCCAGGGGCTCCCCTCCCAAGGACAGACCTCAGGGAAGGTGGCAGGTGTGAATGGCCTGCAGAGTTCAGGCAGGCAGGGAGGCGGGCACCCACCTGTCAGGGGGCTTCCAGGAGTCACACGGGGAGCAACAGCTTCTGCTGCCTAGGGCATGGCAGCATGGCCTACCCACTGGCCTGGTACTCACTGACCCGTCAGGACCCCAGGATTCCACATTGTGCACCCCCTTCTGTGCAAGGTGTGCAGAGGTAGAGGGAGCTGCCCACTCCCCAGGGCCTTTCCCACTCACTGTGCTATTAAGTGCCGTGGACCAAGTGGTAGGCGGGGAGTTTGAAGATAATCCAGAGACCCTCTGGACAGCATTATGGAAGATGGCTGGCTTCAAAGGAGGTGAATTAGCATCCCATCCTCTCTAAGAGTGAAAGATGGCACAGAGCAGTGGGCATGCCGGGTGAGGCTGGGCCCAGGAGTAGTGCAGGCCTGTGGGCGGCTGCCTGCTGCCTGCTGCCTGCTGGGTTCCTCTTGCTCTACTGAGGCTTTGGAAAAAGCCTTTCCCAGGTGGACAGCTGCAAACCAGTGGTCCAGCTGCTGGTTTGTGTTACTAAAGGTGCCGTGTGGATCGCGCCTGTGGCTGTCAGCACCCGGCTGTTCCTGTGTGAGGCTTTGGAAACCCACCCTTGACGTGTTTATCCATGGCTGCTCCTCTGGACTGTGGGTTTCCGTAGGTGAGTACACCCAGAGTTTGCTCATTCATTCACCAGGCGACTGCCAGGGGTTGTTTCCAGCTTTGGGCTCTCAGAACAAGGCTGCTCTGGCCATCTGTGGTCACCTTTGTGTGTGGACATATGGTCTCATTTCTTCTGGGTAAATTCCCAGGAATGGGTTAGCTGGGCCATATGGTAGGTGCATATTTAACTTTTTAAGAAACTGACAACCTGTTTCTCATTCTCTGTTCCCATCAGTAGTGTCCGAGAGTTAGGTGCTCCACATCCTGGCCCAGCCCTGGCACCACAGATGGGTTCAGCGTCAGCCAGGTGTGCGCCACACCCCAGTCATCTCATGCGGATTAACTTGCAGTTCCCTAACTACCAACAGTGTTGGGTCTATTGTTTGTACAAAGTTTGTTTATCTTTGTTAGTGAAGTGTCTATTGGAATCTTTTGTCCACTGTTTTATTGAGTTGTTTTCTTATTGAGTTTTGAGAATGACTCTGTCATTTTTTTTTCAGAGATGTGATTGGCAAATATTTTCTCCCAGTGAGTATGCAGTTTTTCTTTGAGCGATATCTTACAAAGAGAAGTTCATAATTTGGATGAAATCTAATACATCAATTTTCAATTTTATGGATCACACTTATCTCTCTTGCTATCTTTCTTTTCTAATCCAAAGTCACAAGGATGCTCCTAGATACTTTATAGTTTGGTGCTTGGGTCTGTGCCCACCTTTACCATGGGTGGGTGGACCAGGCCTTTCCTGCAGGTGTCCAGGGGTTCCGTGGAGAGCTTAGCCCTGGTTCACGCAGTTGCTTTGCCCCTGTGTTGAAACCTGGGCAACACACAGAGCTGGTCTGTTTCTGCACACTCTTCTGCCTCTTGTTTCTGTACTTATTATCTTGACACAGTCTTACACACAGTGGCTTTTTGATAATCTTGAAGTCAGGTCATGTCTTTGTGGCTGTTTTTCAAAGTGCTTGGTTCCTCGAGGTTTTTGTGTTCTCCCATGAAGTTTAGAATCAGCTTGTCAATGCTGACGACAGTCCTGCTGAGATCTCTTGATTGAGTTTGCACTGAATCAATCGCAGTGTTCATCGATTTGGAGAGAGCTGACGTCCAACCATGCCAAGTCTTCTGAACTGTGACCCAGCGTGGGCCTCTGTTCATCAAGGTTCTCTTTAATTTGTGGCAGCAATGTTTTATGGCCTTTGGTGTACTTATCTTCAATGCCTATTTAACCATAAGTGGCTTATATCTTTGATACTATTGTAAATTGTGTTATTTTTCAAGTTTCTCATTTTTATTGCTAATAGAAATGCAACTGATATCATTTAATGCTCTTGAATTTGCAAACTTGCTAACTTCACTTACTCATTCTAGCAGCTACTGTGTTGTGTGCATGAGTAGATTCTACTAGATTTTCTTTTTATTTTTTGAGAAAGGCCTCGCTGTGTTGCCCAGCCTGGCCGCACACCCCGGATCTGCCTCAGTCTCCCGGGCAGCTGGGATTGCAGATGTCAGCTCTGCGCCCTGCTGTGCAGCTCTGCCAGGGTCAGCACGCGCCTGTGCACACAGAGGCTGCGCCTTCTGAGTGGGGAGTCCTTACTTCCTCTTCATGCCTCGGCACTGCAGGGGCCTCCAGGTCAGTGTGGGGTGGAGTGGCAAGAGTGGACCTTTGGCCTTCTTCTCAGTGGGAGATCACTTTTGGGCCGTGAAGTACACTGTGAGCTATGGGTTAGATGCTCTTTTCCAGGCTGAGGATGCTCCTTCCTGTTCTAGTTTACCAGGTGTCCAATATCAGAAATAGTGTTGGATCCTATCTCTGTGTCAGTGGAGATGGAAGCTTCAGGGTGAATGACGCTGATTTCCAAGTGTTCACCAGCCCTCCTTTCCTGGGGCTCAGTCCATCGGTCTCACCGCATCATGCTTTTTACACACTGTTGGAACCTGATATGGTTGGCGTGTCCCCTAGAAACCTGGGTGTTGGAAACTTGGTCCCTAAGGCCATGGTGAAGGGAGGTGGGGCTCAGTGGGAGGTGTCAGGCCCGAGGACTCTGCCTAAAGAATTAGTGCTATTGTGGAGCTGGCTCAGGAGGGGGAGTGTGCCGGTCTTTCTGCTGTCCACCACGGAGCACACGGCACTCCTTCCCCCTAGGGGACCCAACCAGAAGACCCTCACCAGATGCTGGCTCCTGGACCCCCTGGAACCGTGAGAAATCCATTCCTTCTCATCATAAATCACCCACTCTGTGGAATTCTGCCATAGCTGTACGTGAACCTCTTGCAGCCATGTTGGTGAAGGGCATTGGACGGGAATTTCCCTTTCCAAGGACGTCTCTGTCTTGTGATGCTGGCCTCACAGAGTCAAAAGGCAGGTCAGGTCCTGGTCAGGTCCCTGAAGTCGCACACACAGAATTGTAGTTTCTTCCTTCAGTGTCTGTCGGAACTCGCCCTGAGGCCATCTGAGCTGTGGCTTTGCTCACAGGAAGACTTTGAACCGCAGGTGGAGTTGTGAGTCAGGTGTGCACTGCCCAGGTGGACCACCTTCAGGGCACGGGGGAACTTTGTCTTGCGAGGAACCTGCCTTGGCTGCAGATCCATTGGCGCACGACTGCTCAGCCACTTCCCTCGGCTTCTCCATGTGCAGCGCAGATGGTGATGCCCGTCTCCTGCCCGCCCAGGGTTACTCAGACCTTTTCTTAATCAGCCTGGATGGATATTTATTAATTTAATTAATTTTCTCAAAGAATCAGCTTTTGGTCACTTTTTTTCTGTTTTTCCAATTTCATGAATTTCCTTCTGATCTTTAACTTTGCTTTTGTTTTTAGTGGAGATTTATTTTGTTTTTCTTTCTTATTTCTTTTATTTTTATCTTTTTAGTTGTTGATAGACCTTTTATTGATTTATATGTGGTGCTGAGAATTGACCAGTGCCTCACACATGCCAGGCAAGTGTGCTCCCGCTGAGCCACGGCCACGGCCACAGCCCCTTCCTTTGTATTTCCTAAGGTGAAAACTAAAGTGGGTCATTTGAAACCTTTCTTCTTTCCTATCATGAGAATTGGTGCCATGAAATCCCCTGTGAGCAATGCTGTTCTTCGGGGGGACACATTGTTTACTTCCTCTCAGTCCAAATACTTGCTAGTTAACCCTTCCAAGTTCTGCCAGGCCTGGGATTGTGTAGAGGTGTGCTGTTTTATTTGATGATTCTCCAGATGTGTGCTGGAGATTGACTTCTGATTTAACCCCGTGTTATTGTACAGCATGCTTTGTGTGGTGTGACTCCTATTCTAAGTAATATTGATTTTTATTCTAATAATTAAATGCAGAACATTCTGGTGCGTATTCTGGGTGGACTTCAGTGAGCGTCACTGGAGAGACATTCCCTGAAGTGTTGACTGGACTCAGGAGGCTGCAGCTCTCCCCGAAGCCCTCCACGCTCGCTGACTTCCCGTCCACCTGGTCCAGCGCCCCACGGCCCTGCCCTGCTGCCCCTCCTGGACGGACCTTGTCCCCTCCTTCTCCCCTGCCTCGCTGTGGCCTCCTGGCTGTCCCCTGGACTTTGCAGGGGTGTCCGGGCCTCAGGCCTTGCGCCGGCCCTGCCCGCAGTGGCTCTTTCCCAGGTGTGCCCACGTGCCCCCCCCCCCCACCCGCTGTGGGCCCGACTCAAGTCTGCGCCTCCTCCTGCCCCTCTGGCTGGTCTGCTTTCCTCCTCCTCAGCACCTGCCTGCCTCCCTGAGGACACTGCTTCTTCTTCCTCCACGGCCACACCTCCCACTGTGCAGCACGGACCCCATGTCCCTGGGACGGCGTTCTGCAGGTGTGACCAGAGTCCGTAAATTAGTTGGCCGGAAGTCGGGAAGTGGCTTTTGCCTGGCAAGTCCCACGGTTCTGTTAGTCAGTCCGCACAGTCTGCCACTCTCTTCCTGGAAGATCACAGGAGGGTTTTCGTGTGGGGGAAATGCTGTTGACATCCTTGGCTGCGTGAGTTTAGAAACATTTGCTTTGCAGTCTGTTCTCGTGTGTTTTTAAGCTCTGTCACTGGTGACTACCAGCTCATTTGCTCAGTAGAGACACCATAGTGACACTGGGCATGGGATTAAATTAACCTGTGCACACTGTATGCCAATAGGTACTGTCTCATGGAACCCCTTCATGTGGACAATGGATACATGCTAATGGAAGCTTCTCTAGGAAGAGGCCGTGTCTGGAGGACTGAGAGTTCAGGCCAGCCTCAGCAACTTAGCGAGCCCCAGCAGCTTATCCAGACCCTGTCTCAAAAAAAAAAAAAAAAAAAAAAAAAAAAGCCCTGTCCTAGTAAGTAGCTCTCTGGCACCAGAACCTGACTGTACCTGTACTAACAACCCAGTGTCGTTCTCCGTGGCCCATTTGGCGTGTACTTTCCAAGAGGTGAGTTAATGGGAGCATAACTGCCGTGCGTTTTCCAGCCTCTGGTGGAGGCACTGGGCTGGGGCCCCTGCCTGGGCTATGGCACTAATTTTGGTTTACTGCCCTGAAGTTGGGATGGGCCTTTCCTCCTCTAGGCACTTTGACACCATGAGCTGGGGACTCACTGTGAGCATTCTGCCAGAGGATGGTTCTGGGATCTTAGTGGACCTAGTGTGACAGACTCAAGCCCAGGTTCCAGCTGGGTCTGTGTGAGTCCTCACTCTCGCCAGTGGACTACAGTGATGGCTGTGCTTCTGGGCCTAGCAGACCCCAGCGCTCAGGTGTCCCCTTCCTGGTTCTCCCTTCTTCTGTGGCCTCTGGAATGGGCAGCTGGGCCTCTGAGGACCTACAATTTCACCAGGTTAGGCAGACGTGCACGGCGGGTCTCGCGGGTCCTCTGCCTCCTGGAGCAGTGCTGTTTTCTCCCTGCCCAATGAGCCTTTCTTGTTTTGTTTTGGATCAACCATGAAATCTTCAGGACACTACTGGCTCCACCACTAGCTCCAGGTTCTTAACCATCTTGCACCCTTTCTTGGTGTTTTCTTTTCAGTACAATCCAATTTTGAGAAAAAGAAAAGCTTTCCACACTTACGACTATTGTACCAATTATATTCAAGTATCTTTTCATATTGATGAGGCCGATAAAAATAGAAAATCTCAAAGACTCTTATATCAAAGACTGGAGGCCTCCTGTGCAGAGACCCTTTGGCCCTGGGCCTTTCTCTCCCATGTGCTCCTTAACTCAGGCTCTGTCTTCACTCCCAAGGACAGAAGATTGTGTGTACCCTTTCCCCCAGCTCTCCTTATTTCCTTCCATGTCACCTCTGTCCCTCCCTTGACTCTGCTGCCACTAAATCTGCGTTGAGATATCAATCTCTGCTGGGTGCTTAGAACACCACTATTCCATTCTTCCTTAGACGGGGAACGCTGTCCTGACCCTGTGCAGGCTGACCTCCCCCTCCCCACATGTTGCCTCTGGACCCCTGGTGCCCATTGCCCAGTTTCCAAAATTATTCCCAAGTAATTGAGAGTAAGTGCAGTTTTCCAGTGAATCCTTTATGAAGACCTGGCTTTGGGAAGTTTACGAATGAAGCAGGTAAGTGCAAACTAGTACCTGTGAGGGTGTGGTGGACACCTACTTACTTACCAAGAGCAGTGGTCCTCAGACGCACTGGGTAGGCCGCACTCCAGGACAGCAGAGGCAGGCATCATGTAAAGTCCTGAGACTGGAAGTCTGCCGTGCAGAATCATGAACAAGGGAACTGACCCTTCCTGTGGGAACTGGGCAGTCAGGGCCAGAGAGGACAGCAGCGGTGTGGACTGACTCTGGGGCTTCTGGGAGTGGCAGGTGTGAGCTGGAGCTTCCTTGGGCTCATGATGGTGGCCGTCTCCAGCCAGGACACTGTGCCTGAGAGTCTGGGTGTGGGACAGTGAGACTTTAGGAGGCAGGTGGGTTGGCTGCTTGTCTCCTGGGCATCGACCTGGTTCAAAGCTTGACTTCTCAGATGTGCAGTTTATGGGCCATGTGCACACTCAGTTCTGGGCTGTTGGCCGATGGCAGAGGCCCTGAGGCCACGCTGGTTCTCCACTAGGATGGGACCCCTGGTTCCTCTGGAAGGCTGGAAGCACCCTGGGGCGTGACCTTTCCCCTGAGGCTTTGCCTGGAGCATTTGAGCCTATGAAGGCTTCAGGCTGGGGAGGGTGACGGAGGTGACACTGGTGGAGGACAGTAGCCTGTGCTCTTGTCTGTCTTGGGTGCGTCGAGGGAGAACGAGGTCAGTTTGGCTGTAGTATGTGATGGAGACCCTGCAGGTCACCTCCAAATCCTCAATGTGCCCTTTCCAATGTGAACACCTGCACTCTGAGAAGGGCCATGGCTGGACTGCACGGTGGCCCCTGCCGGACCCTGGTCTGTAGAGCAACGTGGCGCAGGCCAGAGAGAGTGGCAAACGATGAGTGGCCAGGAAACACTCGGGAGCACAGGTGCCCCCTGATGGGGAGGGAATCAGTGTCTTTTGATCTGGAGTGTGTCCATGATTTAAAAGTGGATTTCCTGTTGTAATGAGGGTTAGATTATTTCTGAGGCTTTACACATCCAAACGGTCTGTGTTCCAGTGGTGAGGAGAAGGAGCGGCGGCCGAGCCCAGGGATGGACGGGAGGGGGTAAAGTGCCCCCGTGCTCTGAGCTCACGAGCCGGGAGGACGACAGAGGCTCGAGGAGGTTGGGATCCTAACGTGACCTCGCTGTGACAGGTGTGGACCGGCGCAGCGTGGAAGGAAGGGTGCTACATTTAGGTGGCCGCCTGTGGGCTGCGTGGACACCTGCTTTTCCAGCAGAGCCTCCCAGGCAGTCAGCGCCCCTGAGCACAGGATGGGCGCAGGTGAGCTCAGCCTTGGCTCTTGCCTGGGCACTTGCTAATGAGCTCTTGTCCAGTGGGCTAAGGAGCTGGGAGTGACCCTGGCCATGGTGTTTCCTGTCCCTTAAAGGGTCCCCAAGTCACACGAGCCTGGTCCCCAGGGCGTGGGGCCCTCCTTGCTCAGCCCAGTCTGCCCTGGCAGCATCTCTGCCAAGCAGCAAGCTGGCTTCCTCCTTGGTAAACCAGGGTGCGTCCTCTGGGTGCAGGGAGGCCCTGTGGATGGGGCGCCTGTGTGGGTGCTGTGCGTTGTGCTGTGTGTGGTGGGCAGTGGGGGCTGTGGGGGACTTAGGCCGCCCCTCTCTCCTGACTTGGCACAGAGATGGCCGCTCAGGGGCACTGACTGCCAGGCTCCTCAGGTCCCCAGGCCTCACCCAAAGGCAGCCAGGCAGGCAGGACGCTGCTGGCAGTGAGGTCCCGGGGCTGCTCCCACAGGGCCTGCGCTCGGGCTTCCTGGTAGGAGCTGACCAGACGCTGCTCAGGACCCTGTCTGGAAGGGTTGGACTCAGGCAAGGGGACACGAGGGCTGTGCCCAGAGAGGGGCCTCCCCGGGCCCGCAGTTGCAGACCAGCCCTGGGCAGAGAGGTAGCAGCAGCCACATGAGGGAAGGAAATCGGGAACAGTGCAGCAGTACGTCTGTGAGCCTGGTGCGTCCAGAACGGCATCGTTGTGGTGCATCAGGACCCGCGAGGCTAATGAGATGCGCGGTTCTGTTGGTGTCTCGGGTCACACTGTGGCGTTCCGTGTGCCCTGTGGAGCAAGCTGCATGCACAGCGTCACTGTGCTGGGCTGTCCTTCTCTGGGGACACATTCCTGTCCTTATTTCTCCTCCTCTTTGAAGAAGGACACGTTGCCCTTACCTTCTCTGGGAAAGAGCACCAATCAGTCAAAATTGAGCAGCACACACTCAGTTTATGGGGCTCTGCGGCTTCTTAGGTGTTACCTCCTCCTAAAAATTCCACCAAAGGACATCTGAAAAATCTAGAAAAGGAAAAGGTAAAAATAAGTCCTTTGTGTTCCCACAGCTCACACTCGGGTGCTGACTGCTCACTTTCTGCAGCTGGGACAGTAGGCAGGTGCGATGGTCCACAGGGAGATGCATTTCGGGAAGCTCTGGAGCTGGGACTCCCCACGTCAGGCAGGGGCCTGCTTGCTGGGTGGTGACGGGGCCCGAGGGAGACAGTCACACTCCTGACGGCTCTTCGTCCCCGTAGCTGACGCGCCTCTGAGGCCTGGCACTGAGCCCCTCACGAGGAGCTGCTCATGTGCCTGAGCACATCTGGAAGGTCCCACCTCTCAGGGTGTCACCGACATGTCATGTGAGTTTCACAGGCACAGGCAGTGGGTGCAATCCCAGATGGGGATTCCTGCCCATTCTGTTCCTAGCAGCATGCTCAGAGACGGGACTCATCCCGTGGGACAATAGATGCTTGTGCTTTGTCCTTTGTGTAAAAGAGAACTTGGCTTTAGCCCCATGGAGAGGTCTGGTCTTTGTCCTGGTTCCTGGTAGGTGACTTCTAAGCCCCTGGAACTTTCCCAGTGATAGAGTGTCCTTGGTGGCCCCTTGGATAGCTGTGCTCACAGGTGACTTGGGCTGGGAGCAACCACCCAGAAAGATCAGATGTGGAATTAGAAGGCAGGGGACTAGAGTATGTGTTAATCAGCTCATCACCACTACGACAAAATACCTGAGAAAAGCAACTTTGAGGAGAAAATGTCTTGGCTCGTGGCTTCAGCCCACAGTTGGCTGGTTCTATCACTCTAGGCCTGAGGTGAGGCAGAAGGTCGTGGAGCAGGAAGGGT
The DNA here is from genome assembly GCF_052094955.1 of Ictidomys tridecemlineatus. Taxonomy (NCBI): domain Eukaryota; kingdom Metazoa; phylum Chordata; class Mammalia; order Rodentia; family Sciuridae; genus Ictidomys; species Ictidomys tridecemlineatus. Next base: position 198,273,380 of record NC_135482.1, read on the forward strand.
GTGGTGAAGGAGGCTGCGCAGCTCCCCGCAGCTGGAGGCAGAGAAGCAGAGAGGCAGGATGGGGATCCGATACACCTGTGCAGGGCACACCCCCGTGACCTAATCCCCCCAAGAGGCCCCTGTCCTGGTTCCCATCCCCTCTCAAACTGTTCCCTTAAATTACGAAGCCATCTGATGAGGTTGGAGCCTCAGGGTCATCGCTTCCCAAACCCACCTCTGGACCCTCCCACACAGGAGCCTTCCACACAGTCCAGACCGCAGCCCCGCTCAGCCTCGGGGGTGTCTGCCGGGGTCAGCTGGAGGTGAGCCACGTGGCTGCGGCAGCAAAGCCCACAGAATGGACAGGAGGCTCACGCAGCGGACAGTACCCGAGGGTCCATTCTGCCTGGGCACTGGCCTCACGCTGCAGAATGAGACCCACAGGTCGCGGGGATGGAGGCATGGGCTCCCGCACAGTCCAGCCACGATCCAGCTGTGCAGCCGGCCTCGCGCCTCAGCCCCCCTGAAGTGGCACGTCCAGGAAGTGAGACCTCGGTGCTGCGGCGGGACATGGCTCCAGGAGAGAAAGGCTGCCTCAGCTTAAAGCTGAGCAGGACGCAGCGCACGGGCTTCTCAAGCCAGGCCTGGCCTTCCGCACAGCCAGCCTCAGACCGCCCGCACCCTCTTCCTTCCTCCCTCCCTTCCTCCCTCCCTCCCTTCCTTCCTTCTTTCCTTCCTTCTGTCCATCCTTCCCAGCTCTGGCTCTCAGGACTGCAGCACCCCTGCTTCTGCCTCCTCCCATCCCCCGCTCACCTGTCCCCGAGTCCCTCCCTCGCTCGTCCTCCCCACACAGGCCATTGTCCACCCTCCTTGCATTAGAACGTCCTCCTGCTCCTCACTGCCCCGTCTGCCTCCTGTCACCGGGCTTGACAGGCAAGCCCTTTCCCGATGATGTCCACTGCTCCATCCGCCCCACCTGCACCCACGCAGCTGCTCGAGGGACAGAAGGGACAGCTGTCCTGGCTGGTCCCAGTGACACATGTGACCACTCACCTTGCCGGTGCCTAGAGCTACCTGCTGACGCTGCTGCCCGTCCACCCACTGCCTGCCTTCCTGGACCAGGGCAGGCCACCGCCTGCACACCGCTGGGTGGAGACCCTGAAGCAGCCTCTCTGAACTGGGCCTCTCGTCCGTTGCTCATGGTGGGCACCTGGGTGCTGCCTCCCAGCAAGATCCTCCCTCCCCAGCGCCTCTGGGGTCTCCATTGCTACCATAATAACCTCTGCTGTCCGGCAATAAGGCGGCTCCTGCTACCTCGGGTGCCGGCTACTTTTGAGTTCTCGCGGAGTTCCCGTTGGTTCTTGCGGAGTTTCCGTGGAGTTCTGGAGAGTTCCCATTGGGTTTGGGCAATAAAGTAGTTCCTCTTTGAACCTACAAGTGCCTCAGGACCTCCCGGTTATTTGTGCCCAGCCAGACTACGGCAGAATATAATGTAAAGAATGGTCACTGATGTCTAGACAGACGCTGACCTTCCATGTGGTTAGGCGCACTGCACAAGTGCCGTGTGTAGGAACACAGGAACAGTTTTGCCATTTGTGTTGCACCTTGCTGTGCTCAGCAACTGTTGGTGGGTATAGAGGCAGGTGTCCCGTGGAGAAGTATTTCCACATGACATGGGGTCTCTGGGTAAAATGGACTCTGTGTGGCCATTGCCCAAGAGCCTGGTCCACAACATCAAGACGGACGAGATCCCGGGCATCCAGGTGGGACCGTCTGATCACTGGGGCCCTTACAGTGGAGGTGTTCCTGACGGAGGCAGAGGGTGCTGGCTCTGGAGGGAGGGCTGGCCTGGGTGGGGGGCTGCTGCTGGAGGAGATGGTCCCGAGTCCCTGGAGGGAAGGCTGCCTGCCGGCCCTGTTGGGCTTCTGAACTCCAGAAAAGCCCCTGCGTGGTTATTATGGTAGCAATGGAGACCCCAGAGGGGCTGGGGAGGGAGGATCTTGCTGGGAGGCAGCACCCCGGTGCCCACCATGGGCAACGGACGAGAGGCCCAGTTCAGAGAGGCTGCTTCAGGGTCTCCACCCAGCGGTGTGCAGGCGGTGGCCTGCCCTGGTCCAGGAAGGCAGGCAGTGGGTGGACGGGCAGCAGCGTCAGCAGGTAGCTCTAGGCACCGGCAAGGTGAGTGGTCACATGTGTCACTGGGACCAGCCCAGGATAGCTGTCCCTTCTGTCCCTCGAGCAGCTGCGTGGGTGCAGGTGGGGCGGATGGAGCAGTGGACATCATCGGGAAAGGGCTTGCCTGTCAAGCCCGGTGACAGGAGGCAGACGGGGCAGTGAGGAGCAGGAGGACGTTCTAATGCAAGGAGGGTGGACAATGGCCTGTGTGGGGAGGACGAGCGAGGGAGGGACTCGGGGACAGGTGAGCGGGGGATGGGAGGAGGCAGAAGCAGGGGTGCTGCAGTCCTGAGAGCCAGAGCTGGGAAGGATGGACAGAAGGAAGGAAAGAAGGAAGGAAGGGAGGGAGGGAGGAAGGAGGGAAGGAAGGAAGAGGGTGCGGGCGGTCTGAGGCTGGCTGTGCGGAAGGCTAGGCCTGGCTTGAGAAGCCCGTGCGCTGCGTCCTGCTCGGCTTTAAGCTGAGGCAGCCTTTCTCTCCTGGAGCCATGTCCCGCCGCAGCACCGAGGTCTCACTTCCTGGACGTGCCACTTCAGGGGGGCTGAGGCGCGAGGCCGGCTGCACAGCTGGATCGTGGCTGGACTGTGCGGGAGCCCATGCCTCCATCCCCGCGACCTGTGGGTCTCATTCTGCAGCGTGAGGCCAGTGCCCAGGCAGAATGGACCCTCACAGAACGACTTGAGGCTGGCTGAGAGCAAGGACACACGAGAACCGGAAGAACCTGTGTCAGGTTTGCTAAAATGCTCCACTGCCTCGTCAGGGTTCCTCCTGGGGTCTGCCCGCCCACGTGACACACCATTTGGAAAAGCCACCCACCCGGCTCAGGTCTGCTTTCCTACAGCACTGGGGCACCTGGTGCTGTCCCTTCAGGGTGCAGACAAGCTCCCCTAGAGCCACCCCTGCCGCTGGTGCAGGCCCAGGCACCTGGCCCTGGTGACTTCCTGAAAAGGTGCCTTGAGCCTCTTCTGACTGTGGAGGCTTTGTCCCTGGGTCCTTCCTTCTCCGCGTGTGCCCACCTTTCAGCCCACCCTGTGGCAAGGTCATGACCTGCTCAGAGCCCTAAGCCAGGGTGGAGGGTGTCCCCCGCTGCCCGCTGCCTCCCTGTTGGAGACACTGGGAGAGACCTCACTGGTGAGGGAGAGGGGCCACCAGGAGGCTTGTGAGACCCGAGCTGTGTAGGGCAGACGTGAGCTGTAGGCACTGGGCCCTGCCCAGGCTGCAGGCCTGTGAGTGGACGAAATGGGGTTGTGTGCAGCTGCTGCGTTTGGGGTGGATTGTTAGAGTGTCGGGCAGCAGCAACCACGGGAGTCTCCTTCCGCTTCCAAGGGTGGCCCTCTCCTCTTCTCCTCATGACAGCCCCAAGAGAGCTCTGTGCTGACCACAGCCCTCACCTGGCTTTCCTGGCCTGCCCTGTGGGACTGCCCTCTACAGCAGCACGAGGGCCTGGCTCTGGATGGGGTGGGGCTCCACGCCAGTGGCTGGCGCCTCCTGTGTGCAGCTTGCAGTTCTGTGGCCAGCTGCCCTTCTGTGCATCGTCCCCCCTCCCTGGGTTACTCACGCTGCCTGTAAACACAGGGTGGACAAAGCACTCTGCACTTGTTCTTCGGGGGCCTGTTGGGGTGGGACACGGCACGGGCCACACCACCGACTCCCCGCCAGAGCACAGACAGCCGAGGGTGGGGAGGACGGGAGGTGGCGCAGCCTTGCCTGGGAGCCGAAGGCTGTGCCATCAGCTCCCTGGAACCTTCAAGTTGCTGCAGACGCTGAGTGTGGGGGCCACCTTGCAGACCGTGCTCAGCAATGGCTCCAGGTAATGGCTGTTTGTCACCTTAATGACGTGTCAGGAGCTGTCCCGTCATTGTTTTGAGCAGGACTCCTGGCCACCTGGTCACAGTTCCAAAGTGAACTTCCAACAGAAGGTGACACTCCCCTTGGGACAGTCCCAGGAGGGCAAACCTGGGTGTGTGCTCAGGTGGCTCCAAAGCCCTGCTCACCAGAGCCAACGTTTAGGCTGGATCCCCAGCAGCAACCTCCATTGAAAGTCCGCGTTGGCCACAGCTAACGGCCGCGGCAGTCATCCCAAACCACGTTTTTCAAGAAATGGTATGGAAAAGCCTCCGATGTCATGTCTACTCAAAAGAGGGGGCAACTCTACAGAACGCGTCAGCCTGTTGTAGTCCCATGAAGTCAATGCAGGAGGTGGCATACAGTCCCAGTCAGCGTTTACCCTGGGCCCAGGCACGGAGGGCGATTTTTTTTTTATTTATCTAACTTCTGAACTCCTTGTGAGAGTCTTTGTCTCTCGGCACATCACAATCACCGTCCGTGCCGTTTATTTGGCCTAGTACCAACACGACTTAAAGTCATAAGATGGATGTCAGCAACCTGAGCAACAGGCCACAGCCTGGCTGTGCTTGGGCAGTGAGGCAAGTTGTAGGGACGGAGGAGACACCGGCCTGAGATGGTGCACTGGACGGGGCTTATTGAGACTTGCTCTGGGGAAGGCCCAGCGGCAGCTGACTGGACAAGTCGCCCTGCTGTCTCTCTCTTGGCGTGCCCCCAGAGTGTCCAGTGGTGGCTGAGGGGACAAGTGGCAGTGAGGACTCCACAGGCCCTGCTCCTCCCCCGTCAGGGCCAGGAGAGTTTGTGGGTCAGTGACAAACACAGAGACATCATCACTGGCTAGCCTTGCTCCACTGGGTGACCGCCGTCCTGAGGAGCCGCCGTCTTGGCCTCCGTCAGAAGGCAGCTTCTGCTAACCCTGGTTTGTCCCCGTTTCTATATGTGTGTGGAGAGGGCCAGTGTCCTTCAAGGTGACACTTGTCTGGACACCGTGGCCCAGGCCCACTCTGGCTGTTGCCTGGGATCAGGAAGGGGTGTTCAGGATGTGGTGTCTCACTGTGCTCCGTCTTTACGGATGACTCACCAAGAGGGAAAATGCGGGTGAGAACACCACTTTAGGACCTGGCCAGTCGGTGGTGGGTGGGGATGAGCAGAACAGAGTGGCCCGAAACATCGGGGACAGTGGCCTGGGGTGGGTGTGGGCTGGCAGTCAGCGCACACTTTCATGCTGAGCTTCCTGGTGGCCAAGGACAAGGGGAAGAGGTCCACTCTGACATTTCTAAGTGGCATCAGGCACATTGACCCTGAAAGCTGCATGCTCTCGTGGCTTCCTTCGGCACACTGTGACCTCTGGTCTTCCACTGAGTGGTCTTGATCAATGACAAGCTTTCTACCCTAGGTGCTGCGAGGCACTGCCCTGCTGCTCCTGGGGACCCGGCTCTGCTCCACACAGAGGCGCCCTGGCCTGGCCTGGAGGCTCCTCCCACGGTCAGCTGGCAGGGGGACCTGTTAGAGGTGGTCCCCGGCCCACCCACCACCCCAGTCCTGCTCATTCTCACAATCTGCTTTTGAAGCACTCTCAAGCTCGCAGAAAACAAAGTTTCTCCCCACGGGGCCATCTCAGAGGAAGCTGTGGCCACATGCCTGTCCCCAAGGATGCCACAGCGGGTCCTTCCTCAGGAGGGGCCCTTCCAGGGCCACAGCTGGCCTGCCCACACCAGCAGGTTGGCCTGGCGTTGGCTGCCTCCACCCTGAAATCCAGACTTGGCCAGGTCTCCTGATGGCGCCTTCCTGCCCAGAGAGCCCGGGTCGGACGCCCTGCTCTGGGCTGCCCCCCCAGGGTGGCTCTGCAGACGCCCCTGGCTGCCTGAGAGGGTCCCTTTTGAAGACCACAGGCCCGTTCCCAGGTGGGCACTGATGCGTCCACACGAGCAGATCCAGGCTGCACACCCATGTGACAGAAATCACGGAAGAGGTGCCACGTCCCACTCTACCTCTCAGGGGTCCATGAAGCTGCCTCATGGCGTCACCTTAGTCACGTGGCTCAGGTGACATCCGCCAGGCTGACCTGACCTAAGTGAATGATTCTTAAATCGACACCGTATGTTGTGACGTCCCTGAGACCATGACCACAGGCACACGGAACAGGGTCTGGGACAGGGACTCGGTGCTGCGGTGCAGCTGTGTTGGAGAGGAGGGTACGGGATGCCCGGTTTCTGGAGGGTATTTTAGGGGACAGGGCAATCCTTTGTAGACAGTTCCTCTCTCCTAATTCCCACTGGGTGGCGGGAACTCAGGGGACCTGGGAGCCTCCTCCACGCCCTGGGTCCTCTCCCAGGCTCCCTTCCTGGCACCTGCCTCCTGAGTTTTCCAGAGGTGCCATTCCCTCGGGCTGGGCAGTGGGGGGCCTCTCCGGTGGTCCTCAGACACCAGGTCCAGGCCCAGCCTCCCCACCCTGCCCGGGGCGCCCTGGGGGGGGGTCTCAGCAGCCCCCTCGGCTCAGCCCTCATGGAGCTCCTTCCTCCCGCCCTGGGCTGCTGCTGCCCACCTGCTGGGCACCTTGTTTCCTCTCCTCTGGGGGCAGCCGGCTCTGCCTGGGCATGGACGGGCGGCCTCCCTCCCACAGAGCCCGTCACCATGGCCCTGCTCTGCGGCGCCGGCTCTTTTCTTTCTTTTCTTTGGTTGGCTTTTTAAACCTGCTTATCTGGTCTGCTTCAAATTAATCCCAAACGTCCTTTACCAACCTTTCTGCTGGCCCCTGATTGCAGATGCTCATCTCTCTCCCCTCCTTCTTAAAGGGCCAGTCTCTATGGTAACCGCCTTACAGAGAACTGCTGTCTCCTGAAAATGCCCTTCAGGGAAGGTCCTTGTTCTGTCTCCCCCAACACACGCAGCGCCGCCATGCCCAGCCTGTCGCCACGTGCTACCCTGCGAGTGTTTGGCCACTCACTTCAGGGAGCTCACAAGAGGACTGTGACCTCCTCGGGTGCCTCCCTCCACCCGCTCTCCCTGACCTCCTCCGGTGGCCTCCCTCCACCTGCACTCTGACCTCCTCATGTGCCTCCCTCCACCTGCACTCTGACCTCCTCAGGTGTCCCTCCACCTGCACTCTGACCTCCTCAGGTGTCCCTCCACCTGCACTCTGACCTCCTCAGGTGCCTCCCTCCACCTGCACTCTGACCTCCTCAGGTGCCTCCCTCCACCTGCACTCTGACCTCCTCGGGTGCCTCCCTCCACCTGCACTCTGACCTCCTCATGTGCCTCCCTCCACCTGCACTCTGACCTCCTCATGTGCCTCCCTCCACCTGCACTCTGACCTCCTCGGGTGCCTCCCTCCACCTGCACTCTGACCTCCTCGGGTGCCTCCCTCCACCTGCTCTCTGACCTCCTCAGGTGCCTCCCTCCACCTGCACTCTGACCTCCTCATGTGCCTC